>NW_020448764.1:1255376-1342974 GCF_003343035.1 Apteryx rowi
CAGCAGGAGCAAACAAGCGTTTCTCAGGAACTCACTAGGCCAAGTCTCAGGAAAACTTTTATCAGCAGGCAGGGCCGGAGCTGGTCGTTCAGAAGTGTGCAGAGGGGAGGGCAATATCTGTTCTAGTTCCCCCGTGAAGCTGGCAAAGTGTGACCTGTGCTTGTTGACTCGTGAGCTGTAGTGACAGAAATACTGTCTAGAAGGGCATCCCGTTTTTATAGCAGCTGTGATTAAAACCAGGTAGTTAGGGTTTCTCTAGCACACGGAAAAAACAGTAGGGTCTTCAGGCAAGCACCTCTTCTTAAGTGTTGCTTCTGCCAATACTGCAGTTGATATTTGTCAGAAGATACATTTGAACCCCCCCCCCCAAAAAAAAAAAAAAAAAAAACCCTTACACAAAGGCTAGTGTTATGATGTCTGGAGCTTTTTGCAACTGCTGTTACCTCCTGAATGTGCTGACCTGCAGATTGGCTTTTTGCAAGTCTCCATCTCTGCCCTGCTGAGAGATGAGGATGCAAATTACTTCATGGTTTAATGTTTCCAACTGGCTGTAGAAGTGTTGCATAAGTCCAGGTTGTTAATTCCCTAGCAATTATTTCTGCTTTTAAAATAACATCCTGTTGATGCACTTCACTTCTCACTAGGAGGCATTCAGGAAACGTTTTTTAAAACACTTGTGTGATCAATTAGTATTGTAAGGGAATAGTCAGGCACATTGTGTTCCAGGTGCACTGTACAGAAGAACTTCATGCTGTCATATTCCTGAGATCTTTCTTGGATATTGCAAGCTACTGTTTCATACTGATATAGTAAAAAGGTAGTGGTGAAGTTTGGATTGGGACTGTGGAGTTGAAGAGTAACTGTTTTGAGTTTCCATTAATGTATTTTAATGACTTTTTTTTTTCCATGAGACTATCAAAAGTGGAAGGTTTGTAACAGTTTAATTAGATTTAACAGTAATATTATGATATATGAATGCCAATAGGGCAAGTGAATTTATAAGCTTCCTGGTTCCTGTTTATAATAGCTTTAAAGAATAATAGTTCAGGTTGAGCAGAAAATGATTTAAAATTAAATGTGTACAACAGTGTGACCCTAGACCTGTGTGTGTACATGCAGAAGAGTAATCTGCAGTACATAAATGGAATACACCGAGGCATTTCCTGTCTGGGGCCGTTTCTGACCTCTACTGGATTCTGCTTATTAAAAGACAGTTTATATGAGTYGGATGTGGGTGTGAATAGTGTGGTGGCAACTTTACCCAGCAAATGAAAATTGAATTAGTTACTTCAGAGTGAGCTGGTGGGTGGGAAGGAGATGTCTCAAAATGATTAGGTAGCCTTAATTTGTGTAGGGCACTGCATGTGCTCCACTGTGATTCATTTCAATATGTACTTTATGTACCAACTTCACATCTACTTTAGAAGAGAACTGTTTTTCTGGCTTTATGTGGTACTTTTTTATTTCTGTATTAATTTTAAGAATATCTGAAGCTTTTGCAAGGTAATTAAAGATTTAAATTTTGGAGTTATCATTGGGTATTCAGTCTTGCAGATGTAAAGTCAGAATCTTGTTGAAATGATTGGACTATGTACAGGCTTGAAATCCACCTGGTGACATGGAACAGGCTGATGGCTTTCAATCCTGTTTGTGGAGTATGAATGTATTCTTACAATAAAGTGTTCTTCTGGCTATCACTGAAGCACAGTGGCATAATGCATTCTTTTAAACATATTTTCTTCTGTTGGGGATTAACTCAGTCATTCTCATTAGCAGTACACCCACATTTGTTGAAAAAAGAAAGCTGATTGCTTTATTGTTGTGAGACTGCCTTGTGTGTTAGTAACGTGCTGATCTTCCTGTAAGGATTCTCTACCTTGTCAGAATGTAAATGCAATGGTACATTTTGTAAAACTAAGGTAAGCATACAATTTATTCATGGCTTTGTTTGAATTACACAATTCTTAGCCCAAGATGTTCCAAACCATTTGATTGAGAATCCCTCTCCAAAAGCAAGCAGTTTCTTTTGGGTCTTCCTTTCTTCCCTGAAACATACACTTTGGGGTGTGGAGAGAGGTGTGGGAGCTCCAAGCCAAAAAATAATTAGGGAACCTAAGAGTAGATGCTGAGTTTGAGAGAGGATTGCACTTACCCATAATCACTGCAGCCTGCCCAATGTCTAAGTGAAATAATGCTGCTAAAAAAGTTTTGGGAAGAAAATCACATTTAGATGTCAACCCTTCTTATAAAGCAAGCAAACAAAAAGTATCCAAGATAAGATCTTTCCACTTACATAATTTAGAACAGTAGTTAAAGCAGATACATGTTTGGCGCTTCTTGGTTATGGCTTATAGGCTTTACATCTTCTGATCCCAATCTTAGGCATTCCCAAGAACTTTCTGGCACAAAATCCACTGTAGAGAAAAGTGAGGCCTTAAGCATTTCCTTTGTTGGGATGCCAATTTTGGTGCCACTGCAAAGGCAAGAGCCGTAGGGCTACTCTCACTTGTACTTAATTGCTTGTAGCCCTCTTTTCTCCTGGCATACGTCCAGTCCAAGGGGTGAAGGAAGGAGCAGGACTGTGAATAAAGAAGAGCAGAATTCTGAATAATGTGGAGGCTCCCTCTGTGCTGGGGAATTTTTCAGTGGTCTTCAGATTTGTTGACTGTACGATGACAATGAATTGGGCTGTCAGTCTGCAGCATTTGTTGTTTGGGGGAAGCCTGAGGTCATGTCACAAATTGTGTTTAACATATTTTTTCTTCTTGCTAAACTGTATCTGTATGACAGTGTATCAGTGGTGAAACAATTAAAATTACTTTATTCTCCTGGGATCACCACTTCAATTGGAATATTAAAGTGTGTAGAGCTTTATCATCTTTTTTTGTGAATTTTATTTTCATGTATTTAAAGGATGTAAGATATAATCTCTATTTTTTCATGTATTACATTTTCTTGTTTACACGCACAAGACTGGGATGAATGACTGATTGCTCCACCTACGCACAAACACACATGAAGTGCTGGTTGAGATGTCTTTGGCATTTGTAGCAGCAAGGATTAGTCTGTGTTGTGTGGCTGCTTGAGTTGTTTTTATGTCTGTTAATTAGTGCTGTCTGTGTCAAGGTTGGTTTTATTATTATGTAAGCTAGTGATATTGGCTCTTGTGGAATGCAAACCATGCAGAGATGAAAAACAGATCTACGGAATTTAAAAGGATGAGGGATACGCAGTAATTTTTATTTCAGGGAATGAATCGAGAGTATTAAAGGCTTATAAAGATTTTGCATATGTGACAACAGTGTTCCTTAAATTATATACAAACCATTCTATTAAACTTGATCAAAAATATATTTAGAAGTCTTTTACGCTGCCCACTGCTAGTCAAATAATATGTTGACCTGGGTCAGCATGGAAAGGTGCAGGTATCTCAGCTTTTGCTTTTCAGCTGTGTAGTTAGACTTACTGTTGAATGTGGGCACATGTGCTATTTACTTTTGCAGGACTATTAGTTTCCTTTACTTTTCATTAGCTCTTAAGTGTTTGGCTTGATGCTACACATAAACTGGTAATGAAATATATTTTTTTAATTTTTAAAAAATAATTTATAAGCTTATTCATTAAAAAAAGTTTAAAATTGTCCTAGGCTCATCCTTGCCCCGCTGCAAATGTAAAGCCGAACTGGAATACTCACTCTTAACATCCAAATTTGAGTGTCTTTGTCTTTCCTAATGAGGAATGTCTGTGTCTTTCTTAATGAGTTGTCAGATGTTAAAATATTAGCTCATGTCCAGTCCAAGCACTCTGTATGTAAAATAGCATCAGCTTGCCATGAACCTTTGCTTGGTTAGTTATGGATTCCAGACAAGATGGGGTATAACTTTATTGCCCTGGTGAATATCTCCTACTGTCATTGGGTAGAAGGAAGAAATTCATTCTGTTCCTTCTGCATCCCTCTACCATGTGATAGTGGTGACTGCAATGTGTTGCTTTCTAATCTGGTAAACATGTATGGTTTATTCAGCCCATAGCTTAGATGTGCTGCTGGTTTACTTTCTTCTATTTGCTTTATAAATCAATTAAAAAAAAAAACCAAACATTTTAGCTATAGAACATCCATCAAGTAAGTGATAACTGGGCTAGAGTTACATACATCTCTGTCACTTCTTGGCTGCACTGTAGAAGTGCCCTTGGACATGAAACCTTCAGTGCTTGGGATGCTCCAAATGGTACAGAGTACTACAGCTCCATTGCATTACCCACGCTTTGCAAAGATAATAGACTGGTAGTCCAGATTTACAAAGTGCTTAGGCACCAGCTTCCACTAAAAATGTATTTAACTTCTAATGCTTCACCTTCAGGGTTCTTGTAGGCTTTGACTTCATTGGGATGAAGATCAGTTGATAGCTTTTCTTCTCTAGGAATGGAACTTTCTACAGTAAGAGTAAAGTTTGTGCATGGGAGAGTTTGGGGGAAGAGAAGAGGGGGAGCCAAGGGTCATGGAATGAAAATTAATGGCTGTTACAGAACTTGCTATCCCCTTCTTCTAGTGTAGACCTATGTGCTTCCTATCACTGTTACATATGATGCATTTATAGTTGAGCCTAGCAGCTTAACACTTTCTGGCATAGTGTCTCTTTTCCTAGTAGTTTGTATCTTCCTGGTACGGCAGAAATTTTCCCGAAAATGCATCCAGATTTGTCAGAATCAGATTTTTCATAGTTCTTAATTAAATATTCCTTATTTTTGGGGTATATAGCTTGAGACCTGGGGATCCGATCTGTGTAAGTGCCAACAACTTAATCACCACAGTTAACCTTTGGATTTATAAAGTGCTATATAATGCTCAACCTTCTTTATTTTAGAGATGAAAGCATAAAAATTTTGAAACTTGCCATAAAGAAGTGCTGTTCTTGGACAAGTCAGTTTGAAAAAATATTTTTTCTCAGAGATGAGTTAGGATAAAATTGGGGTTGAAAATTAGAACTAGATCTGTGGAAGTCAAAGGATGAAGCATGGTGACTGAAAACAATTAATATTTTGATATTAGTCGTTCTGAGGCATGGGGGAGAAGAGACCTGATACTAGGTGGACTGTGTGAAGCTCTCAGCTCCTGTTTCTACTCTTCTGGCCTCTGATCTGTTTGTAGCACCTCACCTGGGAGGTTTAAATGTGGGTCTGCAAACCCAAAAAACCCATCAACGTTTTCACATGTTCTTCACAYGTTACAGAAAAATGTCAGAAGCATTAAAATGGAATAGAAATGGGTCTGATACTTTCTCTTTGAAATAACCTTTAGTATGGCTTTAATTAAATAATGTTGTTGTGTATGGGGGGAAAAAAAGCTCAGATCTGAATGTATATGTATATTCTGCAAATGCTACTATGTCATAATCTAGGTTTGTACAAGAAATTAAAATAATCCAGGATGGAAACATTAGTTAAGCTTTTTCTGTTTCCAAATTTAGTAGTGAAAAAGAACAGGAAGTTGTGACTATTATTTTTTCTGAGATGAGAACATGAAGAACTGCCAAAAATGTTAGAGCTCTTTTTTTTTTTGGTTCTTATTTCTAGTTGATAAAACTTGCAGAAGAAAAATTATTTCCTTATATCATTTAAGTAGGCCTCAGTAGCTCTTATATCTGCTTGCAATAAAAAGATGTGATGAACACTAATTTGCATTTTGCTTAGTTTATTTTTAACTTGTCTGATCCTCTCTCTGGTTTCTTGAAACTTATCAGATTTTTATCATCAGTCAAAAGATGTTTCAACACCTCTCCCCAGCTTCCGTAGACTTTGCTACATTTCTTTGTGACTATGCTTTTCTGTCGTAATAATCAAGCACTTGGGAGCTTCTGCCCAAGAATATAGAAGTTTGTGAACTACTAATACTTTGACACTTTTCGCAAAGGTAACTGTGGTAGTTTGCAGATATTGAGATGCAGAAGATGTAATTTGTATTTTTATGTTACAGTGAAATCTTGTTATAAACCAGTGTTGGTCTTGGAGCAGATGTACTTGCTTCAGGCTTCTCAGACTGAGCTGGGTTTTACTGTCCTTGGTGCTTAATTTTTAGCATGGCCTAAACCCTTTGTTTTTTTTTTTCCCCCACCCCCTCTATGCATGTAGACTTTACTAGATTTGCACAGGATCTATTTAACAAAAAATAGTTTTATTTGTACTAATTGTGAGCAAATTGCTACCACTCTGTAATCTTCCAGTATTAAATGAAATTTCTTTCTTGTTTTTTACTGAAGGCTTCCTTGGAGTTGTGCTTAGTCTTCCCGTCAAGGTTTTTTACTACTATTCTATTTCTGCCTTTATATCTGTTTCTAGTGTCTGTTTTGTGTGCAATAGCTGCAGCATTTTTTTTTAATATTCACAAATGTGGAAGATTTTTAAGAAAAAATACTAGGCAAAATTTCCTCCAGAACAGAGAATTTTAAAAGATGATTAAGAAATAGAAGTGTGTGATGCTTTCATAATGTTACATCTAAGTTACACCGGATAACAATCCTATATTTTAGCAGGACTTTAGTTGATTTCATCTTGATGTGTTTTCCTGAGTAGGTTGTCTAATCCTCAGTCTTAGTTTCCCAAAGTGCTACTGGTTGATTAATGAAGTTCCTTATTTGTGCTGTTTGGTCCAGGACTAAGTGCTCTTACATCCTCTTGCAGAGGATGCAGATAAAATGAAAACTGCTACTGCCCCAAAGAACTTAAGAGTGGCTGATTACAGAGCTGTGGTGTGTTTTGTACTTAGCAGCTCTAACTTGATACTGTTTTGTTTTTCAGTTTTTACAAATGCAGAGATGGTTACTTAAAAATCATGTTTGCTTTTGTATTACCAGCAGCAGGATGAAGATTTGCAATTCTGTTCTTGTTGGAATGTTGGTTATCTTTATTTTTACAACTATATTTAGGGATAGCTAATTAAGTTTTAAAAGTAGTATGATTGGCAATGTGTACTGATCATGTTTTCCATTACCTTAGCTAGTTGAAAATGTGCGTTACTAGAAACTAATGAAGCTTTTTCTTCCTCCATATTTTAATTATCAGGTTAAATCTAGTTAAAGAGCATATATTTGAAAAATAGGCACTCTGCCTTTAAGACCAAGGCATTTAGTGTCAAGAACAAGTGCTTGATGATTCAGTGGTGGACCTTGTACAGATCTTGCAATTTTTCGTATGGAAATGGCAGCGTGCCATAGGAAGTGTTGAGAAGGAGCCCTACTGATGTGTGAATGGTGTAATATCTTTGAAACTTAAGGAAGCTGTTTACAGCAGCAGTTTGTGGAGTGCACGGCTTAGTAACTGTTGTGGTGGGTGATTATTCTGGCTACTGTGTTATAATTGCCTAACTCAAATTTATTGCTATGTGCCTGTAGTCTAATCAGTTGACCTCTACTGCTGTGATTCCCAACATGCTTTTAAGCTGTGTATGGTGTGATAAGCAGTGGCTGTAAGGAACTTGAACTAGTATCTGTAAGTGCCTAACATATTCTAACTCCTGTTTACGAGGATCAAGGGGAGCTGGTGTAAAGGGAAAATTACAAAAATGTTATTCCATGTAGCCATCAGTTTTCAGCATGGCCTCTTATTATCAGTTGTTACAAACTTTGAAAGTTTTCATAATGCTTCAGTGAAGTGTAAAAAGTTTATACTAGCTAAAAATCATATTCAGTGTGACTTCAGCCCAGTTAATTTGAATTTTTCCCTATTTTACTCCTCATTAGTATTTCATTTGGTAATTTACTTTTAATGATAAATGACTGCATCTTTCCAAAGGCTCATGACCTTTTTTTTTAAAAAAAAAAAAAAAAAAAAAACTCTGAAATGAGTGGCATCTCTTCTGAGCTCAACTTTTGTTTTTAAAATGTAGAAGATATGGGGAATCTGGGTGTCTGCCCGCAAAGCAGTGGAAATGAGGTGGTTCCCTAGCTACTGAATCATCACCAATATTTCCCCCTTTTTTTTTTTTTCCCCTGCCCTGCTGTTTGAAATTTCATATCTTAGTTCTCCCCCTCTCCCATTTTTTGTTCCAGACCTTTGAAAATCTGGAAGATTTACTTCAGTTTTTATGGTTGTGCTGGAATCATATATTTTTATGCCAACTTTCTGACTTAATAACAGTTAAAAGAAATGATCTGTCATCAGCTACATGCACAAGCTGAAGAAAGTCCGTATTCTGTCTTTCTGATTCTGGCTGAAATGAATCATGTTGTAATATACAGTAGTAACTAGTTGCACTTCAAAGCTGAGTGTTGTTTGTTTATTTTTTTCCCCTCAAACTGCTCCTGCAGCCTTCCCAATATTCCTGATTTATGTGTCCTGACTACAGTCTCTTCTGTATTCCCAGGGAAAAACTGAGGAGGATTACTCATTAAAACTGAGGCTCAGAGAAGCCTGTAAATGGACTGATGTGAAAACTATGCACTTCCTGTCTTCCTCATAAGCATCAGGCTTTAAACTTTCCTCAGTATATTTGACAAGCTGTAACTTACACTTTCATCCTTTGAACTTCTGTTTTTTGGGGTGTATACCTAATTAAAATTAGGACAATTTTCAATGGCTGTGGTGGAGAACCTGCAGTTTTTGGTAGCAAACAGCAAGCTTACTTTGATTAGTGTTTCCCAAACTTTTCTGGTTGTAACTATATTTAGGAACCAACAATTCTGTGTGATAACCAATACTATTAGCATTTGACTTAGGTTTGCCAAACCCATTTTATGGGTTTTGTAGATTTCCTTACTCTTTGTGTTTGTAATGTTAAGTGTGCTACTCTTCTGCAGTGTCAGTAACCTGTTAGAGTGATAACTATGCTTTTAATATGAGGAGATTGCTGCTGATGACCATGTATATCTGAAAGCTATTTGGTTTTGTCTGTGTGACAGAAATTTATAACAGTGTTACTAAGCTGATGTAGTTGCTTTAGTTCAGACCCGATGCGTGTAGCGCACTGTTGCACAAGAAGGCTTTCATTGGTGAAACTGAGTCTTTGCGTTCATTGCTATTGATTTCAGCTCTGACTTGAGAAACAGCCTTTATTTACATAATCTCCATGCACACAAACCTTAAACTGAGCATTTGGAATTTTTAAACTTGATTTGCCGCCTGTGCCCTCCTCCCCCTTCCAAACAAGGCAGCCAAATCAAGTTAGCACATTTTGTCAGCTGCTAACATAGTGGTTCTGTAGAGCATGATTGCTGTTTTGTAATGTGTCTTTTAGTGCTGTATGTTTTGTGATAACAAATTAAAGAACAGCTTACCAAGTTACCCAGAAAAAAAAAATCTGAATTTTAAGTGTGTCAGACCGGATCCCGCTGTATAGCTATGTGTATACTTAAGGAGTGAGATTGGAGGGTGTTTTCAATAGTACAGTGACTCCATGCCCTCTCATCAGACATGCCAAGAAGCAAGCAATGCAGTGACTGTTGAAAAAAGAACCAGCTTATGGTCTTTGAAGATAGCAATAAGTTCAGTCAGCTTGGTGAAGAAATATTGTAAAAACAAAAGGAAAAGAGTGTTTTTGCTGGTCCGTTATAACAAGGTAACTTGCCTTAGTTTTAAGCTGTCTTGGAGCTGAGACCTAATGCAAGTGCCTCAGGATCTGTTCTGCCAGTCCCACAAGAGCATTGCTACCCCACCCTCTGCCTCGCCTGGCCAGTGAGGTCACTGAAAAAATAGTTCCATAAGCACTGGAACTAATGACTTCTTGTTTCATGTGGTTTAGTCTCTTGTGGTTGATTTGTCTTTGGCAAAACCAGAGGGGAGTGCTCTGCCTGAAGTTTTTTCTGCAGTAGGGCAGTTTGCAAGAGTTCTTTGAAATAATTTTTTTCTGGTGTCCAAGTGGATGGAAGCTTGTGTTCCATTTTCTCAGTTCATCATTTACAAGATCCTTTTCCACTTATTCATCCACCTAAATTTGTAGGAACAAATTACATCCAAAAACTACTCTGTTATATTTGGCTGATAGTGGCTTATTCAAAGTAGATTACTAGAAGACACACAAACAGCATGATTTCACAAGGCTAGGAAGGTAGGCTAAAAAAGGTGGTGATACTATGTGGTGGTTGTTTTGGCCAAGTTCACTGTAGGACTTGTCTTAGACTACAGGTGGTGCTAAGGTACCACCTGAGTTGTTTTTCTTAGGTAACTTCTAAAGCTTATCTACAATAGTTAATGAACTTGCCTGCTTTCATCTCAAAGCTGTAATGTGAGAGGAGAAATTTCACACACTAAGTATATCTAGAGCTTTGCAGTATTTCATTTAGAGAACAAAACTATTCTGAATGTTAAAGGTATTTATTTCTACTTACAGCTCAAGACAAAGTAACAGTACAGTATTTAATTTTTTTTGTTAATCTCACTGCTAACTTGCTTGCTGGCTGGCATGTTTTTTTCCTCCAATCATTCGCAATCAGTCCATCAGAGCATGAGCAACATTCCTTGTCTGGCTCAAAAATGGTAGAAAGTAAGATGTAATTTGTGATTGACATTATCAGGTATTGATGTCAGCCTTGCTCTGTATGATCTAGATCAAATGTTTCTTTGCCTGCATGGCTCTCCCCAGAGTCAAGATGGTGTTTGCAGGCCTGCTCCAAGAATGACGTATGTGAAGGGATGGAGGCAGACTAAATTTCTTACCCCTCTGAGCTAGAGTGGTGCTTATTCTTCTCCCAGATGTATGTTAAAGCAAAATAATTGCATATACGGCACCAGTGGGTAGTGCTGGTGATGAGAGAGGGCTGTGCTGCAGTAATGGGTCCCATAGCCTGAGAGAAGGCAGAGGTCCTGGTGTCACTCTGAACTGCAGCCTATCCATGGAATTAAATCTACTGGGGACTTGACTCAGCCCTGGAGTCCTCTTCTCCTTCCCCTTTTCCCCCTTCTCTGCATTTACCCTGGTAAGATCAAGATCAGCTGGGTGGATAGTGATAGCAGGAGATAGTGAGAGAGGATAAAAGCCTGTCATGATTCTATCCATGTTCCCTTGAAGCCTCAGTTGTCCAAAAGATTTGATTAGATTGCACTGCATTTTTAATACTAGTATTATAAAAAATTCAAATGATATATTGCTGGTGGAGCAATGAGTCAGTTCAGACTGTGTTAACACTGCTTGTTGCTATGTATGAACTTGATCAACTTATAACGTGTCAATGAGCAGCATAAAATGTTCTGAAGTTCAGTTGTTCCTGTAGCTGTTCTCGGAGAGTAATGCTGTTGCTGTATGTCATTGATCACTCGCAGGAGATCTAGCTGTTGGTGGTATTGTGCCTGACTGCCACTGTACTGAAGTAATCTTTCTCAGTCGGACAGAGCAAGCGTTCCCCAAGAGGAATGAAAGAGTATCTGCCACGATTGCTAATTTACTGTATTTGTCATGTTTTATTTTTAAAGCAAGTCCTAATATGAGACTGCACGTATGCCTGGTTGTGCATGTTTTACATCTGACCTCCTCTTGTGAGAGGAAGATTTCATCTTTCCTCACTGGTCAGGGAAAGAGTAATAAAACGGTGGTGGTGGTGGTGGTGGTTTTTTTTTTTTTTTGGTCTCTACTTTAAAGAAAGCTGGTTTACATATGTAAGTGTTCTCTTATGTATTTCCAGTATATCTGATTGGAAGTTCATATGAAAACCAAAAATAAATACGTTATTTAATACTTGGTGAATTACACCAAGTACTCCAAGAGTTAAGCCAAAGGGTTTTTTTATCATGTTATAACTGTAGGTAAATGATATATTTTTAAATTTTCTTATAGCACCATTTTTCATACTATTCTTGGTAATTTGCAAGTGTTTGTTCATAGCTGAGGTAAAGCTGAAAACCTGTTTTCAGGGTTACTAGCTAGCTGTTTGGTGTTTTTTTTTTTTTTTTTTTCTTTTTCCTCGCCACGGAAGTATAGAATGGGTGTGTATTTGTGTGTTTATCACACTG
Source organism: Apteryx rowi (assembly GCF_003343035.1). Lineage (NCBI taxonomy): Eukaryota > Metazoa > Chordata > Aves > Apterygiformes > Apterygidae > Apteryx > Apteryx rowi. The sequence goes on from NW_020448764.1 coordinate 1,267,314, forward strand.
GTAGTTGGAAGACAGCATAATAAAATATCCTGGTTTTGATAATAGTTTTATTATTCAAATTTATTTGTTTGGTGTCACCCATGTTAATGTTAGAAACTAATAAGGAATTCTTAAAGTATTATTTTCAGTTGTCATTGCTTAATGGTTATCCACTTCCATTTGTCATGGAAGTATGACTGTAGGGAATCTGCTGAAAATTATGGTTAATATACTGTCACATAGTTTGATTTAGGGGTGYCTAATGAGAAAATTAATTTTTGTTGCATTACTGCAGGTTGACTTTATATGTGGTACCCAAATCACTGTTTTAAATTTTGCCATTAGTTACTAATTATATAAAGCAGAATGTATAGTATTCTGTGGATTTGCCTTTTAGTTGAACCATTTGTTTATAAATTAAGTCTAAGATATTATGTAGTCCAGATGCAACAGAGTTGTTATAGTAATAGTATCATTGTCTGGGTACAATGCTAGCAGATTTAAAGCCAGTTTTTAATATTTTTTTTGTGAAGACTAGTTGCATAAATCTGAACACTGTTTCGAGATATTATGCTTAAATCTAAAAGCTGCATCATGAAGCCCCTTGTTTAAAAAAAGAGAACTTGCCTTTTAAATATCTGTTGTTGTCTGTCTTTAATTTGAATTAAAACAAACAACTTGAATCAACTACTCTAGCAGAAATGATTTTTAAATACTCTTCCAGATACTTGAAATATATACATCTTCTATGCAAACTTATTCAAAGAGTAAACCTATGACTTATTTGGGGTTGTTCATACTTGAAAATACATATTTATTTCTCATATTGCAGCATTAGAAGCTAGAATTGAATTGTAACTAGATTGCATGAAACACTTTTTCCATCACACTGAATATTTTGATATTTCTAGAACTTTCATTTTCTGTATCAGAATGGAAGAAAGATTCAAGTTTAGAAACGTTTCACATCTAGAGAGAAAGTATGGCTTGAATCAGTAATAACTTGATTGGTGGGTAACTAAGATAGAAACCCCATGGTTAAGATCTTGCTTTTTCTGATTTGGGCTGGGGGAAATTTGATTTTCTGATCATTCAGTGTGGGGGGTTTTTTTGTTTGTTTGTTTTTTTCCTTCTTTGTGTTTTCACTGGACTGGCAGCACTAATTCACTTGGATGTAGTGCTATGCCAAGGCAGCTATAAGGCTCCCAAGTCAGGGCTGGCTTTAAGTTCAGGCAGTTTAGAAGGTGGACTATCCTTTCCTAGATTTTTCTTATTACTAGTCAAGTGGTTGGGACATGAACTCTGAATGTGGAAGATGCAAGCAGAAGCCTGTGACCTTGCTCTGGGGGGAGAGTTTGAGCATGCAGTTCTGAAGTAGGTGCCCAGAAGACTTGTGTTGGATTTTGAGAACTTTCATTTTGAAAGCTCACCAATAAAAGCTGGTATTTACCACTGGGAAAAAAAGTTTTTTTTGTCAAATAGATATTTTAAAGCTAATTCCAATTTAATGTGAACCTTCCTCTACTCTCGGAGAATAATTTTCTTTGTAATTTCAGAACAACCTTTCACTGTTAATGCCGAAGAATTATTCAGATTTTTAGTATATTTATAAAGTWACTGTAGACCTCTTATGCTTAGGATAGAATGTTCAAAAACAGAGACTTGAAGCTAGGGTCCAAAACCTATAGTTATGTTTTGTGGACTAGGACTTTAGAAACAATTAGTGATTGAGGAGCCTAAGTCATCTTGATTTCTATTAATAAAGCCTGATGGAAGAGTATAGGCTGTGTGAGAATACAGCTTGACTGAAGAATTCTTGGTTTATGCAGAGTTCATGTATCAGAATATGTGTAGATGTACAGGTCTAGCATGGCTTATTTGCTTGACCAGTTCTGTGTCTAAGTTTGATAGTCAACTCTCAGTCCAGTCTGTTATAGAAAAGGAGGAGGGAAGGCTTCATCCAAAACATTTGAGTACTGCTGCTCTATAAAATTAATGCCAAGTAAGAACATGCAATACAGTCAGTCCAGAGCTGCGTGCATGGGTAACTAGGTGTTGACAAGCTGTGTATGCAATAGATGATTTCTGACTGTCTCTCCTCAATGGTGTCACTCTGTTGTGCTACTATATATATTTTTTAAAAATTGTAAGAATGTTATATGTCTGTGATCTTACGTTCTGTATCAGTTGACTGCAGTTGGTCAGCAGGTTCAAGTGTCATTGACAAGGCTCAGGCAGGAGAGGAAATGGCTGGTTGACAATACAGTTGTGTATGCCTTGTTTAATATTTTTGTTTGCTTTTTCTAGGTAAATACAGCTTGAAATTTAAGAAACAGTAATAATTTAAGAGACATTAACACTAAATTTTTTTCCACAGTAGCCTTGATGGTATAAATCTTCTCGTTTCTGCAAGTAATCATATTCTGAAGTATAACTTTTTTTTTTAACATTAAAAAACTAAGTTAAGGAAATTAGATATGACCATAGGTCAGAATTGAAGCTCAGTTAAAATTATTTTAAGTTGTTTGAATACCACTGTGAAATCACTGCCTTATTTTTTTCACAAACAATTCCCTCACCTTTGTCTTTATTTTGCTTTGTGTTGAAACTAATATTGCATCTGCTTATTATGTGAAAATATTTAATTTTCTGTCTTCTAGATGTACAATTAGTGTTAAATTTAGAAATTAACATTGTTTTATTTCATCAGTATTTTCCGTGATGCTGAAATAAATCACCCTGACTTTGTTTATATAGAGCGTATGCATGAACTCTTAATGGCTATTGCAGCACTGTAATGCAGCGCTAACTCTAACATGGAATCCTTTGTATTTATTGCTATAGAAGTAGAAAACATTGCTACTTTTATGGTTCCGAGAAAAAAAATGGGCAAAACAGCCAGACAGTGATACAGAACAATAGTAGGTATACAACAAAAAATGACATAAAACAAGAAAAAGTTTTGTTTTTGTTTTCCAGGGGATATTAGTTCCTCAGCAATGTGAACTGATCCAAATGTAGGACCTTCTTCCTCTACCTTATCCATTCCCTTGAGCTGGCGCTGGAAGCTGTGCTTTGAGCTTGCTCAGAATTTCTATATGAAAACTAATGGCATTTTTTTGCCATGTCAGTTTACAGATGGATCAGCTCCTGGCATTGGCTTTGACAGTTGTATAAGTGCCAGAACTGACTCAAAGAAGGGCTAGGAATTTGTAGTTGAGATGAAGGGGAGCTCAAAGTCACAGCAAGTCTGAACTTAGATTGTCTTGTTCTGCCATGGAATTGTACCATTGCTAGCTTTAACTATGTGATAATGTGCAATTTTTTTTCCTTCAGGTCTGCTCCTCACTAAAGAAGAAAAAAAAAAAAAAGATGTTACTCTATAGTTTTATCTTTGAACAATTTGAATCAAAATAATTTAGAATTTTGGAAGAGTACAAAGATAAGACAGCATTTAAAAAAAAAATAGAGTATGTCCTATAACACTGCATGTAATGCTACTCTACAGTTGCTGCCAATACTAGTAGGTGTAATAGCAAAAAAAGGTCTCATTTGGGGTTGGAAAGCCATTGTTCCGGATGCTGTACGGGCACGGGCACTTATCCTGCAAAAGGATGTGCCATCTGCTGAAATCAATGATATAGCTCCCAGTGGTTAAGCCAACCACCTGTATTAATTTTTGCAAGATCAGTGCTATTAAAAAAGATGACTTCTGCTTTGAAGAACATATATGCATTATCTTTAGTTTTATGTATGCCTAACCTCTAAATTCTTTAAGTATTGATCTGCATTTTTGCCAAGGGCCAAAGTAGCTGGGGCTAATTAAAAAGGTGCTATGAGACCCTGCTATTTTCTTGCTACAAGAAAAAAGTTCTGAGACTGAACCTACTTAATATTAAAATCAGTGGAAAAATACATTCAGCTCTGCTGTACTTGTTATAAATTTTGGAAAGGGTGGAGTGCCTTTCCAGTGAACTTAGAAGTTGCCTGCATAGGATGCACGAGTTAGGGGGTGGAGGATTGAAAGGAAGACTTCTACTGTTGTCTCTGTCACTGATTAAATTGACTGTCTTGTATTATATTTGTATTTTTGATCCTTGGTTTGTTTCATGTGTCTCTTGTTTCAGATTTGTCACAAGTTTTTTCACAAACAAATATGTTAAATGTAAGCTGTTGTTTATGCTGCTTTCCTAATGACACTCTGACTATACATCCTCTTTGTTGTGTGTTGCGTACACTTTGCTTTGTTGGAAAGTTGCCTGGATGTGTGTGATTAAAAGCTTGCGATAATATATGTGGGTGTGGCAGGAAAATACAGAAAGCTTACTTTGATTGAAGCGTATCAATTAGCTTTCTAAACAGCTATTGCAAGTAAAAAATCTGTATTTTTAACATCATGGTTTAATTTTGTTCTCTTCAGGACAGAGTGCAAATCAGAAGATGCTACTTGCAAGATCTCTGAATCTGAACCTGAGGAATTATCAGATGAAGCAAGTGCTGACACTTTCTATGGAACTTCTCCTCCTAGTACGCCCCGACAGATGAAACGTATGTCAACAAAGCATCAGAAAAATAATGTTGGGAGACCTGCTAGCCGTTCCACTTTGAAAGGTAGATGTGCTTTTTTGTGGCTTAGAAGACCATAACATAGTAGTAGTAGTTCTGCCTTACCAGAAGGAGATACACAGAAGATGGAGCCAGAGTCTGCTGTGCACAGGAAAAGGACAGGAGACAATGGTCACAGGGTGCAACAAGGGAAATTCCGACTGGGTATGTGAGAGTGATGAAACAGTGACAGGTTGCCAGGGTGGTTATTGAGTCTTCATCCTTGGAAATTTCCAAAACACAACTGGATAAGGCCATGAGCAGGCTAAACCAGCTTTGAACTAAGCCCTGCTTTGAGCAGGAGGTTGGGATTACGTGACCTTTAAGGTGTACCCTCCAATCAAATGTTCTTGTGGTTCTGTGGTCTCTAGTAATGCTCCTGTTGCTTCTCTGCTCCAGTTTTATTTTCTGAAGCATTTCATAATCTGTTTTATAGAAAAATTCAGTTTTCAGTGATAGTTTGTTTTTTGTTTTGTTTTTATTTTTTTTGCTCTGTAGTGTCACAGAAGTAGTTATGTTATAGTTACCACTGCATGTTACTTTTATTGAAACAGTTGAAAAGGGATGTTTACTGTTAACAATAAAAAATATTCTACATGTAGTTTACTTTTAGTTTAATAAAGCCATAACCTAAAAAACCCCAAAAGATACTTTATGTATGTTGTTTCCCAATGTTACTAGGTAATGATATTTAATATTAAACATTTTCAGGTTGAAATATGCATTTTAAGCACTTCTTTAACTTTGAGATGCAGAATATGTTAATTGCTTGTTGACAGAATAATTTTAAAAAAACACATGGTAGCTACATTTTTTTTTAAAGCAGCCGTCCCACAAAAACTTAGTTTTACTTGTTTTGCTGAGTTTGATGGGTGCAAAATTTGCAAAAGCCATTTTTTAACAAACTGTTCAGTATTTTCATACAAAATATACTTTGCCAAAAATTATATCAGACAAGGCTGGTTGTCAAAGTTGTTATGGCAGCATGACTGTTACCAGTTGATGTTTTGGAAACAATTTTTATAATTGCTTCATATAATATATGAAATACTATCACAGAGTGCATTTAATTAAAAGGAATACTTTTTCAAGGTAGAGCACAGGGGAGAAGAAAGTTAATGGTTTAGCATAAATAAAAGTATATAGTCTATTCTTCAGTGAATAGAGTTGTCTAGTGCATGTTCATAATAAACGAAAGGCTCCTACAAATATCTTCCAAAGCTCTTGCTTCTCTTCCATTTCAGGCAACTTCTGAATAAAGTTACTGTTTCAATGGCATTCCCCAAAATACCTTCTCCTTAGACTAAATTGAAAAGAAGTGTCATTATACTTGCCAGTTAGCTATGTAGTCATTGGAATCATTAAGCTCCTTTTTACTGGCTTTTAATTGTGCCTTTTGGCAAAGTTAAGCTCTTCTAATGGAACATTAGCCTTGTTTAATTCTGTATATGGTAGTTATTAAATAACTTTTCTTGCTTTCTGTGATTTTCTTTTTAACTCTGCGGTTGCAAAAAAAAATGTTTCTAAACTGAAAAAAATAGTGATATTAAAAAGAGCTATAATTCATAATATTTCTTTGGTCTCTGATGCTGAGCACATGTTAAGGATTGATACCTTTATGAGAAAGAAGAAGGTGTCTTTTGCAGTACTTTAAGTTCTTGGAGCAAGGTCTTTCTACTCATGAGGGAAGTGGTTAATGCTTCTGGAACAATAAAAATCTGTTTTTAGTTGCTGTGAGTGTATCTTAAATATATGGATGTATTTTTATTTTTGTCTGTTTAGCTGTATAGATTAGATTCTGGGACAGGAATGATTGTCTCTTATTAGTCTAGTTGCTTTATTTCTGGGGGAAAAAAAGCATGATGTTTTATAGTCGGGCAGAGGTTGGCTAGTGTTGTATAGTGTTAAATATCTTTTCTGGAAATAATTTATTTTGTTTAACTTTGTTTTATTCTGTATTTACCCCCCCCCCAAAAAAAAAAAAAAAAAACCCTTTTAAAATGGACTTGTTAATTGACCTTATGTGTATGCAGATATTCATATTGAACTGGTTTTACCTCAGTAAGAGAATCAATTCAGGAGTTAATAGATTTAAGTAATCTGTTTTAAAAGTAAACTTGAAATAACTTTTTGAATGTTTGCTTATAACACAAACTTAATTTGGTATTTTTCCTTTATTTAGACAGCTGAAAGAATTTTGGGCATCAGACTTGCTTATTTGTGTCTTCAGTTTTTTTTAATTTCTGTCACACTGTTTCTTATGATTGGCGTTAATAATCAAAAACCAAACTAACACAATGCAGTCTGAAACTAGTTTCTGAATTTTCTCCTGTAGTCCAAGACCCATGGGAGTCATTTTTTTTGGACAAGCATATGAAAGTTTTGGAACTTCATACTGGAAGTGCATCCTCTCTCCCCCACTTTCTTACACCCCTCAAGTTCCTTTTTTCCACATATTTTCTCCTTTCCTAGCAAATTAAACAACACTGAGGGAGGTGAAGGTTAGAAGTTTTTTCATAGTTGATTCCAAGCCGTACGTCCTTGCTCAGTCAAAACAAGAAGCTTTGATTTTTATTTTGAGGGAGATAGATATCTATATCTCTATATATATTTTTTATTTTGAGGGATTTTTTTTTATTTTGAGGGATATATATATATATATTTTTTTTTTGAGGGATATTTATAATCTCAATTAGTGCTTTTGGATCACAAGTTTGTTGCCATGGATGGAGATTTCTGTAAGCTTTTTTGGTTGATTGCTGGATTCCTTGCCAAGTAATTCAATCTTCAGGATTCTCCTCTGCATCAGAAGACCTGATTTTTTTCATATGGATGTTGGGTCTAGGGAACTCTCTGGCGCATTAAATCCCCGAGAGCTGCAACTCAAAATGGCATGCCAGGTGAAAGATACTTGCCTTTTGGTACTACCCTCCTAAGCCTACATAAAGATAAGATAGTGTTTCACACTGCTGTCCCTTCCTATGAGATGTAATGCTTTCTTTTCCCTCTTTCTTGTCCTTAAATGAGAATTCTAAGCTTTGAATCATGATAGCTGAAACCACACAGAAGCAGGAGGTTTGAACAGGCTTATTTGAACTCACACAAAGGAAAGTGGTAAACACCACTCAGATCCTACCGTGTGTAAATATCTTTTGTTGGAGGTCTTTATTACTCTCCTGGAAAAGCCATTCAGAAATGCCTAACAAATATAGAAATTGCAGTTTAGACTCCTTGAAATTCCTCATTGTCTCTGCCTGTGATCATTTCCTGGATGTCCCTCAGAGCATAGAGAAAAGTAGCATCTCTGCCAAAATACATGAAGGTGCTCACTGAAAATTCTTGAAAAATACTAGTAGATGATCTTTCAGTCCGCATCAATAATTCTTAGTACTTTTACTGGGCAGCTTGTGCTTTCCTAAAACTGCAGTGTACTTGCACAGCTTGCAGGATAATGGCCAGTTCTAAAAATGTTCATATTATCTTGTTTGCTGTGTATTCCTGGATCTCAGATTTTTCACAAAATCTCGTAGTTTAGCTTAGTGGCCAGATGTCATAGAATAACACAAGATTGAATAAAATATAATCTATTTCATATAAATGATCTCACACCTAATATGCATATTTATTTAACTGTTATTTTGAGGGTCTTTACAAGAAGCGATCCAGAAAGTATTCTTTCTGGATGGAGCAGAGAAAGGCTTTTAAGAGATGGTGGTTGGGCTGGGAGACCCTTAATGGACAGTGGTGCTTGAAATAGAAGCAGAATTAATCTGGTGCTGCCTTTGAGGAGGAGGAAGACTGGAAACTGAGAAGCTGCCTTAGTCAGATAAACATGAACTCCTATGAAGCTATTCTTCCACAAGTGCCGTTGAGCTGGGTAAGGGGACTTAACTGACCACCAAATTGCAGATAATAAAGGAATTGTATATCCTGCATTTTCAGTCTTCTCTTTTTGAACTACTCTACAACTTGTGATGTTCTACAATGTTTTGTAAATTTAAGTTTGGCATTTCCAGAGAACCAGCACATGCATAAACAAATTTTCTGCAACATTATTAACCTAACTCAGCCTTCAAGAAAGCATGCCTAGGCAAATAATATTGTCTTTAAGTATGAAAATCCAGTGAATGGGAATTGAGGCTTGAATTCTGAGATTTAAATGATAACATTTTAAAACTGGGCGCTCTATTTTCTGCCACCACCTTCCCATTACTATAGGGCAAAAAAGTCCTTTGGACTCCTAGCCTTATGAAATTTTATACTAATCTTACGCTTAACCATAAGCATGGGTTACTCTGTCCTTTTGTGGCTTTATATCAGTGTTTATATTTTTTAAATGCTTTTCTTTCCTCCAGTTAGACACTTGGGGAAAAAAATGAAATTGACCCACTATACAGTAGAAACAATAAAACTGATTAGGTATATGTTTTATGAAACATCAAAGTTTATAAACTCAAAAATTAAGAACGTTCTTGATGAAAAAGAAGCCCAAGAAGATCTTTCTTTTGTCCATTTCAGAATTCTGTGCACTTGTACAAGGAGAGAAGTGGTTACAGCCAGTACAGTTAGCATCAGACTGATTGATGAATACTAATATTTTCTTAAAAATGAACAGAACATACTGCATCTTCCTGCTGTTTCCAAAGAATAGGCTAGTATGAACACAGAAGAATTTTTAATAGAACTCAGCCTTCCTCCTTCCTGCTCATGTAAAAGAGGTTGGGAATAGGAAAGAGGGGAGGGTAGACACAAAACAGAATGAGGAAATTTTATGCATCAGTAGTGACATTCATTCCAGAGCAGTCAATTTTTTCCAGGAAAATAAAGCAAAAGATTTAGTTGATCAAATAAGTAGGGTTGCTTCACTTACCAGATATTTTATCAGTCTMTAAAATAACAAAGTGTTCTTCAGGGAGGGAAATGTAGTTTCTTCAGTTTTAAAGCATCTGACCTAAACCACTATCCTCAAAACATAACAAGAAAGCAAATTACCTATTAGATATCAGTCATAGAAATTCAGTTGGAGTCAAGGATGGAGAATAGGGAGAATGCTCCCATTCAACTCTGAAATGAGCTGGACAATTCATGAAATTGAGATATGCAAGAAGGCCGTACCAAGGGCGCAAAGTGCAGTAGGGAATGATCTGAAAACCATGGTGGTGTGGAACTACGGAGAAAAGGCTGGTGACGAAAGAAACAAGAATTGTAAAAGGAGGTTATGAAAATTATAAGCAAAGGGAGTATTTTAAATTGAGATTAATGAGATGATTAACATTTTGAGGGAGTGATGCAGTTACACATCTTTGAATGGCAGTATTTTGTGTTTGGTAGTGCATGAAACACTAGAACCGTAGTAGACCGTGAAGTGGGTGTTGTAGTCGGAAGCTAAATAGAAGAAAGAGGATCTGTCCCTTCGGACTGGCAGTAATTGCATTTGGGTGCTGTTTTCTTCTGACTCAGATCATGTCTGTATGCACAACTAACACAGTACCTGATAGTAATCAACTGTTTTAGCTGATATGGTTCTAAATGCAATTTGTCCTGCTTTTTATTTACTGTTACATCTTGGTGTGCGTTGATTCAGCTGAACCAGTGAGTTTCCCTTGTAGACAAGCTGTTTGTTCCTKTCCTCCTTTGTTCTGTAAACGCTCCATGTGTTGTCACCTACTCCTGCCACTGCCTTCTTTACTTTCCCTTCACTGGTCATCATGACCCTTCCAAACATTAACTTCTTTTGTTTCTGTGCGTGTCTTTGCACATGCATGTGTGATGAAAAAGAGGAAGCGGAAAAGGGAATTTGTGTAAGAAATAAAGTCCAGTATTTTCTTTCTTTAAAGAAGCAGCAGTTATGGCTAGTGGGAGGCATGTTGAGCCCTCCCCACCCCAGCTGTGCTGTACAGAGTGGCTGAGTAAGCTCAACCCACTAGTGGGAGTTTTGAGCAATATCATCTAACTACCTGTGGAACCTGTGCAGACTCCGGGTAAAGGGAAAGACTGACTGTGGCCGCCTACGTGATTTCTGTCAGGACTATGATCAACGAAATGGGAGCATACTCAGTGCCCTAAAAATTTTTAGTTTTGTGTGCTGTTTTTCATTTAAGAGAAAATAGCAGCTTCTTATATATTACTGTATGGTTGTGCATGCAATTTAGGTTGTCTCCCTTAATAAYGTGGTATAAAAATTAGTGCTGTATTTTAAATAACGTTCCATGTAAGATGCTAGCGAGAGATGAGTACGTGCATCAGTGCACTACGCTTATTGCATTTACTTTCTACTTCATTGCATTTCTGACTGACTTAAAAAAAAAGGGGGGGGGTAAATCTCTATTTTTGTCTTTGATCACTTGCTCATTTTCTCATTTTTCAATGAGCTTTTTAAGATCCCAGCCCTCTGCAGTGTGCCTCTTCTCACCAGTCGATAGTTGCTTGGTCATTAAACCTACCTGCCTCACGCACCACTGGAGGTAATCATAACTAAAAATCTGTTAGTACAGCTGAACTTTCTTTACTAGTTGATTTAAGTCTACATTACAAAACTGCAGTAAAATTACTAGTAGGAATTCATACAGTTACAACTTTAACAGTTATTCTAGAACTATCAGGGTGTGTTTGAATTACTGACAACTGTGGACATGAGAGGATTTTTAAACAATTTGTATATCATTGTGCTTGGGCTTTGTTAAATGATGAGTATCCAAGAACAGGAAGACAATATCAGGGCATTTTGGATGTCTAATAATGAACCATAATGTTTTAAACTTATCTTTTAGTCTTTTGGTGGGGAGGATCTGAAGACAAATATTGGAAGAGAATAACATGTTAAAAATATAAATGTTCAAAGGGGTTTAAAGAACCTCCTGGTAACTACGGTTCAGTAAACTAAGTTCAGAAAATGATCTTTGAATTTGCATGGGGTTCTCATTATTTAATTTACATGGTTATCAAAATCTTTAGCATCAAAATGCTGTTAAAAGGCAATGTGTTTCTAATCTACCTCAGATGTGGTTTTTTTGTTTGTTTTTTTTGTTTTGTTTTGCTTTGTTTTAAGTGTTTCATGTCTGCCATCCTTCATTTTCCTTCTTTCCTGCAAAGCTTACACTCTTGCTGCTCATCTGTCTTAGCCTCTTGGGCTGTGCTGTTGCCTTCTCATAGCAATGCCAACTGGCATGAAATTCAAGCTAATATGCTCAACAGTAATTTTAAGCGTGTGTTCTGCCTCTTATAATGCCAGTTAACTCTCACTAGTTAGTAACCGGAGAGGGTTAGATACTGCTATCTGACACACTAGTGTTTGAGCAGATTAGTATAAAATCAATGATGATAGTGGATTCTGTAGCAGACTTCACAGAATCACTGCTAGGTCTCCATATCCAGGAGCAAAACTGTGTTTGAGTCAGATTTTTGTGTGTTGTCTGCTATTGTACTTGGTAGCTTTTCAGAGAAAGATGTGAGAGTTTCAGAAATAAAAGTAGTGAACAGGTATTAATGAACTTTATATTTGCAAAAAGCAGTTACTATGTTAAAATTGTTGAGTTATGCTTTGATTCTGGATAGTGACATGATATCTTAATGTTTCTCAGTGTTACCTGTATTATAAGACAAATGGAGAACTTCAAACCTTTTAATTTAAAAAATGGTTATTTTAAAAATGTGTTGCAAGACACATGCATGTAAAATAAGCAGAATGCTTAAGAACTGACTTACTGGTCACATCTTTATTAGTTGCCTTTGTAGATGTATTATAGATTTGCAAATCCCAAGTCTAAAAAACAAATTGGATGGTGTGGATGGTATCTAGATGAAATACGGATAACCTAATAGACTGTTATGCTGCTTGTAAATCCTTTGCTTGTAGAAGTGAATCATCCTTGCAGAAAGTTTGCTACTGCTTTTGGGTGGCAAGTCTGAGACAGAGCCCCTTTTTTTTTCCCCAGACTATCTGGTAAGTTAATAGAAACTTCTCTGTAGAAATACAGTTCCAAATGACTTCATCTGCAAGTACTCAGTGTTTTCACAAGTCAGATCTGAAGTTGAGCAGCTGTCTTTTAGTGGGTACTTTTTTGAAAAGCTTGTTTTAAGTTGCATACTTGACACAGTTTATGTATTTGACCAGAATCAGAAATTGAACTAAATTTTCTAGAATGACAATCATTTACCTTAACCACGAGATTCTTTTCCCCTTCTGCAAATGCTTGCTTTTTCTGTACCAAACTTTATATAACATTGTGCAGTGCTTTTAAAATACAAGTAACAGTCCTGTTCACCGTGCAGCCTTCATTAATTATTTTCTTTCTTTAGACTTTCAGTGAGAACCAGGATCTTTCCACTTCCTTCTTCTACGACTTAGTGATTCTTCTTTCTTCCATATATTCTCCAGAAGATATTTTCCACTTTTTCAGAGTTAAATGCCAATGTATACATCATAGCCAACCCCAGTCCTACACAACTATGGAAGGATTAAATTATATTTTGTTTTGGATGTGGGAAGTAGAAGGAGGCGATGTTTGAGGTCACACTATTAAGTTGCTTATGGCTCATTAGCAGCCGAAAACAGGGTTTGTAATTAAGATTAATATTTTAAGATTGTAAGTTTAATGTTTGTCAGTGTTCCTTACCCAGTTATCTTAATGAACTAGTCTTTCTAAAGAAAAGTCTACTGAAATGCTGTTTCTAAGCAATAGGATAGTTATAATGCATGCTAACTCATACAGATTTGTGATACTAAAAAAATTCACAGATTTGCCCTATGAGTTTGCCAGACTTGAGCAAACTTCAGTTTCTGAGCAAAAGCTTTCTAGGTGTTTTGGAAATCTTGCATTCTGTGCAACATTCTGGGCTTTGTTCTTCAGGCCCTGAACTAGACAGCTGGGAAATGTTTTAGTGCTCTTAGAACTGTTGGGACTACGCAATTTGGAGAAAGAAACTATCAGAATAACTTGTAGAGGGAATGAGAGCTAGAACTGTGAAAAATGAGAGTACACTGAAAAGAGGAACCTGGAGAACAGACTTGAATGCTGTTAATGGCAAGTGGGAAGAAGTTGAATGGGGTGAGGTGTGGCAGAAGGAGGTGGGTGGGCAGAATAGGAGATGGTGGGGATTGGGAAGTTGGGTGGAGAATAGAAGCTGGAGGGGAAGCTAAGTAAAGAGAAGCAGATCAGATTAGGAGTGATATAGTATGTTTTTAAAGTTATGAATTTGTTGGGAATCCTTGTTTTTTGTCAGTATGATGCCATAGTGGTGAGGTTACTATAGCTGTAATAGCTTAAGGGAGCAGAAAGAAGGGCGAAATACTTTGGTATATTGGAAGAAGCCTGTAGTGATATCATTGTTTTCAACTTTTGTTTAGCTTTGAAGTTTCCTGCTTTTATTTCAGACCTCAGGAAAGATTAGTATGCCCAAAAGCTTGTTTGTATTTCCCAGTTACACCTGTTGGTCTAATAAAAGATAGTGCCTTTACTGGCAAACCTTGTCCTGAGTATGATCGTGTGGCTGATTGTCTGATATCCCCCCCCCCCGTTTTTTTTCTTTAACGTGGGGGGCTGTGCTTAAACATGGAATTGTTGGCAGATCTGTATAAACCTCCAGAGATGTTAGAAAGTGCCAGAGGTGAAGTGGCCTTGCTGCTCTTAGTTGGAGGATTGTTGTGTGCACCCTGGCRAGAGCTCCTGCTTGAATTGCAGCCTCTGGCAGCACAAACGCCAGGCAAGCCTTGCTTGGAAGCTGGGAGGGGATGCGCCTCTGAGGTTCCCAATAGGCTCTGGAGAAAGAGGGGGAGAATGCAAGTTTCATGGGAGTGTCTGCATACACGCAGACTTGCTTGCCTTAACTGGCTTAGCCTCTAATGCTAGCCAAGGTGAAACTGAAAGCTTTATTTCAGCAGGACTTGCTTTCTGGTGTCTAATCTCAAGAGTAAAAACAAGATTAGAGAGATTAAATAAAGCCTGGAATACAATTCTAAATTGCACATGGCTGGAGGCCTTTTTTGTTATTTTCCCACCGGTCATTCCTTTCCTATAGCCCAGCTGCAAAAGCTGCAGACCTGTGTTCTTAGTTATCAGCTGTGTGGGATGCTTTTCGTTCAGTAAAATGAGTTTGGGGAACTGATGATCTGGACCTATAGTTTTGCTGTCTTATACTAAAATGGTATTCTTCTTTCCAGTTCTTTCCTTATTTCCTTTCTAATGAAACTATACTGACTTAGATTTCTTTATACATTTGCTTTTTTTCTCTTTCTGATTGAGCCCAGATGCAGCTCAAGTGATTCACATCTTGTGCTTCTGTTGTCAAAAGGCGCTAAGGTCTGACGTACAAATTCTTGAGGCACTGTCTCTGCATTCTTCAGTATGCCTGTGAATGTAAATGACTATACCATTCATTCATAACATTTCCTGAACTGGTACAATACTCTTAAGACTTTTGTAACAGTCTAGAAATTATTCATGATAGGAGTACATATACTTTCTAAAGCATTTTTTTTTCTTTTTTTCTTTTTTCCTGGTAGCTCTTTCTGCAAATCACATAGAACACATTTGAGAGGAATGCTCCAGATTTGGGAGGAAAGTGCTCTGTCCACATACCTCTCTACTATGCAACCTTAATACAACTCCTTTGCATGCATACATTTAGATAGTCTTTGAGTTACATTGTTGCACCAATTCTTTTCCAGAGAACTGCTGTCTTATCTTGTTAGAGATCGAATGGAATTTTGTAATGAAGGAAACTGATTTCTATATGACTTGCAAGATGCTGCAGGTATTGGAAGATATGTAGTGAATGAAACAAGAATGAAGGATAATTTGATAGTTAATAAGATAGTAAAGTGCATCATCTGATAACAGGATTCTGTCATCAGAGTTTGCATGACACTAGGCAAGTAACACAAATGAAACTCTTCATGTGTCATCATTAATAATTTACAATATTTCATGTTTTCCCAGAGCCAAGCTAGAGATTCTGGGGTTTGGTTCGCAGAAATGTTGCGCATCCAAGGTACTTTTGAAGTCAAGGAGCTTTGAACACAGTGCTAAATATTCCGAAATGTCAAGCAATAGCTCTTACCATTTTGGCACCTGTAAGTGTGGTGGCTTGACTGGTCTTTCTCTATCATAATTTTCCGTATGTGGAATGGCAATTGTCTTACACTGAACAGGGTTGTTTTGCAAATAAGCTTATTAGTATTTATGGTATTAATGGATATTATAATGAGGAACACAGTAGCAAAGACCCTATGAAAATTATTACCTCTTCCTATAGAAGAGTGGGAAGAGAGCTATGTGCAGCAGATAATGCTCAGAATTGTACAGTGAACAGTAAAAAGAAGCCAAAATATTCAGCAATCATTCTGTAAGGTTTTTTTCTGTTCTTGCATTAAGCGGGGGCCCGGGGCGGGGGGGGGGGGGAGTGTGACCACGGAGCTTGTTGTGTTCCAGCTGGTGACCACTGGACTGCAGCTAGTCTACAGATGCTTCTCTCCAGCCTGTCACCACTTCCTTAAGAGGGTGGGAACCAATGTCTGAACACCAACCAACTATTACCTCCTGACCTGATATGCAAAGTCTAGATTGAAGTGTTTTTGTTAGTGCTAGAAAAGAGTGATATGATGAATGTCTGCTGCTTCTGAGGAAAGCACAGGAAGAGAAGAGGAGGTTGCTTGCACTATGAGGTAGAAAAAGGCTGCTATTACGTGGTTAGGGAGAAGGCAATGGCGGCTTGTGGGGAGAACAGGGACGTAGGCTGCTGGTGTTCAGGTTGAGTATTTGATGGACAACATCAAATTGTTTCGTGGACCTAAGATCAAGCTCCCACTGGTGCCAAGGCTGGATTGTCCAAACTAAATAGTTTCAGAACCATACATGCTGCAGTTTTTATGAAATTGCACGTGCACTTTAAGCATGGAATTTCTTTAATTCTAAGTGTTTGACTTAGAAACCTTAATGTTGTTCTGCATTTTGAGTTTTTATTTGGGAGGCTGTGTGACAAGCATATAAAAAATGACTTTGGAAACCATTCTTTGCCTTTTGATAATCCAGAATTCTGTGTAGATGACATACTCAAAATAATGAAAATTCTCCGAGGTCGCTTCTACATAAGAAGTAAAGCAAGAGGAGAGAAAATTGTCCTTTGCTATATTGATTCAGCTAGACTCATGGTAATTTCTGAGACTACGTTTTACACTCGCAGATTTTGTGTTATTGGCATGAAGAAACATTATATCCACACCCTAAGAAAAGTGATCTGGAGCTGGTTGAATCAGTGGTTTGTTGCTGTTGTTTTTTCTTGTTGCTGCAGTCACTTTTTTTTCTCTTACAGAAAAAATGGGTTTACCAACTCAGTCTGTGCATAAAGACAATGGGAAAACCATTGAGAATATGGAAGAGCACAGCTATAAGCAAGGGAAGAAGAACCGAGCCACCCTAAGGACAACAGAACGAGATCACAAGAAAAATGTGCAGTGCTCATTTATGTTAGACTCAGTTGGTGGGTCTTTGCCAAAAAAAACAATTCCAGATGTTGATCTCAATAAGCCTTACCTCAGCCTTGGCTGTAGCAATGCTAAGCTTCCAGTCTCTGTGCCCATGCCAATAGCCAGAACTGCACGCCAGACTTCTAGGACTGATTGCCCAGCAGACCGCTTAAAATTCTTTGAAACCCTGCGGCTTTTGTTAAAACTTACCTCAGTCTCGAAGAAAAAGGACAGGGAGCAAAGAGGACAGGAAAACACCTCTTCTGTCTGGCTGAACCGATCCAATGAACTGATCTGGCTGGAGCTGCAAGCTTGGCATGCTGGCCGGAGCATTAATGACCAAGACCTATATCTCTATGCGGCCCGTCAAGCCATCCCTGATATTATCAATGAAATCCTCACCTTCAAAGTAAACTATGGAAGCTTCTCCTGTGTAAAAAATGGAGCCAGTCTCAATGGTACTACAGGAGAAGGAGTTTGCAAAGCAACACATGGAACTAGTGCTTTGGGTTACTCAAGTTACCATGAACACCTCCATCGCCAGCGGGTCTCATTTGAGCAAGTAAAGCGGATAATGGAGCTGCTAGAGTATATAGAAGCACTTTATCCATCTCTGCAGGCTCTTCAAAAGGACTATGAAAAGTATGCTGCAAAGGACTTCCAAGACAGAGTGCAGGCACTCTGTCTGTGGTTAAACATTACAAAAGACTTAAATCAAAAACTAAGGATTATGGGAACTGTTTTGGGCATCAAAAATCTTTCTGACATTGGCTGGCCAGTGTTTGAAATTCCTTCTCCTGGACCGTCTAAGGACAATGATCCAGAGGATGAGGAAGTTGATAGGGAAACAGAAGTAAAGGAATCCTCAGGAATGTGCACAGAGGAGAGTGATGGTGAAGAACAAATCTCTGAGGAAAATGTTGAGGAACTTAGACAAGCCATCAAGAACAATTTTACTAATAAGCCAAATTTTGACTTTCAGGACCATTTTTCAAGGAAGCTTGATAGGCTTGAATCTGAGGATGACTCTGCCTCTTGGGTTATTCCAGAATGCAGTGCTGAGGCAGGCTGCAGCAAACACTGTTTGACCTCTATTTACAGGCCATTTGTAGATAAAGCACTGAAGCAAATGGGGTTGAGGAAGCTAATTTTGAGACTGCACAAGCTAATGCATGGTTCATTGCAAAGGGCCCGTATGGCGTTGGTAAGGAACGATCACCAGCTGGAGGTAGGTACCTGCTAGAGTAAGTGGGTAACAGGAGTACCTCCACCTGCAGTATTGTTTCTAAGAGTAACTAGGGGAATTGGGATCTTGTGAAAATATCAGTTGCTTTGTTGGGTTTTGAAAGAAAGAAAGAACATAGGTCATGATTAAGAGCCCTATGCTACTACTACTGAAGTAAATCTGTTGTTTGACCTGAACTAGAATTGGTATGAAGCACAAACTAGTTCTCTGCTTGTGTTTGTAATTTAAATGACATTTTTATGATAGCATCCTTGCTCATTCAATCTTCTAACAGCTAAAGCTGTAAGTCAGACAAATTGAAATGGAAAATCAGGCACAGAAGTTTAATCATGAGTACAGATTAGCTAGGGAAATGGTACGTTTTCCTTTCCTTGTCTTCAAGACTGGCTGTCTCTCTGGAAGATAGCCTTTAGCAAAACATCATTATTGGTCTTTTTCCTAGTCTAAATAAGTAAAATACTGTGTTGGCACAATAAGAATGTTTCCTTCAGCTAGCTCTTAGTTTGATTTTTTTTTTCTTTAGGTGATGTTATATGCTTAATTAAGAATAACTGAGTTAATAAAAATTATGAAGTAAGCTATAAACCAAGTGCAGTAAGCTGTAAACCAAGGACAGTAGCTGAAGTTTCATATGGTAATCTGTGGTCACTAACTCTTTCAAGGCTGAATATTTTTTCTTAACATAAACTGTTAGGCAATTTTATATTAGGAAAAACTAGTAATCAGGATGACTTGCCCTCCTTGATAAAATGGCATTGTGTGGGGCTTAACCATGGATTCTAGATAAAGAGATATCTTATGATATTATGCCAGCTCTTACACAGATGCCTTTTGTGATCTTTGACACATTGCTGATCTTTGTGTTGACTTCTTATTTGCAAAAGGAGAGAGAAAGTTTACCTCCTTTGGAGTTGATTTTTAGGATGCATAAATTCATATTTATGAAATTTTTAGAGATTACTGTTTAAAACAAAAAAAAGCTATTAGTTGAATTTTCATTTATTCTCCAGTTGGTTTCAACTTTTTCTAGGAAATTTTGCATTACAAAAAAGTTTATTTCTAGATAGCCATGTATGTAAGCAAAACTTGCAGGTATCTGTTATAGTAACCAAAAAAATAAAATAAAAAAAAAATCATGTATTTGGGTTAAAAGTTTAGCTCAATACATAGGTAGAAACACCTTTAAAAATGAAGGGAAATAAAACATAATTTGAGGGGATTGAAAATAATTTTATGTACATTTTTGAAATTGCTAAATACCTTAAATATGTGGACGTCAGTAAGTGTTCTTAAAACTAATTAGTGAAACACCAGTAACTAAAGGCTTTGCTGAAGATTCACAGAACTAAACCTTTTGGAAATAGAGCAGTGGATGACCTGTGTGTGATGTAATGATAATCTCTCCCTCCTTCTCTACCTGACTTCTTCGAATGGTCATTTTCAGGAATTGTTCCATTTTCTTTGGACTTTTGTTCTCTTTTAAGAACTGGTATCATGACTAAAGGTGAATGTTATGAAAAAAGGATTGTAAGCTTCTTCGTCTGCCCTAAAATTAAAAGAATGCTGCCAAAAATAGAAAACACTATTTGTCATAAGTGTGATACCTGCTGTAGCAACAGATGACATCAAATTAAATTGAAGACACAGTTTTGAATTGCTTGGCATTTGCATCTGACAGTACTTTACATGTAGTGTCTTGGTTTTTTTCTGTGCTGTTCAAGCTGATATTTGTATTAAGTCAGAGCTACTAGTGTTTAGTTAATCTTTGTTACTTCTGATAAGTTATTTTTATATATTGACTGTGTGCTTATGTGTGTACATATATTTTTAAAAACTGTGAACATGTTTTCACTTCTATTATTACTTAACCATTAGTTTTCATCAAAAATGCTCTTTCTGAATTCTCCCACTGTATTTAAAAAATCTATATTAATGCTAATTTCATTTTAAATATATGTGTTTATACAAACAGGTTTTTAGAAAAATTTTAAATACAAGTGTCATTCGTCATAATTAAGTTCTAATATTTTAACATGGTTTATGCAAGCAAGAGTCTGKTTTTTTTGGAAGTTCTATGATTTGAGTCTTAAGAAAATGGCTAATATTTATTTTAAATTACAAAATTAAATATATAGCTAATTTAGTAGAACAACATCTAAAGCGCTTGCACCCTATTTTTAGTTCATTTAACTAGCTATGCTTTTGACTATAGATTTTTATGTAGGATCTCAATGAATTGCTTGATTCTTGTTTTCTTGGGTTTTTGTAGAACCTTGGGTTTTTGTAGACCCTTAATCTGTTTAAAATTGGGTCTGCTGAGAATTAAGTTTAGTCAAGTTGAATAATAGAAGGTCAAGGAACTAAAACTAAGCCCTTATGTTTCAAAGTCTTGTGCTGTTTTCCTTAATGTTAGAAAATGAAATAACGCATTGTTTTGTTGGGTTATTTTTGCTGCTGGGCTAGTTCTTTAATATTTTTATCAGAACTAAATTTTCTAAAACCACACTTGCATTACAGTGAGGATTTTTTTTCAAATATTTTGTTGTACTCTAGTAGTAAGTGTAGTATTTTCATGATCTATTGCTAATTAAAATCTCTCATTTAAAAGCCTTTAGCACTGGTGCTATTCTCCAGGAAGTAGATTTTTGTTTCTTTTTTTTTTTTTTGAAAGGAGTCAGTTTAAAAAGAAGGCCTATTAGTATACCTTTTAAGAAGATAAGTTCCTGTACTGTAGATCTACTAGTGATTAAAATTCAGCTATAGCAGCTATAGCGGAAATCCCTACTCGTGCATATTTGCTATCTCTGCATAGTGAGCTAGTGGTTTTATAAACCACTTAAGAACCTGCAGCTCATAATAAATTTTGTGCCAACATTAGTTATAATGAATATGCTATTCCATCCTCCCCAACAGAGTCAAGCATCAAATTATTAAAAAATAAAAATACTTAGAAAACTGACTCTGTCAGGAACTGTGATTTTGTGTGGCTCTTTTGAGAATGCAGAGCTTGTACGATACTGTAGGCACAAAATGTCAGAAATGTGTATGTAGGTGTAAAGGAATAATTTCTTCTTCTATTTTCTGTTAGATCATGAGGTTAAATATGATTAGTGTGTGTGAAAGTTTTTAGCTTTCTAGGCATCATTTTATCATTTGATCCAATTTCTGTTAATCTGTTCATTTCAACCTTTGAAGTGATGCTAGTTAGATTTGGCACTGAAGAACAAGGTAACAAATGCTAATTATGTCTATTAATATGTCAGTGAAGGATATTCAGGTGTTATAGTTAGCAAGTATGAATTAAGAATTGGAATAAAGCAAGTTCAATCTGGGTGAAAGAGCCCAAACCTTACAGGCACATTTTTTCTTAGGTGATGTACAGTGTGTAGTTTTCTTTATTGCAAACTGCACACATATTAAAGTCCAAATTTTCTGAAAATTTAAATTAAAGTAAATTTAAATTAAAACAAACGGTGCCTGCATGTACATCTTTGATTAGAACATTATAAGATGATATATAGTTTAGATATCTACAATATATAGTTATTTTCAAGTTTATTTTTATTAATTGGAAAAGATATCAAGTAGATCTCCTTTTAGTTTGTTTTCCTTTTGTAATTCCAGTTTCAATTTCTTACATCTGCCAGAGTTTTTAAGCTATTTTTTCAGTTGTTTTGGTGAATTTAGCTAGTGACTCTTGAACATTGCATTACTTTGCAGTGTGAATTTTTAAATAGAATAGTTGGAAAACAAGAAGTTGCTGATGCAGTACAAACGTAAAGAATGAGTTTACTCACCTGACATAGCCCAGTGCAAACTTGTTTTTCTAGGTATAGTCATTGGTGTAAGGCCTCTTGATTGTGTGTGTTGTTTGTT
The DNA here is from genome assembly GCF_003343035.1 of Apteryx rowi. Taxonomy (NCBI): domain Eukaryota; kingdom Metazoa; phylum Chordata; class Aves; order Apterygiformes; family Apterygidae; genus Apteryx; species Apteryx rowi. The sequence continues at coordinate 1,289,483 of NW_020448764.1, forward strand.
TGTTTGTTTGTTTGTTTGTTTTTTGTGTGTGTGTTTTTGGTTTGGGGGGATTGGTTGAGGGGGTTCTTGGCGGGTTTGGGGATTTTTTGTTGTTTTTTGGGGGGTTGGTTTTTTTTGTTTTGGGGGGAGTTAGTTTTTTTTTATGGGGCTTTGGGGGGCTTTATGAGGGTTTGAGGGGTTTTTTTGTTTGGGTTTTTTGTTTTGGAGRGGTTGGTTGGGGGGGGGGTTGTTGTTGTTTTTTTGGTTTTAAATATATTTTGTAAAATTTTCAGGTATTGTATCTCAGAATGACCTGAATATATGTTCCTATATATTAGGCTTAASTTGTATATTCACGTTAACCTCAAATAGCAGTTTCTTCCTATACAGCAAAGGCTGTYCTGCTTTAGTGGATGCTTTAATCATCTTAAGGAAAACACAAAATAAGAGATTTTGTTCACTCTCAAGGGTCCATGATTGCTTTCCTCAGCCTGGTGATCCTCTAAAAAAAGTAGAAAGTTAGCTTTAAAAAAAACAAACAAACAAAAAAAACTGCTGTGGCTGATTTGTCAGTTAATTAAAAGGTAGCTGAAATAAAAACTTATCTTTTAAAGATAATCTTTTGTGCATGCTACTTAAAACAAACCCTAAATCTTAAAGTTAAGGATCCTCTTCACGATACCTATTTCTTGTTACAGTTTTCAGAATTTCCAGATCCCATGTTGTGTTCAGATTATGTGCAGTTATTAAATTCCCCGCCTTCCTGTGAGAAAAAATGCAGCACTGTATCATGGGAAGAGCTGAAATCTATGGATTTACCATCTTTTGAACCTGCATTCTTGGTCCTTTGCCGAGTCCTGCTCAATGTTATCCATGAATGTCTCAAGCTAAGGTTGGAACAAAGACCTGCTGGGGAACCATCTCTTTTGAGTATTAAGCAGGTTTGCCTCAACTATTCTTTATTTTTATTATTTGAAATTACTTTGTCTTTTTGTTGTGGTAAGGTGGTCTGTTTAAAGAGGATTTGCTTAAGAAATGGTAGTATGTAATTTTGTAATAATTTATAGTCTTGTATTTCTTATGGAGATTTGTTTTTTACAAAGTAAACAACTGGTCATATGTACTTCTCTGATTTAGACTTTCAGGAGTCAAAACTGGTGATTAAAGAATTATCAGCCAGTGAAAGTAAATGGTGATCCATTTGCATTATAAGCTATATAAGCTTGTCCACAAAATGGTTTAAATAGTTGGCATTAAATGGATGTATAACTGTTAATTTCCTTGTCTACTCTAAATTTGAATCTTTATTATGTGTTGCCTTGTTCAACAGTCTGAACATAAACATTTTTTCTCTATTTGTGTTCCCTAGGCAGAGTGACTAGTTTTAAAGGGACAGATTTAAGTGTCTGTGTATTTGTTTTTTCTTTGATTTGATCCTTTTTCCTTTGTGAATGTAAGACCTCTGCCAAAATTCAGAGGGCACATAGTGTAGGTTGATTAAGAGAGGGGAGAAAAAAAAAAACCAAACCCAAAACGATTTTACTTCCTGAAATAATTTTTGTATATAAAATATCTGATACTTTCTGAAGGTATTGAACAATCCTGTCACTAGCTGAGAATATTGTATTGGGATTTGTTTTCTGATGGCTGTTTGATCTAAGGAGGACTATTCAGACAATCTTTTTAGGATGCCCTGAACCAGACTTTGAACAAAGGTATTGATCTAAAGTCATCCTCCAGTCCCCTGACAAACATGAGCAAATTGAGCAAATTGTGGCTTCATCAGGTGGTCCTTCAGGGTCAACATTTAGGTATGCTCTCAGGCTGATTTATGATTTCACATTCCAGTTATCCAGCATTCCAAAAGCAATTGCTAAGTTACTTTATAGTTCCAAGTATGTTAATCAAGTAATTTAAGTTTCTGACAAGCGTTTCTTTGACAGTCTGTATTTTTGTTTCCCCTCCCCTCTTTCTTTCCTTGGGATTCTTCTAGGATTTTGAATCCTCTTGTATCCAATAGTACAGGACCTACAATGTCAATCTTATGAGTCACATTATAGTAAAATCTGACAGTGAAATATCCTTGTTTTCCAGAGACTATGGATAATTTTTACCTGCATGTCCCTTAGCTTCTTTGTGGGCTTTCAGAGTTAAGTAAAGGTGACAGCTTCTTGCTGTGAAAACAATATACATGTTGCAGACCAGTTTGATAGTATATACTGTCTCACTAATTACACTGAACACATGAATTCAACTCAGCAAATTCTTGCTACCCCAGGCAATATTCCTGAACACCAGAAGGAGCTGTGGAGGATATTTCACAAATAGTTCATTTTACTTCCTGAAGGAATTATGATTCCTAAAGTCTTGAGCAGTTTCAAAATGGAGTCTAGGGATCTGTTTTGTTCTTCGAGTTGACAAAATATTACAGAATTACAGAAAAGTCTAGGTTGGAAGGGACTTCTGGAGATTATCTGGTACAACCTTTTGTTGAAAGTTGGGCCTTAGATTAGGTTATCCAGGGCCCTGTCAAACCAGGTCTCGAGTATTTGCAGTGAGGGAGACTCCACTAGTTCTCTGGGCGACCTATTTCAATGTTTAATTGTTTTCATGGTGAAGAATTTTTTTTTCTCATATCTAGAGAGAATTTCCCCTGAAGCAATTTGTGCCTGTTGCCTCTTGGCCTGTCACTGTACATCCTTGTGAAGAGAGTGCCTACATTTTCTCTATAACTACCTTTTAGGTACTGAAAGACTGTGATTAGATACCCCTTTAGCCTTTTCTTTTCTACATTGAACAAAGCTAGTCCCTTCAGTCTTTCTTCGTATTCACATAGTACAGTCCATTCTGTTTCTGTAGTGATGGTCTGAGTGGACCATCCAGTCCTTAAATATCTGTTACTTTTTGGTACCATTTGAAACATGTAGCAGCACTGTTTGACTATATTATGCATGCCAGTCTTGATCCTCAACTTCTCCAAGGTGATTCTTAAAAATAAATAAATAAATAAAAAGATACAGAACAGATTATATGCTTCCTGAAATGTACTTTCTTTCTCCCATCCTTTCTCACCAACTTCTCCTTTTTGAGAGTTCTCCTCCATGTTTCACTTCTAGCAATACCTTCTGTGATCCTGATTATTCTGTGTATTGAAGAGCTGTTCTCTTTTAATTGCAGTTTAATGTTGTGTAGTGGCAGTGTAGTTCCTGGAACAGTTCAAGGTGATTCTTACCAGTTCTGCATTTCTTGCTGAGAAGTGAAGGGGGTGTGTGTGCATTTGTGTGCTTGATTTTGAAATCTATATTCCTTCTTCTTTTTTTTTTTTAGGTGGCTAGACTCCCACTTTTTTGTCTGTTTAAACTGGCAAGTGATATTTTTTGTCTTGTGTGTGTTGAGTGTCTTACAGTGCTTTATCTTCTGCAGAATAGCTGTCAGATACCTCTCTAATCTTGCATAACAGTTTGCATCTCCAAGAGGTAGTAGATGGTGCTGTTGTACTATAGAGACTTCCTCCTTATAAAAATCAGTGAGGAAATCAGTGGACAGTACTACTAAAAGGTTTTTAGTTCCAGATTATAGGACACTGTATTAGAGAAATGAAGTTTAAGTAATTTCTTACTTGTTCAAGTAAGTCTATAAGTAGAAGCACTGTAGCATATTGTAAATCGATCCTGGTACTGACTTAATTACTAATTCTATTATCCACACATTTTTTAGCCAAGCAATATTTGAATGTGTTTTAATGATTAAAGAAGAAGCCAATTAAAGGATATATATTTGGATGGGGAAAGCAGTATCTGACAATAGTCGCTCTTGTCTAGATAGTCTTAGCAGCATGTGTTGGTTCTTAAAATTTTTGAATTAGCTGTCCTTAACGTCAGCCGTAAACATTTTGTGCAGACTACTTAAGGAGCATTATTGTCATGTGACTCACGCTACTGCAGGGTAGTCTGACCTGGTTGAAAAGTGGTGAAATAGTCACAGTTACCTGGTTTGTGATTGGTTTCTGACTGATACCACTTAGGGCAATTGCCACAAAGTACTAACTGGTTAATGCATTCTGCTGAGAAAGGTTTTGTGCATCAGTTATAGGTCACTTAGAGTAGGTGGTGGTGTAAATTTTGAAAACTACTGGAATAGGAAAATTTGCATGTTTGGTGACAGATACTTAATTTATAGGTCAAATAAATATATGAAACAATGAAATCCTTATTATAAACTTGCTTGCTATAAATTACAATGGAAGCTGTGTGACCTGCACCACCTGGTTTGCAGAAAAGAAATTCGTGTACAGAATTGCTAAACAAAAAGACACCCAACAAACAGACTAATAATAGTGATAATATCTTCAGCTTAAGCAAACTGCATATTCTTTACGATGTCCCTTATAGACCATCTTTGGGGGTTGCCTATTGCATTGCTAGTTTCAGTTTCAACAAGTTGACACTTAAAATGCCTAGCATTATTACAAGTTTTTTTGTAAATCCTATATTCTGTTGTTCAGTAACACTGTGTATTTGTGTACAGCAGTATTTTTAGAAGAAAGAATACTGTTTTAAAAAAATCTATTTTTAATGAAGTTTCAATAGTATGCTAATTTGGAATGGAAGTTTTAAAAGTGRACTTTGCGTGTATCTGTAAAATATACCATCCTATGTAGCAAAGTTTTATGAACAAGTGATACTGCAAAGTCCCATCTGTTTCTGTGAATAATGGGCAATTAGCTATAAATTTCAACTTCTTTGAACAAATTACATGCTCCTTTGTGAATCCAAGGGCAAAACAAGAGAATAGGTTGGCACAGTGTACGCTGTATGTGAATGGAGACTGACGAATACACTTTATTTTTAAATATGTGTCATGCTAGGTATGTAAATAGCTAATTTTTGGATTTCCATCTTAAAATAAATCACACATTTTTTTTCCTTYTTTTCGCTTAACTAATGATAATTTTTAAACAATAGAGTTTATAAAATTACCTCCCCTCACCCCTGCGTGTTTATGGTGCATAGCATAATGCATTTTGGCCTGTAACAAATTCAGTAGAAATCTTGATGCTTTAATATTGTTATTTCTTGTATGTTTTTTGCTTTCATGTCATTTTTTCTCATGCATAGAGTCTGCTATATTGATAATTTCTTTTGCAAGGACAGTCATTACAGAAGAATTTAAAAAAGCAGAGATTAACCAACAATTCCATTCCCTCTGCCTCTCCAAATGACCCTATCTTCACTCTCATTCTCTCAGACTCTTGATTTAATAAAGTTGTTGCTCAGAAAAGATCAGGGGTTGTCAGACCGGGATACTGATGATAATTTCAAAAGAATAAAAGCTTAGCACTGGAAAGACTTAAAGAAAGACATTTGCTAGTGTAGGTTTGAAACCTGTGGTACTGTTTATGTACTCCTGTGTTTGTTGTTGTGCCTGTTTCTTCAAATAAATAAAAGCTGTAAGCTTTCAGGTAGGGGAGACAGCTGTTTGACCAAAATGGCCACTTCTGTTGATTAAAAGATAGCTTGCCTGATTTCAGCCTTTTTCAGTGAAACAGTGGAAGAAACTCCATCTGTTTTCAGGTCTGGTACAGGTTTTAGAGTTGTAGACACCTTCCCAATAAATTGAGACTGAAGTTCCCGTAGTAAAATACTTCTCATAGATCTTCAAGCTGCTGTCAAGTGCACTGATGATTGTGAGGCCTGTTGCCCAAACTTTCAACCTATCCAGTAAGTTGCTTGCTGTGGCCCTGCRTGAAGGACAAAATCTGAAACATCTGCCTCCAACTCTTTTTACAATTATGTGGCAAGTGGCATGATGGCAATTAAATAACCCTGGAAAACTAGTGCAGATCTTTCCTGGAGACATGTAGAGAGACTGTATTCATCTCTAAAAGCTGTAGAAATTAGGTAGTGACAAACTGACGTATTTAGACAAATTAAACTTTCAATTCAAGAGAATTTAAGAGTAATATCTTTACTGATTGCAGTTTGTGGGTTTTTCTCTTGCAGCTAGTAAGAGAGTGTAAAGAGGTCCTGAAGGGCGGCCTGTTAATGAAGCAATATTATCAGTTCATGTTACGTGAGGTGTTAGATGACTTGCAAAAGATTGACTGCAACATTGATTCTTTTGAAGAGGACCTGCATAAAATGTTAATGGTAAGCTTCAAAAAGAGAATGTATTTGGAGTTCTGATAAGTTTATTATTCTGGCTATTACTGTTGGAAATCTGTTGCCCCTGTCAGACATAGGTCCTGATAATGTTTTTCATGGTGCTGTATTGCCCTCATTTTACTCTTTTAATGACCCTTGTAAGGCCTTTGTCATTTTAAACAAAGAACAAATTAGCATATAAAGACAATATCAATTTTTATTTACTGGACTGTGGTACAGTAGACTTGTAAATTGTCTGTATTTGTACTAAAACGGTTCATAAATAGAATTGTAAATTGCAGAGATTTAAATAGTCTAATCTTTTATTATTAAATAAAATACAGTTGTTTGATTAATATCATGTTTTAATGCCTTGGTATTGCATTAATCCAAGAATGATGCCTTGTTTTTAATAAGTATTCGTTATTGCAATAAGCTAAACACAAAGAGGCATTTAAAGACAAGCTCTTGGCCTCTAGTAGATTTTAAATCAAAACCACAAAAGAATAATAATTTATTTGATATCGTATTCCCTTGATGAGATTGATTCATTTTTCTCTTGTGAGTTGTTTGGGTTTTGTCCTCCTTATTCAGAAAAATTACTCAAGGCTCAATACCTGATTGGTAGTGTTCCATAAGCAAAGCTGCTGGTACTATCTATGGTTGAGGATGCCTGGGTTTTCCTGGTACAAGATTTTGTTTTGCTTTGGTTTGGTTTGTTTTTTTTTTTTTGCCTATAATGGTAAAAATGTACTGTTTCACATAAAATGCCTTATGCTATATGTCTGCTTCCATATGAAATTTCTAGAAACTTCCAGCAGAAATGACCTGGTTAGACAAAAGAAAAATGGTTTGTCTTGCCCATTTTGGAGTACTTGTACCTGTTTCATTAGATAGTTCTAATGGTTTTGTGCTTTGAGGCAAGAGCTTGAACTCTGGCAGCAGATGTGATTGTATAAGGGTTCTACTTTTTGCAGGTTGTGCAAGGGGTGATGACAGGACTCTTTAAATAGGAATAAATTTATCAAGCTATGAAGAACCGCAGTTGGTGCCTACTCAGAGTCCCAGGTTACGGTAGCACTAGCCGCAGGGAAGAAAGATTGGATAAAAGGTCAGGGTTGTCATAGAAGGTTGGGATGACTGGGCAAGAGGGCTGAAGAGACGATATGGACTGAAAACAGGGATGGGAAAAGTTGTAGGAAATTAGAAAATTAAGATATGTTCTGAGGTGGGGGAGGGAGAGGTGTCAGACTTGCTCTTTGTCTTTTCCTTTGGGCTCTTTGTAATAGGTAGGCAAGGAAACCAGGAAGATTCCTGGGAAAGAAATTGGGCTGGGAATGAAAGCAGAATTAAATAAAATCAGGAATGAGTATACAACCTGGGACTATCAGAACACAGCCCTTACCTAACCTAGAGTAGAGTTTTAAGGTTTTCCATGTCTTGGCATTATTACACTATGGTCTGAAAATACCTGAAACCAATGGGCAGCACTTTATCCACTTCTAACAAGGATGGCATTTGTGGACATTATGGATTATCTAAGTAAAACATGGCAAAATCGCTGCTAATTATTTGCATTCTGTATGACCCCTGAGGGCAAATTCTTGAAGAAGAATTGTACTTAACTCAAATTTTGTGTTAGTTTAAAAATAAATAAACAAATAAAGGAGAGAGAGAAAAGACTTGCAATAAAGGAACACAAGATGTGCTGAATCTGAGAAGGCAGTTCACTGTGCTTATGAATTTCCAGGAGAATATGTTCAGATGAAGCTTCCTGGAGTAATCTGGTTAATAGAAGATTTTTAAACTTTTTTTTTTTTTATTCAACTTTAAAAAACTGTGAAAACTGTTGGTATTGTTAGAGAGTTCACCACCAGGACAGTGATGATAGCAGCACAGCAAATGAAGTGGTAATAGTGTCAGTATTTTTAGAAAACTCTTGTGGAGAGTATATAGTATGTAATACTTTAGTAGCACTTTCTGTTTCCAGAACCATCTATTGCACCTTTTGTATGGAATCATGTAGATCATTTTCAGTCTGGTTTGGTTCAGCAAACCAAAAATGTTCTTTAAATATTTTCTACCATTGTTATAATATTAAGAGAACTTTGTCGATTTAGCTACAGGTTGTGTAATAATTTCTTTTCAAAGTGGCTTGCTCCTTGTGCAGGTTTACTTTGATTATATGAGAAGCTGGATCCAAATGCTACAGCAGTTACCTCAAGCATCTCATAGTTTGAAAAATCTCTTAGAAGAAGAATGGAATTTCACCAAAGAAATAACTCCTTATATCAGAGGAGGTGAAGCTCAAGCTGGAAAACTATTCTGGTAAGATTTATAAAATTACTCTGCTGATGGTGTTGATTTATACCAGATATTTGTTCAAGTCAGATTCACACCAATTATTTCAAAAATTCTGTTCTTTCAAGTACTTTTGTTCAGGATTTCCAGATTGGGCTTTCCGAGGCCCTGATAAGAAATTGCTAGTCTTTCTGTGGAATTGTATTGTGTCTAGAATGTTTTTAGTTAAAAATTTGATGATATGTCTGCAATCAATTCAGCTTAAATATACCCAGAGTGTTACCTAAATTTAAAACTTGCACCATTGCAACCCATTTCATCAGAAGCGTGTGTTTTATATATTTAGGATATAATAGTAAGTTAAACTGTGTTTTATGACAAAATTTAAAATTATCATGGTTATCTAAAATTTCTGACGTTCAGTGTAAGAAACAACCAGAAAATAATTGTCAAAAATATTTGTCATGAAATTGATCTATTGCCAACATTGGCTATAATTCATCAAGCAAATTGGTCAAAAACYGGTCACCTCAGTAAATTGCCATATTATTGTTTTTCATTACATGATCAGAATATTCATTTAGTTTAATGGGAAAATCTGTTTTCCAAGTTCTCATAAAAGTTTTCTGGACTATTTACTTCTGTATATATTGTGTGAACGGGGTATTGTAATTTTAGTCAGATACTTTCTAATTGGAGGAAAAAATAAGGCTTGCTAGTCTTCCCCAGAAAATCCTGTGGTTACTGTTTCTGTTCAGAAACTTCAGTAAATGAACTGGAACAATAAAATGTTTTTATTTCCTTCAAATGGAAGGAAGTTCTCCAGTTTTCTAGTTCTAGTGTGGCTGAGGCCTTAGAGATGTCAATTCTGATGTCAGAGTAAGTACCTCCCTGCTTAATGCCTGGCTTTGCTCCCCTGCTTGCCACATTTGATAGATAATTCTACTCTTGGTACGATTCCTAGTGAGATAGAAATTATGCTACATACTTCTGCAACGATTGTAGCTACGGGATCCAACAGGTGCAGGTGCTCTTACTCCAGCTATAACAGGAATGACTACTTTTATGAAAGGTCTCTGTTCCTGCTAGCCTTGCACATGTAGAGAGACAGAGGACCCCCAAGATCCTGCTTGGGGATTCTTCTGCAGACAGACTTACCAACACGGCTCTCTTGCTTGGGACAGAGTAGAAGTGTAAGGTGCCGTGCTACCTGAATAAGACTGAAGTTCTACCATTTCTGTTGTTTCAGTGATATTGCAGGAATGCTGCTGAAATCTACAGGAATATTTTTAGACTCTGGACTACAGGACAGTTGTGATGAGTTTTGGGCCAGTGCTGATGATAGTACTGCATCAGATGAAATCAGGTATTAAGCCCTTCAGATTTGCACTTTTACTCRTGTTTCTTTACCCCTGACAGGAACATACTGCATTTTAAGTCTTAGAATGAAAGCTTACATAAAGGCAAGACTCTATAGGTTGTCTTGATGATATTTCTGTATGTAGTAATCACTAAGCATTATTTTGTGCATTTAAAGCCTACTAACCTTCCTAGTTGAGGGTAGGAGAAATTGTGTATGCAGTGCTCTTTAAATTTAATTTTTATATCCATATCAAAAATGTGCCTATATAAGTTAAATTTACTTGTTAGTTGCTTGCAGACATTTTTCTGTGCACTTTCTGTTGATATATGTATATATTTTTAAATCTGCTAATACCTATATAGATGTAATATGATTTATTGAAACATTGTCACTTCATTCTTGTCAATGTTTTAGGAGGTCTGTTATAGAAACCAGCCGAGCACTAAAAGAACTCTTTCATGAAGCTAGAGAAAGGGCATCCAAAGCTCTTGGTTTTGCTAAAATGCTGAGGAAGGTGAGTTAACAGTAGAATCTGATCTAATTTAATCTAATTTACTGATGTTCATTTTTTTTTAATGTCCTTTAAATAAATTTAAAGTATTTTTTTTAATTACTCTTAGGATCTTGAAATAGCAGCAGAGTTTGCATTGTCAGCCCCTGTGCGAGATTTTCTGAATGCTCTGAAAACAAAAGAGTATGTGAAGGTAAATTCAGTTTAGAGGCATAAATTTTTTTAATGTGGCATGTGTATCTCAACATTTAAAATGTCTTGTATTTAATGCACTGTGGCAGTTAGATTTTTTCTTTACCTGTATTTGTGTGAGTGCAAATGCTAGCCTGTGTCTTGGGAAATCAAGGTCCAATTTCTTGCGTTTCCACAGGTTTTTGTCATTTAGGAAAAGCCACTTTGTTTCAGTAGCACTTTCTCATTTGTGAGGTGTGAAGAACAGCACTTAGTAGGGAATATTATGAAAATAAATGTGTTAAAGTTTGAAGTGCATGAATACTTCAGTAAATGGAGAATTTTAAGTAGGTAATCTCAGACTGTAGACCTGCTTTTATTGTGCTTTTCTAAAGCAATAATATTATAGTAGAGCTCTGCTCTAGCTTGCTTCCATGAGAGTGCTAAGGAAACTCAGGGTAAGGTGTTATGCTTTGTCTGAGCAGGGACATGTGTTTCATTCCAGAATACTGTTGCTGAATAGCAGTTTCACACAGCAAAAGTAGATTAAATTCAGCAACAAAAAAGCACTGGTGCCCAATACTTACAAATTCTTACATTTATGATTTTGTGCTTTATTCCTTAAATATTCCCAGGTTGACAAGTCTTTATTGCAGTTTGAATTGAAATATGCCAGTTTCTTCAACAGGTTAAATTTATTTGCATCTGTTGCTCTTTTTGTCCTTACATACATTTGAAATACATAATTCCCAATTGGGGAATAAGTACTAACTTCTGTATGAGCAAATTCCTGTTAGATTTATATAAACAGTTGTTAGAAGTTGACAGTGGTTCAAGAGAAGACTGTGCAAGTTTGTAGAAGAGAAAACCATAAGGGTTGTTAAGTACCTACATAAAACATCTGGCTCAGAAGGGCCCTAGTCTGTGAATTGTTTGAGAGGGAGAGTAGCCAAGGAAATTTTCAGTTTATGTTAATGTTTTTATATATGTTTTTCCCTAGGCATCCACTCTTTGCCACTCTGAGACACAGTATTGGACTTTGTAGACCTTTTAGTAAAAGATAGTATGATTGTTCTCATGCACTTATTTTGAAGAACAAAATGAATCTTTAGTTTGAAAAATGTGTGTGCGCATGGGTGATATGTAATCTATTGTCACATCTAAAACTTTATCCCCTTGTTATGCATTACCTCTCCCCTGTTTTCTACCTCTCAGAACAACATGTATTTTGGCAGTTAATAGTTCATGTGTTGGCCCTCTAACATCACATAGGCAATTTAGATTTTTGACAGAATTCTCAATCAGGTGCTAATTAGTTGTAGAAAATTTTAATTTTAGATTTCAATAATAACCCAATAGGTTTTACTTTGACCTATAGATTACAATGGGTTTAATGATGAGATACAGCTGGTAATGGTAAAACTGTTGAATGAGGTGTTTTGTCTTAGCTTAATGTTATCTAGCTCTGCGTAACAAGCTGGCATTAGAGAATTATCTCTCAGAATGGGAGGCCGGTCATTCTGGAGGCAAGTAAGGACACAAGCTGGCTTTGAGACACTGAAGCCATATGCTGACAGTGAATTGCACCCTGGCCAGTTGCAGCAGGAGCTGTAGATTTCAAGGGGCAGGGGGCCAGGGAGGGGAGGCTGCACAAGCAGAAAAACCTGGGAAACGTTGTGTTGCACTTCTAAACAGTTGAATCATGTTAATGTATTGAGTCTTCCTCTGTTTTCAACCATGAAACAAGAAAATACAGGTTTTGAAAACTGCCTATGCAACTGCAGTTGTGGCTGAGTGTACACTTAGGACATAACTTTATTAGAAATGTCCAAAGATGTGCCATTATTTCTGTTAATGTCTTGTCATTCTCCAGCCAGAGCAGCTGTGTTTATAGAAGCTGTCTGTAGTAACAGTTTTGCAGTGAGACTAGTATAGATGAGGCACAATGGTTTGAACAGAGTTGTCTTCAGCCAGAACAATGCTGGCTATGATGATGGGCCAAAAGGGTTTAAAAAAAGAGTAAGACACAGAAGTTTTGACTATGAATATCCCATATTCTGACAGAATCAAGATGAAAATAGAGGAAAGACAGTGGACAAAGTCRATTCTGAAGCTAGGAATAGGAAGTACTAGACTTCTTGTGCGTTACTGACCAGAGGTTTAACTTCAGAAACAGATATAAGCAGTAGCTAGTGTTACATTTTGTAATGGCATTATCACTGAAATAGTGAGTGAGGTGGGGGAGCAGTCCCCCCATTTCAAGAACTGTTACAGTCAGAATTGTATTGATTTAGAAAGAAAAGAGAGAATTAAGTTTCACTGTTAGTTGGTTACCTCTTTATAAATCGTATGTATCATCTATTTTACTGTTTTCAGTCTGATTCTGATTCCTAACTTGGTTAAAGTATTGTTTCCACTATGGCAGATGTAGCATAAGACATTTTTTTAATAGTGTATTACTAAAAGAAAAAGCTCTTCTTGGACTTTACAATTAACCTCTCTTACATTAATAGTCAGGAATAACTAATTTTTTTATAGCCATGTCTTTGCTTAATGTTGTGTGGATATTTAGAGATCCCATGTGAATTTTTCATGACCAAGTATGTATATTTTAATCTTCCACTCTTAAAAATTGGTGTTTCTTAGTTTAAAGTCTTAACAGTCTTAACTAGTTTACTTTTTCTTAATATTTTATATATATATATATATATATATATAGTGTGTGTGTGTGTGTTTGTGTGTGTGTATATATATATGTGTGTGTGTGTGTATATATATAAATAAATAAATATTTGGGCTTTTTTGTAACAACATTCCTTTGAAAGAATATGTAAAAGGATAAGCTAAGGGTGCACAGAAAGATGTCATTGGATATTGCTGGTCCAGCACATGTTTTGCATTCCAAGAAATAATTTATTATAATGGGTTTTGATTTTTAGTGCAAAAAATGGCTGTATATACTGATTTAGTATGTGTATTGCTACAGCTACTTAAGATGGGAACTCTTCCTGTTGTTTGAAGAAGATGACATATATCCATTTTGTGTATCTTAGAAGAAACTGAAATTCACTGTTTTTATTTTTATTTTTATTTTTTTAATTTCTTCTACAGGTGCAAATCCCTGGACTTGAAAACTTACAAGTATTTGTCCCAAATAGTATTGCAGGGGAAAAATCTGTGATTTTACAGCTCCTAAATGCAGCTGCAGGAAAGGATTGCTCGAAGGATTCGGATGAGGTTGCATATGAGGCCTATTTACTAATGACCAAACACAGTGACAAAGACCACGAATTAGACAACAGTTGGAGCGTGTGGGAGGGTCAGCCAGTCAAAGTAGTGCCACAGGTGGAAACTGCTGATACACTGCGAAGCATGCAGGTGCGTTTTTTCCCTTCTTTATGGGATCTCCACACTTTCTATGAATGCTCGTCCTTTCAGATTAACCACAGTAATTTAACTGAGGTATCTTTCTTTTTACAGATAATAAAAAGTTGAATTTGAGCATAGCAGTTATTCTTAGTTGTGTTAGTACAAGTAGTAAATTCATGGGATTTTAGCATTTCTTAAAGGATTATTCTTGTAGTGTGCATTTTTCAGGGAAGGATTTCTGTAATAAAGAGATATCAAAAATGTTTACTTGGTGCTCAGCATCAGAAGCATGGGCAAGACTTAAAAGCTTTATGTTTTAGTAAGAAGCCGCTGGTGTCCAAGAACATGTGACTGTTACGTGCTTTACACACGCTGAGGATGAAACCAGTCACCAGTCATTTTGGATGAACTGTGGCATTTGAAGTTCAGTTTCAGTGGAAGCTACTGGATGTTCAACAGTTCTGCAGGAAGAAATCTTTCCAGTCACACTTTCCTTATCCCAAGCCAACTGGGGTTCCCCGCCAGTAGTTGCGCTACATGGCGGTAACTGAGCCAGCTGCAACTCCCTGCCCCTCCTGCTCTCTTATCTTATGTTAGGCTAAGTGAATCTTCTTTTTGGTATGTCGCGTAGTTTCTTGGGCCTCTGCCAGAAATGGGCTCTAATATCCGTGAACAGAGTTACTTTCTGAGTCGCTGTGCCTGGCCTCTAATGTTCCACAAGGGCTCTAACAATTTCAGGCAGTCTTAAAAATCGCTTCTGTGCGTGTCACCGTGTGTGCGAGGTGCAAGCATGTTACTTCCAGTTTGCCTGTGGTCCAAGCTGAACAGCAGATAACTAGCCTTTGATGAGACTTTTAGAATTTCATTGGACTTTGAAAAAAGGTGTCATTTCCTTCAGAAAACGAAAACAGCAAGAGATGCAATTTGGTTTGAAAATGGTATTCCATCTGGCATATATATTAATGTACAGGGAGCATGCTGTGCGTGTATGTGTAACATTGTTTAAATGTCTTTTTTAAATCACGTATTGAAAATTAAGGAAGTAAACAGTTCTTCAGAAAGATTATGTGTGCATCTTGTTCTTTACCCAAAAAAAGAATTTTTAATTAAAAATGTGTTTTAATTGCAAACTAAAAAATTTAAGGTGTTATTTTCAAAATATTCTTAAAATAGAAGTATCCCATCAAAATTAACAATATTTTCACACTTTTTCTTTTTTTATGAGGCAGGTATTGGATATCTGGATGAAGTGGTCTTGTTTTGCAGTAACTTGTTACAGCTACATTTTTTGTAGTTMAAAAATGAGGGAGCTTAGTATGTGAATCATAGTGCCACAGCAAAGGCAACACCATCTGTTACTCTGTGTATTTTTATAGAGTTCTGCAATATGAGAGTTCTGGTTTTCAAAACATTCTTACATTTTAAAGTTTTTCAAAATTTGAGCAAACACTGTGTAGTAAAATCTGTGGTTTTCCCTGTTCAACAACAGCTTTTTGCCCTCAAATGTATTACATTGCTTGGGTAAAACCTGCTTATTTATGACAATTGTTACCTGCATCTACTTTGAGACAGTATAAGTATTGCTCTTAGATATTACCTTTGTATGTGTAACTATTTTGAAGATGATTTTTAATACAGTATTTACCAAGCTTCAAAAAGATGATCATCTTTCAGGAAGTGGATAGTACTATATTTCCCTTGAAAACCTGCTACATGGCATTTGCTCTAACAGACTTCTGCCCATAAGATGAACATTTATCAAGCTCAGATGCCAGCATAAAGCTTTTCTATGTGATTAAGTGTTTTCATGAACAGTAAAGAGAGAGAGGCCATCAAGATTTTAGAATTCAAAAAATAACCAATTGGGATTTGCTGTGAGGGGACTAGTGTTTCTAGGGAGAGTTTTGTTTATAAGAACTAGTTGTAAATTCTATTCCTAGGTTGATAACCTCCTCCTTGTAGTCATTCAATCTGCCCATCTTGTGAGTCAGAGAAAAGCTTTCCAACAGTCTATTGAAGGGCTCATATCTTTGCACCACGAACAGACATCCAGCCAACCAGTCATTGCCAAAGCTCTGCAACAGCTAAAGGTAAGCAGTCTTCCAGGTGATTTCAGTCAAAATTGTTTCTTGCTTTGCTCACTGATAAGTAAAAACATGATTGCAATGCTAATGAAGTATTCTGCAATTGCAATTTATGCAACCTCTGTGGACTGTATTTTCAGTACAATTTTCATTCTCTTCTTTTTGCAAGTGATTTGTGAATGCGTTTTGAGCAATATTGGTTATAATCATGTTTGCCCAGGCTAAGTGGGAAACAWGCCCATAGTGCAGTAGAAATGTTCATAAAACAGAAGAAATGCATCTTTGTATGAAAGGATTATGGAATTGAAAGAAAATGCTTGATTTCATAAAATTAAATTCTGTCAAAATCTATGGTCTGAAAGAAAAGGCAAATTCCGCCCCCCTCCAAATTTGGAGAGGATGACTTCTTTGTGACATGAAAATGGGTAGGTGTCCCTTTCTCTGTCCCTTTTGACCCACAGAAGCAAAGATTTATTATTCTGAAGTTGCAATTTCATGACCCTACATTTCTCCCCAAATTCAGTAGAAGCTGTTCCCCCATACCAGGGTGAAAATATCAAAGGCCTGGTCAAGTTACAGATAGTAAATCATTTTCTCTTTTCTTGTCTTTCTCTTTCTTTTTTGGTTTTCTTTGAATGAGTAGGTAAACTTTAAAAGCAGACAATCAAGCTGAATAATAATACTTCAGTTAGTTATAAGACTTGCTTAGAATTTGGTGCAAGTTCTGGGAAAGTGTTTTTCCAAGACTGAATGAATTGCGATGACATTAAAGTATATTTCCATTTAAAATAATGTAATTGTCATATTCATGGTTGCTTTAATCTACTCAACTGTAGAATATAAATAGTAATAATTTGATGCCCCCTCCCCTTTTTTGTTGTTGCTCAGAGTGATGCATTACAGCTATGCAATAAGATAAGCAGTGCCATTGATAGAGTTGATCGCATGTTCACATCTGAGTTTGATGCTGAAGTTGATGAATCTGAATCTGCCACTTTGCAACAATACTACCGGGAAGCCATGATTCAGGGTTATAATTTTGGATTTGAGGTAAGGAAATGATAAGTTAACAAAAAATGATTTATTTCTGCACAGTTTTGGTAGGAGCTGATAAAGTTCCCATCTTTGTATTGGGGTAAGTAAGCTATAACTCTGAGGAAATATGAAGAGTTTTATAAGAGCATTAGAAAAATGCTTGTTGCCACAGGAGTCTTGTATTGAAAATTATTGGAAAAGATCTATTGAATTTAGGAAGTTCTTAAAGATTTTGAGAGTGATTGACATTGCTGATTAGAGTCTGAATTTAAGTGTAATCTTGTAGGCTCTGCTACTGGGCAGCATTTCAGGTGAAATCAGAAATATTCTTTGATATTGAGTGTCATCCATGTAACTTGTCTTCTCACTGTTTTTTCAGCCTAGAGTAGCATAATACTTGTATTATTTGAACCTTTCTTTCAAAGTTTAACACAGTTCTTATATGCCGTGAATATAGCTTTTGAATGTCTCCCCAGAGTGATGACCAGGAATTGTCATGTTCAGACATGTTCTTTTAATATTTCATTATTTGAATCCTGTGACCTTTTTGTAGAGTGTGTGTGGAGTGTGGTTGTGGGTGTTTTTTTTTTTTTGAGATTGTATACTACACTACCGTACTTTAAGGATAGTATTCTACAGCTGATATTTCTGTTGACTTTTTTCAATGTACATGCATACCTCATTCCCCACCACCACCCCCCCCAAAAAAAAACCAAGTGCAATATAACTAAAAATAAATACTACTTTGAGGTCCAATCTGTTGTTACGTTGCTAAGCATTTATGTAGGATGTTTCTTAAATGCTGTGTACACTGTTAAACATCGGCACGTGCCCATATGCACACAAGTATGCAATATGGCTTATATCATGTCCTTTTTAAATTTTTTTTTATAATTATGTGACTGCTTGCATAAAATCATTTTGTCTAAGAATAGGATGTGACTGTACCATACTGTAGTCTTTTATTAGCTTGCAAATACTCCAGTGGACATTGCAAATGGTATTTTTGTTTTTATTATTAATACCTAAAGGGTAATTTTTAATTTCTTACAGTACCATAAAGAAGTTGTTCGCCTAATGTCTGGAGAATTCAGGCAGAAAATTGGAGATAAGTATATCAGCTTTGCTAGAAAATGGATGAATTATGTGCTAACAAAGTGTGAGAGTGGCCGAGGCACTCGACCCAGGTAACAGCTAACTTGTTAATGTCATGGTAGTTTGTGTTACTTTTATCTACCATGCAGGACGTTTCATGCTGAAAATAATGCTTGTTTTGAACTAGTTCATTTGCACTATTGAGGCTTCTGGCTCTTGAGTTTTGGAGGTGATTTGAATAGTAAATACATAAAGCCAAATGAACACCCCAACTGCTTAGCAAAAGATTTTGTCTGGCATCTTGCCTCAAATATTAGCTGACAGAAAATGAGAGGAAAAAGTGAAGATCACTGGACCCAAACAATTCAAAGGCTGTAGCTTGGAGCAAAAATATTATTTGATCAGGTGCCAATAAAAATTGCTGAATATGCCACAGTCATTCTTTGGGTATTTTACAGAGAAAGTTTACACAGACCTTGACATAGTTCTATGTCAGTTGCAGACATGTAGGTATAGCTGCTTCATCCTCCTGTCCGCATCCTTTCTATTGGTGCTTCCTGAAAGTGTCTAAAGTATGATCCACAGATGAGGAAGAAGTGTTTCTGCTCTGGTGAAAATTCGTCAGTTTTATGATTATGTATAAATAATAGATTTCAGCCTTTTCACAGAATACAGTATGGCATCAGGACTACTTTGTTTTGAGCTAAAGATGTCTTTGAGGATGGTTTTTGTTGTAGTCTAAAGTACTTTCTTTTACTTGCAAATGGCTCCTTTTCCGAGGTTTAACTCAGAGCACTTTTTTTTTCCCCCATCCATAACAGGAGATGGAGGGGTTGAACAGCAAGATTTTCTGCTTTGACTGGGATGAAACTGTTGCTAAATTTGTAGCTAGAGCTACAGTCTAAGCACCTGAATGCAAGTTTGTTCAGTCTGTTGACAGTACTATTGTGCCCAGGGGTCTCTCAGATTGTTCTCATAGAGTCAGCGCTATGAAACTCTACTGCTGGACCCTAGTGGAAAAAAAGAAGATTTGAGTCCTTTTGGGGTTCACTAGACCAACAGAGGAACTAGGAAACTGACCCAAGCAGAATGATAACATCACTTTATATAGGTGGTTTTGCAGTATTTTGCAGCTGATGTGTCAGAACTTTTATACCAGTCTCTTGCATTGACGTAGGTTTCTTACTGATCCTTGCCAGCAGATCACATGTCAGTGATAACTTTGTTTCCTTAAAGTAGGGCTGGTCAATCTGTCCTGGGGATAGTTTGTTTTGCTTGGAGGAAGAAGAGGAGGAAAGAGTGGGTAGGTTGAAGTATGTGCTGATAGACCAGCTAGCCTTGAATGCTAATCTACTTACATTTTCTAGATTGCTGCTGCTAATTTTAGTAGGTCTTAAAAAAA
The DNA here is from genome assembly GCF_003343035.1 of Apteryx rowi. Lineage (NCBI taxonomy): Eukaryota > Metazoa > Chordata > Aves > Apterygiformes > Apterygidae > Apteryx > Apteryx rowi. Next base: position 1,308,936 of record NW_020448764.1, read on the forward strand.
AAAAAAAGAAAAGAAAACACACACACAGAAAACACAGTAGGGAGAGAGCAAGTCCCTCAGTTGTTTTACTGTACCAGTCTAGGCCCTAAAACCACTGATGCCTGGTTGTTGTGGTGATCAGATTCTCATGAAATAGTAATTTATCTTTTGACCTTATTTCAAAAAGGTCAAAAATTTTGGACAGGGGATGCTGGTTTGACTTGTTGCTCTGAGTCGTATTGAGTGAAGTGATATTCCTGAAGGTAGCACCTACATCAGACTTCAGTGGATTGAGATATATAGCATGGTCTGTTCAGTTTATTTGGCAGTGTCCTGGCTAAAATCAGGCTTTATCTGAATATAAATGGGGAAAGATCAACACAGGTTAAATTCACTACCTTTTATATATTAATCCATTTTCTTATAAAGATTTTTTTCATATTTTCCAGAGAAAAATAAATAGCTACTATTTACTGTTGTTGGATGTTATTGAAAATCTGATGATGGTTTTAGCCAAAGAACAATTCTTTTTCTGTGTTTTATTCTTCTTTGAGATAGGTGGGCAACTCAAGGTTTTGATTTTCTTCAAGCCATTGAGCCAGCATTTATTTCAGCTCTCCCAGAAGATGACTTCTTGGTACGGAATAAGTTATTCTGAACTACTGTTTATTTCTAAATACATGCGAAGCTATCAGTGTCTGTTATGAGGGGTGTTTTCTGTAAAGCTGTGTGTGATTACAGAYGCTATTCTGACACAATTGCTCTTTTCTATAACTGATGATGTTGATAAATCTTAGTTTGTAAGATTCTGCATAGTGTATGCTTGTGACCATTGGTATTAAAATTTTCAAATTGTTGACAGTTTGTTGGTACTGTCTTGCTACGGTTTGTATGTTGCTGGTACTGTCTTGATACGTTTGATGTCTCTGTCTCTTGGGAATTCTGAAAGCAGTTTTTCTGCAGAGTAACAATTTAGAGCAGTCATAATAAACTTCTGAGGCTTATTTTAGCACCCGAAGTTCATTTATGGTGTGAGTACAAAATCACAATTGTTTAGAAGTATTTCTTATAATCATGCCAACATGAAACAGGCTTTAAAGCACCTCTTTTGTTTTTATTATGAAAAAAATTAGTAGACTGTAACTGAGTTTTGTTCTGTGCTCTGCTTTCCCTCTTTTCCAATGGAAATAAACTCTTGAGAATTTGTTTCTCTGATCTTGATTCAGTACAGTGGTGTAGAGAAGTCAAAGTACAGTTACCACAAAATTGGAGAATACAAGTGTCTCAGCACCACTTGATTTTTATTTCGGAGATCCAAAATGGTTTTTTATCTAAAGGYAGCATTAAAATGCGTTGTTGGACTTTGCAGTTTTGATGTTTTCTTTGCTTAGTTTCCTGTTGGTACTCATGTGACCATAGATATTTAAGGAAACATGATATGATTTTAAATGAACTGTGAACAGAAACTTGCTTCAGTGATAATTTCTGCAAAATTTTTAATTTTGCTATCTAATGAAGCACAGCAGCATTGATATTTAATGACAATGCATTGCTACTGAATCACTTTTGAACTGAGAGCACAGTTCAAGATGCACTATGAAATAACACATTAATCTTGATTAATACCAAAACTATATAGTTTAGTCTTTTCAGTACATGTATTTCTAGCAAGAGCACTCAAGTAAATTATCTTTTTGTCCCATGTGTGTGTTGCTGTGAAAGGGTTGTCTGTCTAAATGTTTTAGCTTTAGGAAGTAGCCCCTCAGCGTTTATTTATTTATTTATTTATTTGCTTTGGCACAATTCCTGAAGCAGCTAGTATTTSAAAGAGTAATACAGGTGTATTTTAGTGATAAGGTCTTTTAAGAGGTCTCTTGAGTGTTTAGGGGGAAGCTTCTAAGGAGGAAAGAGAAGCTCAAAAAACTTATGTGGCCTTTGAGATTATAGACTGGTAACTTTCTCCATCAAATGGGATTGATACCTTGTTAGGACCTTGACAGAGCATTAACAAGCGATCATGCGTTAGCTAGAGATTCTTTTGACTAGTAGTTATCAGAGATACCATGACACTTCTTCAGATGGTGCATTTTTATGACAGAGGTTTCACATGTACCAAGAGGAGAATTCAGAGCCAGTGTTATTTAAGCTTGAATAAAGTAAGACTTTGTACAAGTGGGAGAGAAAGTGGAGGAACCAAAACCTTAACTGCATTTCTGAACTTTTGCTTTCTTTAACTGGGTTGCAGTTTTGGAGAGCATTATTTGAAGCCACTGCGATAATTTAATCTGACTCCTGTATAACGCAGGTCGTAGCATTTGCCCTAGAAAAGCCAGTGACAATCTGAATCTTCTATTTAAACAATACCTGATGTTGTGGAAGGACATCAGCCTAGATTTGAAGTGCTAAAGCATCCAATGCATTTTTTTTTTGATGAGCTGTTTCAATCACAGACTAAACCACTTTTTTTAATATAACATTGTTTTTCAGTTAGTCTAGCTTCATGTTCCAGCTCTTCGTTAAGTTTTTGAATTTCTGGAAGTTTTGGCTGGGCTGAATGATTGGTATATAGAAGTGGCCTTCATAGCAACTGTACCTAAGAACAAAAAATTTTAATTCATTATTGTGAGGATACATTTTATCCCTCATGTTCTGATGAGTGAATTGAATGAGAGCAAGATTTAATAACTTGTCCATGGTTACTTTCACAGTAAAAAGTACACCTAGTAATCAAACTCGGATTGCTTGAGTCCTAGTTCAGTGACTTAGCTATTAAACATCCTTTCCTGGAAGTTTTGGTAGCTTCATGGATAAGTAAGAAAAGTGGATTTCTTTTAAGATACAGTGCTCCGTATTGTTATTTTATGGATTTTTATCATGTGATCCAGGCCATTGTACTCTCACCCACTTTCTTTGGGTATTTTTTCTTTGGGGGGAAGAGCAGGCAGGCAGAGGGGGTGGCTACAGCTTTTTGATTGTTTGTTTTCAGCAAGCATGATTTTTAATTTTATTGAGAATGGATTTTTTTTTTTTTACTTCCACTAACTTTATAGTATGAAATGTTTTTTATAATATATTATTGTTCGGTTCTCTTGGATACTTATTTTGGCAAGGCTTTTATTAGCTAGGACTTCGTAGTTTAAAAAAATCAACAAAAGCAAAACCTGACGTAGATCCAAAAGTTTAATATAGATTGCAGGGGGAGGTATTTGAATGATCAAGTTTTTAAGCAGTGTCATTTTATTATTGTGCCCTTTATCATATCATGATGAACTGTTTTGTAACATAAAACATCATGGCTTTGTTTGTCTTTTCTAGAGTTTACAAGCTCTGATGAATGAATGCATTGGCCATGTTATTGGAAAACCTCATAGTCCTGTTACAGGTTTGTACCTTGGTAAGGCAGAAGTTACTGACATTTCTTCTGGAGCTTTGCTGCTGTTGTTACAGAATTTTGATTGTAAAGTCATTTAAAATGCTAAAAATAGCAATAAAAATATTTTTCAAACTTTTCATGATTGTTGATATGAAGCCATTATTGCCTGAGAAAGTGTAAATATGTGGTGGTTTTACACAAGAAATTTGAAAGCTTTAGATGTGCTTTTGTCTGATTCTTGTTCTTGAATCCCAGTGAAGTCTCACAGATCTTCTGAAAAAGGATTGTGTTTTTAAAGATGGGGTAAAGAAGCGGTTATAACTTTAAGAAGACAGTCACAGCTTTTCCCAGCATTTCATTGTGGCGCTCCAGATATTCACAGTTCTGACAAATTTTACATAAGTATTAAGGTACAGAGGAATTAGACCTGATGGCTTCAAGATAGAGCTGTGAGAAATAGTTTTCTAATACCATAAAATTTGTCTTAATGTAAAATATCTTTGGCACTAAGGTGAAATCAATGTATTTAATTGTTTATCTTGAGAAAAGGATGTTTCCTCAGCTGTGCTTCCTCTTTCTCAACACTCTTTTCTCTTCCTCCTACCAAGTCCACTGACTGCTCTAAAATTCAAAATACTGTATCTTCTTCCTCTTTTTCTCTTGATGTCCACTTCCAGGGTAGGGTTGATGGCAAAAGAGATGAAGGGAAGGTAATTGGACTTGGCCAAGAGGAATCTTTTCAGTATCTCAGGAAAATTTTCATTTTTTTTCAGTTTTGATATAATTTTGGTGAGACTCTTATAGCTGAGAAACCTTTCCCAATGAAATACAGGCCAATCCTATTAAAAAGAACATTGTCTAAAGTAAATTTCAGACCGATTCTGTACTGTGATATAAAAGCTGTACATTCACTTTTGATACTGCTGTTCAGAGGAAGGCCCATTTTAGATAAATCATTAATACGATAATCCCAAAATATTGAAACTCTTACAAATGTCACTATGAATGCGGCTGATCACACAAGCTAAATTGCTCGATAGCTTTTGGCTCAGAGGCACAGGTGGGGATGACATGGACAGATGGCACAGACTTGAACAGCAGGCTGAAACTTTAATACATATGAAATAAGCATAACTAAGTATACACTGCACCCTGGCTGCAGGTATTGCTGGTACCTCTTTCTATCTCATGATCAGGAGAAAAATAAAAATTCCTAGTTCCACTTGCATACCATGTTGAGAGACTTTAAACCACTGGGTCTTTACCCCCTTTTCCAAAGCTGAGGATCCAGTTGCATTCAAGCTGTTGCACGTAGGTACTTGGCTAGGCTCGGAGTCCAGCTGTTTGGGGTTTTTTATCCTTTTCCTTTGAGAGGCAGCTCTTGTCCAGGTGAGTGGATTAGACCCTGCTATATGTTAGTGCCCTTGGGAGTTGTAACACAGTTGGACCAACAGCTGGCCCTGGCATCTCTTACTTTTCCAGGTACTGCAAACACGACGTAAATCCAGCTTACTGTGATTAACCCCCCACTTCCAGAAAGACAACTTGTGACCCCTCCTTCTATGGGCAACCAGCTATCTTGTGTCATGATTGCCACTATCTTTTTCAGGCTAATTAAGGAGATACTGGGGAAAGGGGAAGGCACTGCTGTCTACTTCTCTGGGCACTGTGTGAGCTTGGCATAAGGACAATGATGACTTATTTGGGTATTACCCTGTCCCTTTGTGCCTTTTCCTGGAGGCAGACAAGTCACCCATGGCCTGTCAGAGGGTCATGAGTRTGGGTAAAAATGTCTTATGAGTTTTTTTCCAGCTCATTTTGCTTTCCATTGTTGTCTGAGGAAACTAATTTTGATACAAAAGGAACATAATACACTGATCACTTGTTAACTCTTATTTGGTTCATTAATATTTACTTCGCAATAAGATAACAAATTACCCTTTATCTGTGAAGTTGAAATAATGAGCATGCAGCTTTAGTGAAGTAAATATGCATCTTATTGCTAGTTTTTCATTCTCTTGACAATTTTAATTATTTTACAGAAATGAGTTACGTGATGTAATAGTATATAACAATCTGTACAATCAAAGTTTATTTAAAATGGGAATAATTAGGGACTTTTTTAATGAATAAGAAAATATGTGCCTATTCATAGTTAACTCTGGAAAATAGCAGTTCATTTTAATTTTGTTGAATTGCAAACTTGTATTTTGAAATGGTCCTAAACAGACTTTTTCTGACATTTCAATAAATGTGCCACTTTTTTTTTTTTTTTTTTTTTTTTTTTTTTTTTTTTTTTTTTTTTAGCTATTCATCGAAACAGTCCCCGTCCTGTAAAGGTACCTCGATGCCATAGTGATCCACCAAATCCTCATCTTATCATCCCCACTCCTGAAGGTTTCAGGTATTTAGCATTAGTCCCAAATTCTAAACTCTAGTTTTAACTGCTTTCAGCAAAGCTGACTCTGAGTGAGTAGGACACTGTTTGTTTCCTGTTGTAAGCAAATCAGCACTGGGGGGGGTGGGCAGGGAAGGCATGTTAGCGATCTAGTGATTTTTATAGATGTGCTTTTAAGGATAATACAGTTTCTTTCCATCCCCACCCTTTTTTATTTATTTGCTTACTTCCTTTTGCATTTTTYATTGGTGCATGCTTTCCAACTTTGAAGCCATTATTACTCCCTTTGTTTTTCCTGAAAACATTGTTGCAATGTAACAATCTTTAATTCAGTGAAAACTGCTCATTAACAAGCCTTTATTTCCTCCCCACTTTGAATGTCTGTGCACTTGCCTGTGACAGTGCTTTTTGTAGTTTAGCTTATGTAAGACTTAAAAATGCAGCATTCTGGAATATGGTGGCATTTCTGCATCATTAACAATCTGCTGTGAAGAAACTTAAAAACAGTGGATGGTTTGCTTCCCTTTAAAAGAGTTGACTGAGAATTAATGCAAAAAAAAAATTTTTTTTTAATTTCAAAATTAATTTTGCTGTGCATCTTTTTACACAAGCAGAATAAAGGGCCTTGTTTTTTAGGAAGAGTAGCACAGGGTCAGAATATGCACTGACATTTTTGGAAGTTGCTTAGCTGTGGTGCTACTCTAAAGTTTTGGGGGAGGGGGGTATTTTAAAAATTATTATTATTATTGTACTCATGGATAGCTCCTGAAACTTCTGAGCCCCAAAATTATTTCACAGGAAAGTTTTTATGTACTTGAAAAGCCTTTAAAATCAGGCCTCATTATGCACGTTTCAAAATCTTATTTTAAACTAAACTTTCAACTCCATTCGCTTTTTTTTCTAACTGTTTCCTGAAGTTTTTCTTCTTGCCACAGCACGCGGAGTGTCCCTTGTGATGCACGGAACCACTGCAGCGCTGCTGTCAGTCGCCCCGCTCCCATTGGTAGCGACTCAGCTCAACCCAAACCTGTGAGCAGTGCAAATGAGACCAGGTAGCTCCACTCCATGATGCAGCGGTCTTATTCTACTTACATCACCCATGTAACTGTTTCCACGTACTTGCATTCCAGTAGATCATTTGCACTGTGTGTTTCCGTCCCATCATGTATTCCACTGGCTCCACCATTCATGTTTGACTTAAGCAAAATCTTATGTTGTGGAAGTAGGTGATAAGACTGCACTTATTTAAAATGTCCAGACAATATTGTAACTTAAGCATGTGGTTCTGAAGTTTTGGTCAGTAGATTATAAATTCACTCAGTAAACATGTCCATAAAATTAACATGTGCTGATCAGTACCTTGGTATAACTTTACTAGATAATTAGTCTTAACACTCTGCATTAAGATGACTGTAATATGCAAATTAGCCCAAGTTCCTTCCCCCCCTCCTTTTTTTTTTTTTTCCTTTTTTTCCTTTTTTTTGAACTAGCTAGCAGTTTTGGAATTGTTATTGTTCAAACAAAAAAATTTTTAAAGTTGTATAGTGGTAAACAGATTTGAAGAGGAGTTTTTTGGGGTTTTTTTAATTTCTTGTTACACCTTTGGCTTTTTAGGCTTGTGCAAAATAAACTCAGGACCAAAGAAACCATTGCTATATCAGGGTAGTCCTGTTTTTAGAAGTCATGAATGAATTTTTGGCAAACTTATATTAGTATCCTTCTTGGTTTTTTGCCTGTCAGGATTTTGCTGTTACATTTCACACTCTTGTCATTCTCTCTTCCCACACCACAGTCAGACCATTGACAAATCTCAAGTCTCCCAAGTTTTCTAAATTTACTCTTTCTTCTGCACCCCTGACTGTGAAAATCCTGCAAGCCACATAGTGTCATAATAGCTTTTGGATCCTTATTTCTACTGCAAAGTGCCAAAAGCTCTGTTATACAAAAGAGATTCTTATGAATGAAGACATATGATATGACTGTATCACACTGCTGTAAAGAAAAAAAAGAACAAACAGTGAAGGGGTAACAGACTGATAGTGACCAAAGTGAACTTGGATATGACTTGATTATTCTGAATTATTTATTTTTTAATAAATAATATTCAGTTGTTAGTCATCAAACTATCATGTTTTGTAGATTTGATACAAAATGCACAGCAGAAGCATGTGTTTAGGTGTTAAGAGGGGAGTAGATTGCATTTATTTATTTATTTATTTGTTTTTAGTAAGATCCTTCCTGCCACTTTCGTGTCCCCCAAGTCTGTTCACTTTATGGTAAGATGCAGCTTGCCCCCTACCATAGCCTCTAGACATACAAGTTGTCAGTCCAGGCTCTTTGTTTGTTAAAAATGTGTCCTGCCTTTTTTTCATTCAAACTATGTCTTTATTATGTATTTCTTTTTTTCCATTTTAAGCCTCTTTTGAAGAAGACAAAATAGCAGTAGTCTACAGTGCTATGCACTTGAAGAGTCCTTTTCAAGTTAATAACATTCTAGAGACTTATTTTCACTGAGAGGTTCTGGCAGCTTCATACAATGACAGGGTAATGAATAATTAGTATTTATGATTCAGAAAAGCCAAACACAGAACTTGTTTATTTGATTATTATTCTTTTTTATACACAATATAAAGCAGACTTTTGCTAGAGTATGTAGACCACTTAAAATGACAAGGGATATCTTTCCTGGAGGTTATTTTTTCAACAGGGAGATAGGAGGCGAGTTTTTAGTATTAGTATAGTTTGTTGTGATTTTACATCACTGAATGCAACTGTCATGTTCATTATTTGGCACACCTGAATACAGTTATATATTCTTTTAATGGTTTCTGTATGTGTCTCTCACAGAAGTTTGAAGTGAGAGGGTTGACATTTTGACAGTTTCTTCTAGTTCTAAAAGATAGCTATTGGAGAAAAAGGGGAGTTCTACTTAGTTGCAACCATTGCACATTATTTTCGTGGGTGGTAATGTGAAAGTTGGAGTGCAGTGTTTTAGTCTAGTTGCCTAAATCTGTTTTTCGAAGACTTGTATTTTTTTTTATAGAGCTGTTTTCCCTCTTCTGAGAGTTGTAGTTTCCTGTGTATTTTTATATGCACAACCTAGGTTTTTTAGTATTATTCTATTCAATTCTATTTAATTTTTTTTAGTATTATTCTATTCAATTCAATTCAAAGGAAGTATTTTAAGAATAACTTTATTAAAACAGAGATGTGGGGTTTTGGACTTTTTTTTTTTTAAAGGGGAAGACGAAATATTACAACAGAGACAGCATCATGCATTTATAGCACACTTTTGCAGTTAATATACTCAAAAAAAAGTTGCAAAATTTACCAAGTTGTAGTCCTAATTACAGGTTTCATTTATTTGTGCTCAGAATGAAAAATGGAATCTGTCTGGTCAAGAAAGTGTTGGGTTTTTTTCTGTTTTGTTTTTGTATGCAAGAAGCATGGCGTTTAGCTGCTGCACAGAAACAAAASCTTTTTACACTTTCCAAACACTTATTAGACATTTATGACATGATATAGACATTAGTTGTCTATAAAAGGTTGAATATAGGAACTTGAAGTCAGTTGCACTAGGCACTAGGCAGTGCTTGGTGCAAAAATGCCACCATAGATCTGTTCAAGTTGTTCTTAAAATAAATAAATCAGTAAATAACTGTTCAATATAACTAGATAGTAAAATCCAAAGCAGCAATACTCAGTTATTTACACTGCACTTCCTGAATTTTTTTTATAAATCTACACTATGTCTGTACTAATAACATCTAAATGTTGACTTTCTGAGCTAGCTGAGGTGGTTATTGATCATTTTGTATTTATCCAGGGCAGGAGCAGAAATTTAGCAAGTCTCCTCTTTTGCTCTATTTCTTTATCTAATAACATGCACACAATTGTTATGGACACAAGCAATAGAAGACAAATGGATTTTAGGCACCGACATTCAAAGTTACGATACTGAAGCTCCTATGCTCCGCTACTACCTCATTCTAAAGGCACCTGTTTTCAGTAGATGTTTTAGCTTTTCTTGTTTTTAAGTTTCTTGCACATCCAGAATTGTTGCTCTTCATCTGCCCAGAACAACCTCAGCCTTCTTGCTGTTAAAACTGAACATCCTGAAGAGTCCTGCTGATTTTCACTGGTTCGAGTTTCCAGCCCTTCTCAACCTTAAAGATCTAACTGGCAGTATTAGGGAGGAGTGCAACAGAAACATCATATTGAGAACTTTTTTGTGGGAATGGAGCATCTTGGGTTTTGGCTTCTGTTTTCAGAAGTTTTTGTATGTAATTTTTTTTAATTATTGTTGGTTAAAATATGGCCTAATCATTTCTGACTGCCTATCAAAACSTGTCACAAGCTGGGTTCAGCAGCAACTGTCTTTATTACTATGTTAAAAATCAGTAATATGGATTCTGTTGTTGTAGACAAGTAGCAATTTCAAATAGTGAATGCTTTAAAAGCTTAGATCTTTTCRTAACTAGTGGTACTACTAAAAGTAATATAAAAAGCCTGCATTTGGAAAAAATAGTGTATAAGGAACTTTCAGTTTGCCTCTCAGCTTTTCTTTCATGTGCCTTTCATGGTTCATGTCCTAGGTTTCAGAGATTCTTTCTCTTTGAAACTGCAGTTAAATTGTCATTAATAATTATTAGTGCAATGCTAAGTTAATTAGTAAAATGGCTCTTTTTAACAGGGGTTCCAGTGTCCCTGAAAATGATCGACTGGCTTCAATAGCAGCTGAGTTGCAGTTCAGATCCCTTAGTCGTCACTCCAGTCCCACTGAAGAGCGAGAAGGTGATTGTCTCAATAATAGATTGTGACCTGGATCTGTAGATAATTTATGTGATTAACATGTTTCTCTCTGTTACAGTTCTTACCCTTTCCAAAAGTCTRTCACCTCCCATTCAAACAAGGCTTTTCACCTGTAGGTTTTTAACTTTTAGGCTTATGTTTTCAGATTAAGTTCTTCTATCTTCAGACATATCTGCTGCTCTCTTGCCTTCTGCATTGTTTCTGAATTGTACCTGGAGGATTTTCTTGGTGTCTTGCTAAGTTATAGTATTCACAGTGAAATGGATAACATGGTTGCTGAATTATCTATCCCATTAGATAGTAAATTTGTTCTTCTGCGTTCTGTTAACAAGGTGTGATTTGGATCCTTCAGGAGAGGAAAGAGTTTTCTATCCTCTTCTTTAACTGCCACCTCAGTAGTCATGTTACAGATACTTGTAGTGCTGTTAATTAAATCCAGAAGAAAAGGACAGGGTGAGTGACTTGATCTCCTGGTCACTGCTCCTCCTTCAGGTTTATCCAGCCCCTATATATGTAATATTTATTACAATAAATACCTTGAAACATTGATTATTAAGATAGTGTGTTCTGTGCAAATTAAAATGAAGTATTAAATCCTAAATGAAACAGAATTGATATTGTCATCATCCTGCAAGATGAATCAGATCTTTAAGAAACAAATGTCTTAAAATGTGTTCTAAGAGCTTGCTGTTAGGAAGGAACATTGAAATGCTTATTCCCTTTTTATGTATCTGTATGAATGGAAGACTGGAATGACGTAAATCTTTTTCTAAAGAACTTCAGAAGCTTGCTTTCCTACAGACTTGTAACCCGCATTTGATTCTGAGTGTCCTGAATTGAAGTGTTYCCCTCAGTTGAGGAAGGAAAATTAAATCATGTTTCAGAATATTGTTTGTAACTTGTTTTTTAAAGATAATAAGTTGTCTTTGAATTCAAGAGCACACATTGCTATGTGGTTGCCTCATATACCTGGGAGGTATATTTATCCTGATATGCAAGATCTCAGCTTCTGCTGAATATGGTGGCATAATCCTTAAAAGAAATATGAGAACAAGCCACTTCTATGCTCACAGTACTATTTCTCTAGAACCATCTTATCCAAAAGGAGATTCAGGTGGATCATCCCGGCGGAGTTGGGAGCTCAGAACTTTAATCAACCAGACCAAAGGTAGGAGTCTAGGAGTCACTGTAATTTAATGTTTCTTAAAGTAGCACTGTGTTAAAAAACTGAATCTTAATGCTGACCGTGAAAAGATTTTTCACAGCTTTGTACATAGGAAGCAAAAAAAATCCTGATATTTAGGTAAAGAGATTGCTAACAAAATCACAGGGTGTATACTTTGTGGAGGGATTATTTAGATCTCATAAAAGTAGTATCTCTTCAGTTACTGAAAGATGCCAGCAGTCTTGTCCTACTGTTACAAAAGTACTGTTACCACTATAGGAATTGTAGAAGTTTGGTGTCCTTCAGCCTTGTATCTCATGGTTGAGAATGAATTCTGACAGCAGGAAGTATTTTCTAAGATCTCTCCCTCATGTGGGATTTTTTTCTTATTTTGGATGCCTAACTGTGTGTGTGAGTTATCCTGCACCATTTCCCAAGTTCAAGGCTCTTATGGGGCCCTTCTCTCTGTCCTGCTGCTTATTTTCATAAAACTTATTTTCCTCTGAGACTCCTGTATTTATGTACACATTTATGCATATAGCTTGCTTTCATATATTCTGGCAGGCTAGAACCACATGAAACATTAGAAAAAATGTTTCTTGTAACATAAAAAGCTGTTCTCTCACTAAAACATCTAAAAAAAAGGATACGTTTATGACGTGAAGTTACCCTTTTGCTGTACTCAGCAAAAGTAAGGTTTCATTGGCAACCTCCTCTGTGATTTTGGTCACTAGTTTTCAAGAAGGATGTGGCTTAGGTGAGGAGAATACAGGAAGAACTACACATTTTTTTTCTGAAATCTAGAAGTCGTATTTTCTGTTTAGAACATAAGCTGTGAAAGAATTGGGTTTGTTTAATCTAGAAAGAAAAGAAGAATGAGGGAAAAATAAACATTTCTAGAGGGCTGCTGCAGAAGGAATTGGTCTTCATATCCACTGTGGATAAGACAAGAATTTGGTTCAAAACTGCAGTGAGGGAGATTTAATGTAGGTGAAGCAATATGGATTGTAGGTGGGCTATGGAAGAAATCATTTGAGGGTRTTTTAGTAATTCCATCTTTGGAGGTTGTCAGAAATAGGTTAGACAAATGTCTGTCGACAGTGGTAGATGTATAGTTTTCTGTTTTATAAGGAGGAAAGGAATTAATTGCTTCTTGAGATTTCTTCCAGCCTCAAAGCTGGGGTTATATAATACCTCCTGATCTCTGAAATAAAGATTATCTAAGATAAGAGTTCCAAGAAAGCAACTCATATTTCAATGGAGCAAAAACTTGACATAGTTAAGTTAACTTTAACATAGTTCCACTATCTATCTGTGATTAATTTCAGGCCACATGCAAGGAAGTGCATTGTATTTGATATTAATTTCCTTGACAAGTAAGGGAGAATTAGAAAAATAAATTAGACTCTCAAAATAGTTGTCTTCTAAGTCAGGGCACTTCACACGATATCAAAAGGTAGCAAATGAATATACAAACGGTGAATATTTCTGAATCAAGGAAACTGTTCATCACTTTTCTTTTAGACACTGCTTCCAAGCAAGCGCCAATCGAAGCTGTTCAGAAGTCTGTTCAGTTGTTTGAAGAAAGGAGATACAGAGAGATGAGGAGGAAGAACATCATTGGCCAAGTTTGTGACACCCCAAAATCTTATGATAATGTCATGCATGTAGGTTTGAGGAAAGTGACTTTCAAGTGGCAGAGAGGAAACAAAATTGGTAAGTTTGTTATACGTTCATTTACTGGGCTAAAATATCAAGCTAAATTTAAAAGGATATCTAAGACAATCTTTCAAAATCTTGCATGAATAGTATCAGCTTTAGTGAAATCAGTGTGTCAAATACAAAATAATATTGCAACTAGTATTTCCTTTATGTAGAACTTCAGTGAAGTCTTCACTGGTCAAGTAACAAGAAACAAAGATGGAAAATAATTTTATTAGTACAATTACTTATATATGATCCTGCAATTCAGCCCTATAAAAAAAAAGTTCTGCTTTTGGAAGAACCACAAATTTGAATGTAAATGAACACAAATGGATTTGTTTTATTTACTGATACTGTTGTTTTTTCCTCACACATGAGCATTGTTTCCTCACTGCTTTGCAGTTTGTGGAAGGAGCTTCATTCATGAGTATTTTTCCAGGTCAGCCTGTTAATGTAATGTGTTTACTTTTAATAAACTTGAATTCAGCGTTATGAATGTAGTATTAGATGTTACTGGTTCAAATCTACTGGAAATATAAAAAGAGAATAAAGGTAAATAACCTTGGAAAGCTGAGAAGTTTTCAGTCAAGTGTTTTCTTATTGCAGTTGATGTATGTGTTGGATATTAAATGTACTAGAGTTAATTTTTCTTATTTTTATTGTAATTCTGCAGGTGAAGGCCAGTACGGAAAAGTCTACACCTGTATCAGTGTTGACACTGGTGAACTGATGGCTATGAAAGAAGTGAGTACTCTGTATGCAACAATCACTGCTGCCTTTACTCCTTTCTCTGAACCAAATGTATATGAGCTAGTGGGCATTCAGGTTTTCTGAACCCTGGTGTTAACTAGTTGGAAAAGGATGGAAAGACAAACTGCTACATCATGTATCCACCTCTACTAATTATCAGCTGTTCCTCCTTGAATGCCTAAGCTTTTTCTTTCAATCTACAACTTAAATATATGTAAAATGGATATTGGTTTTTACTAATCTCACAGGGATGTGTGAACTTAATGAATACTTGTTTAATATGTGTGAACTTCCATGAAGAGAACTTAAATTATTTTGCAGAGAGTTTTCTCATTACTGAAAACTGTACAGAAATGTGTATCTTATTTTACGATATTTCTTCTCACATTTTATTCCTTTCTTCTTCATTCCTTAGAGAAAAAGATAGGAAGTGTCACATCAGATGTTTTTCAGCTTCTCCTGTAGTTTAAGTGAGCTAGGCTGAGTCACAAAACTGTTGACTAACCTGGTGGGTACAGAAAATTTAATTTTCAGTATAGAAGTAAGTAAAGCTGTGCAGGTGTAGAGATCCTTTTCCCCTACAACACCTTATTTGTTAAAATGTGTATTGTTTAGTTCTGTTGCATTTCCACTTCTTCAGACAACTGTGAGCATCAACAGTTCACAACAGTTACCGTGCCAGCCATTTGACGCTAGAGCACTTAAAGAACTGGGTCATAAAATATAACATACATGATATGTATGTGATCTCTCAAAGGTATGAGAGAGCAGGAGTGGACCTGTGCTTAAGTTCTTGTACCATTACTCATCCATTGACTAATTAATACCAGCTCTTGAAAGTTTTTTCCTGATGCTGCTGAAAGGAACGCCATTCCCTCCACCCTTCCTCTCCCCCCTTAGGAGCACTCTCTGTTTCTGGAATTCAGAGATGTTTTCTAGATACAGGTGCTTTTTACAGATTAGCGTGTATGTGTTCTCCTTGGGGGACTTTTAGCAGAAGTTAAAAATAAGTGCAAATGGACCTTGCTTGATGGACATTTCATTAGTAGGCTACGTATTTAGTACACTGCTTTTTCTTGTGGTATTTTCTAACTGCTAGACATATATGACCAATAAGAAGCACTGATTTTCACTGTGAGCTTAAATACATAGTGTGTTTGCATTTCTCCAAATAAAAAGCTCTTCTGAATATCCTTAAGAATGCTATGGGAGAAGACTTTTTTTTCTTTTTTAAACTGGTTGAAAACATAGTGGTTTTTTTTAATATATATATTTCTTCAGACTTTACTGTCTTAACTACAGTGTCCTTAAAACATCTCTAAATGACAGTGAAAATACTTTACTACAAATACCCAGTATGACAGCTTTGAAGCGTTAGAAAATATATAAAATACTTGAATGTCATCTGTTACTTTTATAACCTCTGTGTATTTAATTTTATCACTATTTGAATACAAATCATATACTGGAATTGTTGTACAGAACAAAACAATCATAATACCGTAGCAACCAAAGGTAAAATGTGTACATTTATTTTTCTAGCAGTTGCCAAGTACTCAATTAATAAAAACTTTAGGCTCTCTAACAAGATGGTAAAAATAGCATCTTCCATAATTTGTGCTGTGCTTTCTGCCTCTCTTTGTATGAACAGGAGAAGGCTTAAATCAGTTTTTCAGAAGACTTGCTATTTTTTTCCTCCAAGAAAAATCCATCACAGCATATTGTAGAAGAACTAATGAAAATTATTCATTTAAACATGCCTTTATGATGGTGTTTGTTCCATGCCATACCTTTTCTTTGCAGTGGCCTCACTCTTAATTCACCAAAGAAATCCCTTAGAATATCTTTTGATGTCATTAATATTGTTTTCAGATCCTCTTGTACTGTGTCTATCTACCATATTTAAGTTAAAGGACAAGCTCCAAAGAGAGATATATACACATGTACACACACACACACACACACACACACACACACTGACAGCCTTACACACACAGTGACAGCCTTTTGTTCTTGTAAAAGTTTGTACTTTTCTGGAGATAGTTTGGAGTTCTTTTTTGTTTAGTTCAGGGCGTTTTGAGGGGGAGGGAGGTGTTTTGAACCTCTTTGATGATGCTGTTTCTTAAGAAAAAATTCAGTGATTAACTTTTAAACTGTTTTCTTGGTTCTTTGTTCCTTAGTAATTTTAAACATAATAGCGGCAAAATAATAAAAAATGTTTCTTGCAGATAAGATTTCAACCCAATGATCACAAAACCATCAAAGAAACAGCAGATGAACTGAAGATTTTTGAAGGCATCAAACACCCTAATCTTGTTCGTTACTTTGGTGTGGAGCTCCATAGGGTAAGAAAACAGTAATTATTGGAAGCTTATATAGGGTTGAGAGAAAATTTGCAGAAATTTTTGGCCATTGGAGGTTTTACTCCAGAACATTTCAGCTTAACGTAATTGTCTGGATAGCTCTGTGGATTGCCTGTCTCTCCCCCCCCCAACCCTAATGTTGAGGTCTCTTCAAAACATAGTTTGCAGAAATTTGTGGAACTAGTATGTAAATGGAGAAGTTAGTGCCCAATAAGTGAACAGAGTGAGTAATGCTGGAGCTATTCCATGCTGCTATTCTGTTTGGCTGCTCTAAATGAAAGCTATGTTGTGTACTGTATGATAACTTTTGTGTGTAGATACTGATTAGACAGCATAAAAGCCTTCACTGTTAGCAATGAAAGTTGTACCAATATCTTGACTTCTGGAAAAATTTTGTGCTGGCATTTAACTCTTGATGCCAGCTAAATATCTTAAGAAAGCAAATCTTTTGGAATGGAGCTAACATCTCTTCAGAAGGAAAAAGAAATTTTCTTTCATTAGCAGCAGAACTAATGAAGCCTGATGTTCTTACAGACTTGGATTCTACAGTTGTCTACAGCACTAAAGGCATCCTCCCTTCTCTTAATCTCTCCTTCCCACATGTCTTTCCCACCTGCCCATGCTGACTCTGAGGTCCTGCATGTGCCCATACCCAGTAGGGAGGGCAGGGAACAGGAGGCGTGTTGTCCAGCTGGAAAGCTGTGTATGTATGTTTTTGACCGACTTGCTCAATATGAATGTGCTGATTTGCTGGCCCATTGCTGTTTTGGAAGGGAACAAAGGCTGCTTTCGGTCTGCATTTCTTTACTTGAGGACACTAATTTGCATGTCTGTGCCACTGGGTCATTGGTTTCTCAGGCTAGTTTTAGGAGTTCATGTCTTTGACATCTTTTTTTATTAAGTCTAGCTAAAATTGGCTGAAAGTTTCAAAATGATGGGAGCAATGGACAGAGAGAAAGAATCTAATGTTTCCTTAAAGTGAGTCAGAGATGGTGCACTTGTTTAAGGTGCAGACAACAGCAAAAAGTTTGCACTTCCTAAGCAATCAAAACATGCTATTTCAGGAACTGGTAGAAGGATAGTGACCACCCTCCCCCTTCCCCCCTTTTTTTTTTAATTTCTTGCTGAATATACAAAGTAGCGTGTGTATTTCTGCTTAACATACCTACAAGATTTCCAAAGTGCTGTTTGGGACATACCAAGAAACATGTACCACCAAATAATATCAGTTACATATAAACTGTATGGGTACAGATCAACATGTAGCAGAGATTTTATATAGCTGTGCAATAGAATATTATGTTAAGGAGTGCCAAAGAGAATAGAGTTGTTCCGAACAGATGATTTATTAGATATTCCCAGTTAAGAAGTACTTCCATTAAAGCTTACTCTTTCACAAACAGCAAGGGATTGAAGGAGAACTTTATCCTAATTCAGTGTTTTTTAAAAAAAAATTTTTTTTAATAAAACCAATGAAATCCGGTTTGGTTCCCACAACAGGAAGAAATGTACATCTTCATGGAGTACTGTGATGAGGGCACCCTGGAGGAGGTATCAAAACTGGGCCTTCAGGAACATGTCATTAGGCTCTACTCAAAGCAAATCACAACTGCTATCAATGTACTGCATGAACATGGTATTGTTCATCGAGACATTAAAGGTAATGGTAACCAGAAAAGGTAATGTTATTGTTTCAGTGTTGTAGATGAGGGTGGGTGGGGAGGAGAGAACTTTTTTTGGAGATTTAGGACAAATTGTCTACACTAGTACAGCAATTGAGTATAAAATCTTCCACACATTGTTCAATAGTTTACAAGTTATTGGCTAGTTTTGTGCTCCTTTCTAAGTGCAGAGCATAAAAAATCCTTGCAAGATGGCATTGCAAAACCGTGAACAAATTCTGCTCATGACTTAATTTTAAAAAGTTTATGTTGAGGTCATTAAGATCTTTGGGGATTCATCCAAACTCAAATTTTAGTCCTTGTATTTCTAGCACTAATATATTGAGTTATGTAATGCTATTTTTAGTCTTATCCGTGCAAGAAATAGTGGTGTTTTCTGGAAGCTGACAAGTAGTACAGTGCTCTGGTTGTTCCTCAGAACTTTTCCGTGTGATTCCCATTTTCCAGAAGAGTTTGTAGGATTTCAAAGGAATGGTTGACTAAACATAGTGATAAAAGCCTTGTTAAAACAATTTAAAGAGTTATGGTAAAAATTAAGACTTAAGTTTACTTACCTAGTGTTTTTTTGCCATACACATTAATCTGCTTATGCTTGGCTCTTAGCCCTTGTTGATACAAAATCAACAAATTGGAACTTCCATAACCGAGGGGGCGGTGGGTTTTGGCCTTTGCTTAAGGCAGCTGGTCTCACTCCACATTTCACATTCATTTTTTCCTTTCCTGCTCCTTCCAAGAACATCTTCCATGTCTAGTTACCTTGCTTTTGTTAGTCACACATTTTGCTCACCTATGGCAGAAACCTAACAGAAAATAGGGGAAACAATGCCCTGCAAATGCTCGTTTTATGACA
The DNA here is from genome assembly GCF_003343035.1 of Apteryx rowi. Classification (NCBI taxonomy): domain Eukaryota; kingdom Metazoa; phylum Chordata; class Aves; order Apterygiformes; family Apterygidae; genus Apteryx; species Apteryx rowi. The sequence goes on from NW_020448764.1 coordinate 1,328,012, forward strand.
AGGCAGTGCAGCCCAACGATGCTGGGTGTCTATGTCCCTCTTGCTCACAGGGTTTTGAATCATCGCAGCAGTGTAGGAGGTTCCCAGTTGCTCTTGGTCCTTTGGCCTCGTGCTTCTCATTTGGGAAGAGAACTATCTACGATCCAGAGGCCTCCCACTCAGGTAGGCCACTCTTGAGTCAGTTTTGGCTTTTTTTTCTTAGGAAACACTTTCCCTCACTCCCRTTTCCCAGCAATCTTGCCTTTTCTGGTTCTCTTTCCTGACCAAAGATTTCTCTCCARTTGCGGATTTCCCTCCATGCTTTTCACGGTGCCTTGCCTTCACTGGTCATTACATATCCAGGTTCTGCTTAGCTGGATGGCTATCTTCTGGAAGCTCCTTGTGATAAAAATCCAGGGCTGGCTCCAGAGCCTGGGCCTTATGATAGGGATTTCCCTATCACTGCTCTGTGTCATTGCTGATTTCTGGATATGTTTCCAAATGAAGAGGAATAGGTTTTCCTCTCATCAGAGAAAAGCACTGAAGTCAGAATAGCTATTTAACAAAACTGTAATGCTACATTATCTGAGGACATTTCTGTTGCAAAAAAGTTCCTAATACCAAATGTTGGGGTGTTCCTTGAGAATAATTACAGCTACAAACAGAGGGTTACTGTAGATACTTCTATTCATAGACCTCCCCTAAATTTAAAGACAAAATATGAAAACTGAGACTGCATAGAGGATTTTTATAAAGGGTGCTTGATGTTGCATTTAAAGTTTCTCTCTGTCTGCTTGTATGCTAATATTGTGTCCCCAAGTTTTCAAGCTAACAGCAGTAAAGGAAGCTGTTTTTACTTTTAGCAGAATGTTAGTAGATTTATTCATATATATTCTTATATATTCTATATATTCTTATTGTCAAGTACTCTTTTTTTTTTTGGTAGGGGAGAATGATCATATGTCATTCAGACTGAGTTAAAACTGCTCTTCTCTGGGAAAACTCACTGTCAGGTCACACTAGATCTCTGGTGGCTGGTTTGTCTAATATCATTGTGGATCTCTTTCTCTCAGCAACAATTCTCAGAGTGATTGTTTATATGTATCCCGCAGTGTCTGCAAGTACCTTGGGCTCAAAAATAGACTCTTTTGTTTAGTAGTGTTCACTGAGCCACAGCTGTCCTTCAGATGGTATTATGGCATCCCATTCTGTGAATGCAAAAGATGGAGCAAGACACAGCTGCCTTGAATCCTTTGTCAACCTGTGGCTGTGAGAGAAAACTGAGAGCACAGTGTTGCTTGTTTTTATACTTGATTGCACTGCTTTGTGTTGTTTTGTATCACTGTATATAATAGTTAGTGTTAGTGTATAGAAGGTGATTAAGTAAGTTTTTTTCGGACACTTTTTTACCTCTGTCCTGAGTATTGGACTTTAACCCTTGTGGCTAAACCCAGATTCCTCAGTTATAATTGCTTCACTTTTGCGAGGAAGCTGTACTGCTCAGTGATAGAGAATCATAGAATATTTAACGCTGAAAGGAACCTCTGGAGATCTCTCGTTTAGCCCTCTCTCCGCTCAAAAGAGCACCAACCTCAATGTCAGATCCAATGTCAAAGTTAGATTGCTCAGGGCCTTGTCTAGTTGAGTTATGAGCATCTCCAGGAATGGTGATTCCTCCACTTCTCTGGACTGCTGTCCCAGTGACTGACCACCCTTGCTGTGGAAAAACTTTTTCCTAATACCTCGTTGGAATTTGCAAAGGTTGCAGTTTGTGTCCATTGCCCCATATCCTTTCACTGTGTGCCTTTGAGCAAAAAGTCTGCTTCTGTCTTCTTTATACCCTCCCTTTATACAGTTGAAAACAGCAGTCAGTTTCCCCCCTTGACCTTCTCCAAGCTAAACAAATCCATCTATCAGCCTCTCCATACATGTTCACCAGTCCTGTAACCATCTTCATGACCCTCTGCTTGGCTTACTCAAGTATGTCAAAGTCTTTCTTGTACTGGGGCATCCAAAACCAGGACACAGCACTCCACGTGCAGTCTCACAGGTGCCAAATCAAGAGGAATTAATCATGAAGATTGTGCCTGGTGCCCTCTCTCTTGAAGAGAAAACATATTCCTAGAGAGTGTTTAGACTATTTTCAAAATGAATGAATGCAAAGACACTGAAACTTCAGTAAATCAGAAACCTGTGAATGAGACCCTCCAGGCCAGGAGGTCTTCATCAAAGTATTATTATATTCTCATTAACATTGTTGTTATCTCTTCCAAAAATTCTGCTATTCCTACCTTCATGTTTTCATGATTAACACAGGGGAAGGAAGGTCATTCAACAGGAGACTATGGGCATGTCACCTTTTCAAAGAGACTGAATAAAAGAGGAGGCTAGAGGTGTTTCTGTCATCAAAAGGTACCATTTGGCCTGAAGCAAGTTCTTGTTTCTTGAATGAACTTGGCTGCTGCATTGCTTCAGTCCTGGCTGAGGAATGGCTGTGAACTGCCCCCGTTTATGTAATTATGCCACAGTCATCAGTGGGACTTTTGGTATTTCCTCTTGGACTCTCAGTACTGACAGCAGCATCCTTGGAATATCATGCTAGTATCATCAGTTTTCACTGTACTTCTTATGGGACTGACTTGGCACAGAGGTACAGGGCGCTAAACAACTTCAGTTTAAATGCTTTGGGTCATAGCTATTATTTGCTGTAGCAAGACTACCACTGAGTATCTGCTCTTGTTTGCAGCCTGTCCAGAAAGTCTTGTGGTATGAATGGGGGTACTGTGTAGAACTGTGTTACTTCTTGCCTCCACCAAACACATCCTACAGAGAACTTTTGATCTGCTTTTGACAACATGTAGGAAAGTAGGAGGAAAGAAGGAACAAATGAGTGTTGTGCCTTTTTGTTGTTTTAGCCATGGCCTCCAGTTTTATTTTGCTTATTACCCAAGCACATATGATAGGAATTTTGTTGTGTTCCCATTTGCATTAACTGTCAAAGGTAAAAAGGATGACACATCCTCAAAGTACTGCTCTTAAGTCTCCTGTTCTCATACTCAAGTCCTGGTGGATTCTGTGCAGGCTTCATCTAACAAAGGAGACCCTTTTTAAAGACTCCTTTTACAGTTTGGTCTTGATCTCCAGGGCAGACCTTACAAAACAGCAGCTCCAGCAGACAGCGCGTAAGTGGAAGCCTTGTTCAGCTGAGAGCAAATGTCTTTAAGTTCTGTCTTTCTATCTCTTCTGGTGAAACCTTGGTTCATTGCTTCATCACATTTGACAGTTCCAGATGTTTTCAGGAACACAGGAGGGCTCAGGAGCTTTCACAGTAAAATTTATGTTAAATTTATTAAATTGAGTTATCAGAATAGCTTAAGATTCAGTCAAAGAGAGATCATTGGACTTCAGTTCAGGCAGTTTCTGCCCACTTCATAGCCAACCATCCATGAACTTTGTGCGATGCTTTCTTGGGGAACCAGAACATAGGTTTCCAATACATCCTTGTGAACGTATTTGCTAGTGGTGGCCATTTTTCCCAAGCTCTTTCTGTGGGCTAAACATGCCCACCTTCTATATGACAATTGCTTGAAAATCATCAGAAAAAGAAAAGTTGTGGGCAATAGTTCAAAGGGGAGAGTTAATGAAATAGTAACTGTCATTCTAATGCATTGCCCATATTACTGTCTCATCCAGCTGCCATCTGTACTGCTTGGGTGTCTTATTTTTCTTGAAGGAGTCAAGGGATGGTCCACCCAGCTCCATTACACATGCCCACGAGTGCAGGGTCCAGGTTGACTCTGGATGCATGTGCACCTCTGCTGGCAAACTTCCAGACAAAAAATTCTGATCTTGAATATATGCAGGTGCCTGAATGCCGGGAGTGGAAAACATACAGACACGGTGTCTCTATTTACTGAAAGATAATTCTTCTTTCACATCTTTTTAAAGATTTATAGGAATCAAAGGTTGGAATTTATTTCTCTTAATGATTTTTCCCCCTTTTAGTGCAGTTATGTGTAACACCTCTTGAACTACATAAATCTTGCTTTAGTTATCAAGCATTCTCATAACTGCAGGAAAAGCCCTCTGAGAAATGGGCAGAGTTTTGGCATCGTTGGCCTGCACTGCCTTTTTTTAACCTGAGCTTTTTGAGGATTTTTTTCTTTTCCATGAATTCCAGCCAAGCTAATTGGAAAAGCTCATTAACTAAGAGACCGTAACAGAAAGGAGGAGCAGACAAGAAATCCTGCACTGTCCCATGTTCAGAGTGGAACGAAAGTGAGAAACTTTGAAAGGTCATATTCAGATGAGTCATTTATGAAAGGTGCTTCTGAGTGACATGGGGAAAGGCTATGTGTAATGAAGCTGCCAACATTTGGGTTATCCTAGAGCAGGCAGGCAATTTTGTTCTGTGCATACCATTCATCTTTCCTCAAGAGAAAACAGAACTCAGGCTGTATTTCTGCCAGGTGACTCATTTGCAACCTACTTGTGGTTTCATTATGATACTTGCAGAATCCAGAATTTGGCCTGACCTGCATACTGAGCTCCTTCTGCTCTGCTGGTTCTCTGTTGGCTCTCAACAGGTCTTGGCAGGATATTGAAGTAAAGAAAACCACTGGTTATCAAAACCACTTGGTTTATATTGCAGTGTTGTGTAGAGCAAGTGACTTGAAGCCAACTGCTGAGTCCCCATGGAGAATTTCAACTATGCAAGGGTAATTTTTGCTAGTGTATGTTGGCAGTGTGGCTATCTACTAATAGTAGATAATCGTCTTCCAGAAATTGTAATAGAAGCAGAACAAAATAGGAGTGGGCATTTGGTGGTATATGTAATAAGCCAATGCCATAGGCTTCATTTTTTAAGTCTGCTGTGACGATACAGCTGTATGGTATCATCTGTCTTCACTCTGTAGAACTGAGAAGGTGAATACGGGTAGGTGGGCCACAGTGGCCTCTGCCAGGAAACTCAACTCTTTAAGGACAGCCTGTGAAGACTGACTTTTTGGTGGTTTTTGTAGTGCAGTGCTCACAAAGGTTAAGCACTGGAATTCATAAATTCCTGGAGTATTTTTTCATCATGAGCATGTGTGGAAAGCTGATGATTTTGCCTGCTGTACGCCTCTTGTGTTTTGAACACTTCTTATCGTCATCTTCCAGTACAGTTTAGTGTTAACAGAAACTGACCAAAAATCCCGTTGGTTAAGTAAGCATGTACCCTGTGGAGAACATCATCTTTAATGCTAACATTTTCCACACTTAATCCACAGGTAAAGATCTAAGTGCAAACTCAGCTGTTATCTACTATGTAACTTCCAATAGTATATCATGCCAAGAAGTCCTCATTCCTCAATTCAGCACTGATTTAACAAGTGTTAACATTTTTCTTTGTGCTTCCTAGGAGCCAACATCTTTCTTACTTCATCTGGACTGATTAAATTAGGAGACTTTGGCTGCTCAGTGAAATTAAAGAATAACACCCAGACAATGCCTGGAGAAGTGAACAGTACTTTGGGGACTGCAGGTGAGGAAATACGTGCTAGGCAGATAGATACTTGTCATCTTTTATGATGACTAGATGCCTCAATCAAAAATCTGGCTTGGAGTAAACTGATTCATTTTAGGGAAGCTTAGTTTGACCTTAGCTAGTTAGATGTGCTTTACATCCAGCAGCCGAAACAATAGAACTGAAAAGATAAAATTTTATTTGTCTGGTAACTGTAAAGGTTCTGGAGCTTGCATTTTCTGGGGCTGTATCTTTCTCTGTAGCCTTACTGAAACAGTAGTGTCCTTATTGAACAGCTGCTTAATCTATTTTTTAAAAATGCAAATAACTGAAAGCATCCAGCATTTTCACTATTATTTTTCAAATTGAGACATTTATGCTGCAAATGTGTCAGAGAATGAGAAGCCTGCAAATGATGAAACTTAGCAAGAAAAGCTGTAGCTTGTGGTAATTCATTGCAGATGTGTTAACAAGCATTTGGTTTGCCCAGTTAATCACTTAAGTACATACTGTTCTTTCTGCTGTATGAACTGATGACATCACATGTGTTGTTTCATAGCATACATGGCTCCAGAAGTCATTACTAGAGCTAAAGGAGAAGGGCATGGGCGTGCAGCAGACATCTGGAGCCTGGGCTGTGTTGTAATAGAGATGGTCACTGGCAAGGTGAGGATGTTTCATGTACTGAAAGAAAGGAAACTGCTCGTAGCAGTTCCTCTGAAGGTTCTTGATCCACTCATAGCAATTTATCACAAAGTCCATGAGCACTGGGGTCTTTTTTAACTTCCTCAGCTCCTGAAATATTCCTCTAGCAATAGCTCTGTTGGTTAACAAATTACTCACTGAACCTTGCACTTAGCACTTTTGTTACCTGTTGCAGAGGCCGTGGCATGAATACGAGCACAACTTCCAGATCATGTATAGAGTGGGGATGGGTCATAAACCTCCTATTCCTGACAAGGTGAGCCCAGAAGGGAAAGACTTCCTTTGCCACTGTCTGGAAAGTGACCCAAAGATGAGGTGGACGGCTAGCCAGCTCCTCGACCATCCCTTTGTCAAGGTTTGTCTCATGGCTTTGGCTGCAAAGACTGTAGATGTGAATCAGAAAGGGCTGTTAGTTGGTTTTATCATTTACATGTATGCCACAGCTTTGTATCCTGGTGGTAGGCTGATACTAAGTTGATGCTGTCAAGAAAGCAGGGTTTGGCAGCTTTAAGAGGCCCATATGATGTTGCTAGCAAACATTTGACTAAAGCTGGTGTGCACCATACAATAAACTTTCTCTGCTGTTTCAAGATGCATTATTTTTTATATTAGAAGGACTTGTCAAACTTTAGAGTAGGCTCAGTGGTAGCTAATTGGATCTGAAGGGCTTGCACACCTACAATTTTAGTGAGTACCTACACAGACTTCAATAATGTAGAGATAAGGGTCCCTTCCATGAAAAGGGGAACAAGCACATGCTTGAGAATGAAACAGTGTGTTATTAAACATTTGTCTGGCAAATAACATTGCTATAAGATGCTGCAGTTCTTGCGTTAATTTTGGTTTAATTATTTGCTTATTTGCCTAAGAATATTTTCATCCACAAATTTAGGGTACTTGTAATTTTTTTTTTTTTTTTTTTTTTTTTTTGGAAAGAGGTAGGAGCACAGTAGGTTATTGATTCTATCTCATTTTTCAGCATCAAGTTATTCCCTTCAGTATTCTGGTTCAAGTAACTGTTCGTGATCATCACCCCCATCCATTTTATAAATGCAATCATGGCCAAATTCTATCCATCACATAGGCAGAACGCTGCCTTGTGCGCAGAAGAACTGCAGGGTGACAGTTAGTGGAAATAGCAGTATTCATTTATAAACAGTTGTAATGCATTGGCATTGTAACAAGGGAGGAAGAAGAAAACTTCAAAGATATTAACTTTCTGTTCAGTGAAGGGCTGAAGAAATTGATCTACTGCCTTTGACTGCAGCAAGAAGATGGCAGTTTTGGACTTATTGTCTTTTGTCCCCTTCACAGGTTTGCACAGATGAAGAATGAAGTTACTCAGTCTCTGSCCTTTTTTATTCTGGCAAAATATCTTTTAATCACTACTGTATGTAATATTTACATAAAGACTGTGCTGAGAAACAGTATAAAAGTTAAACTTACGAAGACTGCACAAGTGACAAGCGTCACTTTTTCTGCTGCTCCTGTATGTTTTACTTGGCACATGTTGCTCATGTGACAGTGTCCGCAAGTTGAAAGAAGCTGCATGTTTCAGTGAAAGTGCCATTACTACTGTATATGGACCATACCTTTTTTGTTCTTTTTCCTGTTTCTCATTTGATTGAGAACTGTAATGTTAATATGTAGTATTTTTGAACTCTCTAGGTTCGAAAAAATGCTGTAGTGTTATCATCAGGCGTTATGGATCTTGTTTTTTAATCTGTTTGTTGAGTGCACTGACTGTGAACTTTTACTGTTTTTTGTTTTTGGCGAGCTTCAGATTTGTTATGCACAAAGCTGATTGATTAATGAAATTTTAAAAAAGTTTTTTCTCAATAAATGGTTTATTTTAGGAGTTGTTTGCAAGTTTGTGGAGGGTTTTTTTTTTTTTCCTCTGAAAATAGATGTATAATAGTATGGGATATGGGGTCCTGTCACATTTTAAACTTTTTCCGCAACTCTTTTAAGACTAAGCAATCTGGAATGAAGCTTCTTTTATACTGCAGTTGTGAGTGTTTTGTCAAGTTCAGCAAGCTGTGTAAGAAAATTTTACACTGCACAGGTGATAACAGAATTAAGGTTCTCTGCCTGCCCCACTCTGAGGAAATAAGGTGATGTGCAATTCCTTATCCTACTTATTCTCTAAGGGATAGCATTAAGGTCTGAAATAATTTTCTTCCTGGACTGGATCACTACAAAGAGGGAATGGGCGAGAACAGAGTCAGTGAAGACTGTTCTTGTGTTCTGTTGGGCAAGAACAAAAACTTGCTTTTAAGAACTTTTATAAAACCACTGTCTGATCCTGGACTTTGATTGTTCAATGATGTCGTCATTCTCTTAAAAAGTGGAGGGAGGGTAGAAGTGGGAGGGAAGATACCAGTTTTAAGAAATGGTCTGCAGTGTTTGATCTGTTTAGGTATGATCATTTTGTTTGGCTCCCTCCTTATTACAAATAGGTAATAACTGTTACTTGCAAGTATTAGGAGTGCAAGTTTATATATTTTATATATTCCTGTTATAGTTTTAGACCTTCAAATGGGTAACTTATAAAGCAGAAAACTTACTTACTTACTTTTAATATTTGGCTTCATTCTAAAGGTTTGTCTCCTGTTAATCCACAAATCTTTCTTTAGTTAGTTTGTTACAGCTAAAGGGTAGCTTTTAGCAGCTTAGTGAGCTCCTGAGAAGATATGATGAAAGCTGGCATTTAAATCTAGAAGTAGACAAGCCTCACTGTGCAGTTCACTAACCCAGTGTTTCTGGGCTTTCAAAAATATTATGCTGAATTTAAACAAAGAACATCCCCTACATTCCCAACTTTCAGTAATGATGGGAGGGACTGTCACCCTAAGCAACTTGCTTTCAAAGTATCTATCATCTGAGGTGAAAGGCTCTACGGCCTGTTTTCTTCACTTCCTGGTGCAACAGGAGCATCTGAGCTTTTTGTCTCCTCATTTTTCTTTAGGTTTCCCTGTCTAAAAGGGATTGTGTCCTTGTAGGCAAACAGGAACTGAGCACAGCTTTTAGGAGCTGTCAGAAGAAAGATAAAAGGAGTGAATGGTTACTAGTTCATTGTTGCTGACCAAAAGAAAACTCACTCACTGCACTTCAGCTTTTTATGTTTTTATTTTTGTATAAACAAACATAAGACTACTTTTTGTTAAGGCATTTGTAGAACATACATACAGTTGCTTGTGGTGGAAAGGGGCAAACACTGATTCCTAATGACATAATAGTCATTCTTTTAATACAGTGAACTGAACTAATTTAACTTTGGCAGGTACTGTTAAGCTTGGTGTTTTCCAGTGACTGCTGGACGGGCCCAGTGGTGCAGTCCTTGTGCATTGGGACTTCTAGATGTGTCTAGAAGGAAGGATCCAGGCCTGGCCTGTCTAGCCTTATGCCTGTTCTAATGGTTGGTCCCAGGGAACCAAGTACAAAATACTCTAAATGCTCATTCAGAAAGTATTTACATGTTAGGTATTTTTGTCTTGGAGAGGTGGTACTGCATGCAGCTAAAGAGGAAATGACCAAGATTCACACGGCATGTCAAATGTCTTCCTATTGGCATGTTAAAGCAGTGGCTTTTTAGAAAGGCAATAAGCTGAGAGCTCTGTCACTACATGAATATGTATTTGCTGTTCAGAACTACTGCCACCTGCGCACAGGGTTCATTCCACCACCATGACAAAAGCTGCTGAGTAAAATGCTAGCTTGAAGAGATCTTTCCATCCTGCACCCATTTTCACTGTTACCAGGTCTGGCTCATTAACACACTTGATACATTACTACAGGATAGCTAGACCTTCAGATGCTACTACACRTTTGCATACTGTTTTCCCCGTCAGATGTTTTAGCCTATACAGGTGCATGGTTGCCCTTCAGCACCAAAAGGTGTGCACTTTAACAGAGTAGCTCTATAAGCATGACAGTATGCTTCAACTGTTTAGTTTTCCAGCACATGAAATGTAGACTAAAGCTCCTGTTTATGTTCATGACTTTGTACATGACATCATTGTACAATCTGTTCCAGAAAGTTTCAGAGCATAGGGAATGCATGTGTATATAAAACCAAAACAAAAAACTAGTCCCTTGAAATCCCCAAGGCCTATTCCTTCCTTCATGCTGTACATTTTACTAGCATCTTCCACTCTCAAAAGGCTTTTACCTCCTGCCCCATGCTAAAAGCATTACTTTACCTACTTTTTAGATGCTGTGTATTAAAACGATGCTTAAAATGTTCTAAATGATCTGACATACTGAACAGCAAATGCATAGTTCATGTTATGATTTATTTTCTGTTGTATGAGCCCTGTTTCTTCTAGCTTTAATTTTACTACAGCAAAAGAGAAATGATCTTTACACCAGCTGCTAAAACTGCTTGCTTTCTTTTCTAAAGAAACATAGGCTGTGCATTCCTAGACTATCATGGTGTAGACCTATGTGCAATGAAAATGTAACATCAATGGAAGTGTCAAGAAAAATGCCCATTCACGGCTCAGTATCAGTATCTTCAGATAAAAAAAGTTTAGATTTTTCATTACTGTTGATAGTTGGAGTCTCCCCCTCACCCACGTTTTTCCACTTTTATTTTTTCTTTTAAACAAGCTCTTTGCATTAACTTCCTTATACATCCTTGACATTAGAAGTTTAAAAACATAGGAGAATGCCCAGGAATCAGTACTAGGAATGTGAGAGCAACAAAATAAGTTTTCCCAAGGGACGTGATAACTATTTTTACTTAATATACAGAAGGGTGTCAAATGCAGACAGTCTTTAGAAAAACCCAAGCCATACCACCACCCTAGGTTTCTCTCCCAATTGCCCTCTTTTCCCCAAAACAAAAGCAAGAGGTTAGTTAAGTATTACCTCAAATCAAATGTTATGAGGCTCCTTGTAAACCAATTTATCAGAAAAGGTAGAAAAGCAGATTAATTGGGATCACAACAGTATAGGTGTGGGGAAATAACTTTTAATGCACACTTTGCATTCACTTTGTTACAGCATACCCAGTTGTTTTTTGTTTCCACCATTGTTAGAAAGGCCTAGTGTTTGAAGCTGAAAGTGATTTAGTACCTCAGTTTTTCCAAACTCTAAACAGTTTATTTTTAGAAGAATTACAGGTTTCAGGTATCCCACTGGTGTACTGCCTGGGGAAAGACACAGCAGGGGCTAACTTGAGCTCTGTTCAAGCCTCGAAGCCAAATTACACTCCAGGTTTTGCCACTGAAGTCTCTGACCTAACAAAACAGGCCCTTACCCAGCATCTGACTGAAGTGTAAAGGGCCAATGATGTGGTGCATACTGTGGGAATAAACTGTGTGTGTGGAAAAGCTCTACTGTAATCCTCCTACTTCAGTAGAGTTGCTTCAGCTCAATACTGGTCTAAGGAAGCAGAGCATTTTACCGTATTTAAACACTGACAGATTATGGCTGTTAAACTGTTAATGCATGATCTAGACAAATACCGATTTTAATCTTCTTGTAACATTCTTCTGAGATTTATCCATTCCTTAGAGCCCATTAAGATAAAGCCTGCACCTCAGCAACCACTTTTTAGTTTCCAGGTGGGGTCTCATCATAGAAGCACACTGGATTTTTTTCTTCAAAACATAAGACACTTTATATGAAAACAAACCAAACAAACAAATGCAAACCTGTTGTGCAGAGTATATGAAGGAGTGCATCTTTCAATCCAGCCCAAACCCCAAGAGAAAAATAACAGGAGCACAAATTCAGATATGCATGGCAGTTGTTCATCCTACCCTTCCTCTGATCTCACTTGAAGGACCATGATATGCAYTTAAGAGTTTTCAGAAGTTGCATTTGTTCCCTTTGGATTGAAGCAGTCTCTGAAGATGCTACTTTTGTTTCTGTTTGTTGTCGTTGTTGCCATAGGTGGAGCCCTTGTTAATTTCGGTGACACCTATCATCCATCTGACACCAACAGACGCTGCAGAAGAATTAAAAGTACAGTTAAAAGCCTGCTTGCAGCTACAGAGATTGAAGGTCTGCACATATACAGCATTTTGCAGCAGATGCTAAGGGCATTCCTTACTGTATAGTACTACAGCATTATACCTGTACTTCACCTTTGGTAAAAGGTATCCTGCTCACCTATCGAGTAAATTACCCACAGTATTTCATGAAGGAAGAACCTGTCTATCTGGCCTCAGTCTAGGTAAAGCCTCTCCCACCAGCAGGGTGCAGAGTTGCACRGAGAGGCCCAGGCATCATGTGTTTGGCCCTGTTGAACCTTAGACGAAGATGGCTTTGAAATGTGGATAATTTTGCTGGTTGGTTTTACCGGCCCCTGAGGAATTTAAATGACAAAAATGTACTAGTATGTCCACTTGCAGTGTGTAACAAGTGAAGGAAATTCTGCCCAATTTCAAATACCAAAGTGCCTGGAAGAGTACCAGCATGGGCAAGAGCAACTTCATATCTTGATCAACAAAAATGTAGGTTGTGGCATTTCTTAACTATAGCTCACGCAACCAGTTATAAAAGGCCAAATTAATTTAAAAGACCTTTATAGTTGATTTAACATAAGTAATGGTTCACCATGCAAGAGGATTATTTTGCGATTTATTTCCAGTGCCTGGAATGACTGACTTAGGAGCAGAAGTTAAATGCCACTTAACCTAAGCCCCCCCTTTTTCATAAAGGGGCTCAGCTGCCCAAAGACCATCATTCCCCAAACCTCTGCTCAGCTACTGTACATGTCCAGAGCTGCTACCCTTCTTTCAGGCCTAAACCCACATGGGATTTACAAACACCTCCCTATGCTCAGAATACTCTTTCCAAAAAAAMCCCCACCCAAACTACTCCTCCAAATTCTGGTTATTTTCTGGCTGAGGGTGAACTGGGAAGCACTTATCATGCAGTAATCTGCACATTAAACAGGTTATCATGTTCTGTTGTCACAAAATTGAGGTGCTGTGAGGTGCCCTAAACCTCGCATTCCCATCTTTATTTACTGCCACAAGACAGCCCTGAACACCCCCTCACCAGCCAAAGGCCCCACTCTTTATGGCAGGGGTCCGAGCCTCAGCTCACCAATAAAATCTGAAGGCTACTCTCCACTATCAGACATCATCTGCAAACAGCAGGGCTGACAGGAGCAAATACCAGGACTAACTAGTACCAGAAAGGGAGAGGCTGTCAGCTGGAAGCCAGCACTTCCCTGGGTTCCTACCATTTGCTTACTTGCCCAGCTGTAATCTGGCTTGCACTATCACATCAACTGTGCAAAAACATCACTTTTTAAAATAGCTCCTCCTCTCTCACGCCTCAAGCAGCCTGTTCTGAAGTGAAGCAGAGACTATTAAGCAGGTTGTACAACTGCAAGTAAGGAAATTTGAAAAAGCTAAATATATTATTTAAATACCAAGACAGGCTTAGGAGAAAAGCCAAACAAAGCTATTTTGGCCAAATTCTAAATATTTAAAACAAAAGGGTGGAGAAAACATTGGAAAACCACTTGTGAACCACTGTTAGATAAGCATTGATGGAAAAAAAAGTGAAAAACAAGCTGTAGGCTTTTATAACTAACCTTATTAATAAAAAAAAGAGGTGTTGCATCTTAAAAAAAAATCCATATGACACAGATAAATCAAATAGGAATGAGGAGAGAAAGTCAAAGTTACCTACTTTGGTTAATTACACTGTAAAATTTACCTAATTTATTTAAAGGTAAAGCAAGAGGATGCTGTGACACGGGCAGGAACAGCAGTTGTGATTCCTAACTTTTATCCCATGCTGGTGTCCAACTCGGCCGCTAACCAAGTTCCTGTTTGATTCACCCTCTTGCCAAAGGGTGAGGAGTGAGCTGAGGATTTGCCTATTACCCCTGCCATTACAAGCTTGTGAATAGCTAACATTTACCTGGCTGGGTTCCTCCAGCAGGTACCTAGCTGGGTTCAAAACGTCTGCATGGAAAATGTTCTGATTTGCCTGGATGAAAGGCACCAAATATTTTATTCTTTCAGAATATCATCACCTGAAAACAACCCAATCAACTAGACTTGTGTTTTCTAGCACGACACTGAACTAGGCGATAGTTTTTAGAAGTGCAAGTGGTAATTGGGTATCAGAGACAGGTCGCACAAATGTTACACAACGATGACTGAACGGACAGTGGTATGATGGGAGACCAGGGCTGCCGTCAGGCCTCCCAGCTGCCAGGAAAACAGGGCCTTGTCGCTGGCAAATCACAGAATCACAGAATCACTGAGGTTGGAAGGGACCTCTGGAGATCATCTAGTCCAACCCCCCTGCTCAAGCAGGGTCACCTAGAGCACATTGCACAGGATTGCATCCAGGCGGCTTTTGAATATCTCCAGAGAAGGAGACTCCACAACCTCTCTGGGCAACCTGYTCCAGTGCTCTGTCACCCTCACAGTGAAAAAGTTTTTCCTCATGTTCAGATGGAAGTGTCTGTGTTTCAGTTTGTGCCCGTTGCCTCGCGTCCTGTCGCTCGGCACCACTGAAAAGAGTCTGGCCCCATCCTCTCGACACCCTCCCTTCAGATACTTGTACACATTGATAAGATCTCCTCTCAGCCTTCTCTTCTCCAAGCTAAACAGGCCAAGCCCTCTCAGCCTTTCCTCATAAGAGAGATGCTCCAGTCCCCTAATCATCTTTGTGGCCCTTCGCTGGACTTGCTCCAGTAGTGCCACATCCCTCTTGTACTGGGGAGCCCAGAACTGGACGCAGTACTCCAGATGTGGCCTCACCAGGGCTGAGTAGAGGGGGAGAATCACCTCCC
>NW_020448765.1:0-1511 GCF_003343035.1 Apteryx rowi
GCCCCGGCCCCCGGCCCCCGAGCTCTGTATCCTCCCCGTCGTGGTCTGTGATGTATTTGCTACGAAACCCCTGCCACAAACGCACCCGCCTCCGCCTCCGTCCTTCCTTCCGCCGCCGCCGCCGCCCGCGGGGGGGGGGGACGATCCATGCGGGGCGCCTGGAGATCCTGGGGGGGGCCCCACACCTCCTATATGGTCCCTTGGGCTCCTCCGAGCTCCCTAGAGCTTCGTATAGCTCCTATATGGTCCCTACTGCTCCTCTGAGGTCTCTAGAGCTTCTTATAGCTCCTATAGAGTACCTGCAGCTCCTCTGAGCTCCCTACAACTCCATATAGCTCCTATATGGTCCCTGCAATTCATCTGGGGGCCCTATAGGTCTCTATAGCTCCTATAGGATCTCTACAGCTCCTCCAAGTTCCCTAGAGCTTCCTAAAGGTCCTATATGGTCTCTACAGCTCCTCTGAGCTTCCTATAGCTCCATATAGCTCCTATATGGTCCCTACTGCTGCTCTGAGGTCTCTAGAGCTTTTTATAGCTCCTATATGGTCCCTACAGCTCCCTCTGACCCCAGTGGGGTCCCTATGGGTCCCGCTAGGTTTCTGCAGGTCCCTATAGCTCCCGTAGGTCCCTACAAACCCCTATAGCCCCCTACAGTCTCCTATAGCCCCATGGGGTGCTTTATTGCCCCGTATGGCACCCACACCGGGGGCGAACAGCCCCACACCTGCACACGGCTCCTATAGCTTCATGGGGCTCCCTATAGCCCCATACAGCCTTCTTTAGCCCCCTGTAACACCACACAGCCCCCTAGAGCCCCATATACCACACACGGCATCTATAGTGCCATACGGGGCCCCACATATGTATAGAACATTCTACAACTTCTCAATTCTCATAGAGTCCTATACATTTCTATAGTCCTACATAATATTCTATAGCCTACACAGCCCCCTATAACAACCCCATAGAGCCCCGCAGAGCCCATATGGACCCCTATAGTCCCATAGAGCCCGTATGGAGCCCTAGAGACCCATAGAGCCCCTAGGGACCCCTATGACCCCATACAGCACCCTATAGCCCCAGAAAGCTTGTACAGACCCCTATAGCTCCAGAGAGCCTATATGAACCCCTATAGCTCTGTACAGCTCCCTATAGCCCCACGTAGCACATATAGGCCACTATAACCCCGTATAGCCCACTATAACCCCACCCAGCCCATACGGACCCCTACGGTCCCAGACAGCTCCTACAGGTCCATATGGCCCCTATGTGCTCCTATAGCTCCTATGTGCTCCTATAGCCCCATACAGCCCCCCACTGTGCCCCACAGCCCCTACAGCCCCCATAGATCCCGCCATCTCCTCCTCCCCCCACAGCCCCCTTAGGGGTGTGCTAAGGAGCAGCGCGGGCGCCCACCCGGACACCTGGGCCCCCTCCCGGACACCTGGGCCCCTTCCCGGACGCCTGGGCCCCCTCCCAGACGCCTGGGCCCCCCCGGACGCCTGGGCCCC
>NW_020448765.1:3291-5124 GCF_003343035.1 Apteryx rowi
CTTGTTCCTCATGGCCGACTTGAGCAGGGCGGCCTTGAGGGCGGCCTTGGTGTCGTCGGAGATGGCGCCGTCGCGCTTGGGGGCCGCCGGGGCCCCCGGCTCGGCCTTGACGCGGGGCGAGTCCATGGGGCAGTCGGGGGCGGGGCCGGGGCTGGGCATGTCCACGTCGGCGCAGGGCCAGGCCGCCGCGTTGGCGTCGCCCATGGGGACGTCGGCCATGGGCACGTTGGCCATGGCGACRTTGGCCTTGGCCATGCCCGCGTTGGCGTTGGCCAAGGCGGCCTTGGCCATGGAGGTGCTGGCCATGCCCATGGTGGCGTTGGCCAAGGCGCCATTGGCCAAGGCAGCGTTGGTCATGGCGGCGTTGGCCATAGCCATGTTGGCCAAGGCGCTGTTGGCGTTGACCAAGGCGGCGTTGGCGTTGGCCATAGCCACGTTGCCCAGGGGACCGTTGGCGTTGGCCAAGGCGGCGTTGCCCATACCGATGGCGGCGTTGGTGCCGCCCATAGTCACGTTGGCCAGGGCGCCGTTGGCGTTGTTGGCCATGGCGGCGTTGGCCGCAACGACGCCAGCGTTGCTCACGGCAGCGCTGGCGTTGACCACGTTGACCGCGTTGATGGCGGCGTTGACCGCGGCGCCTTCGAGGTTGACCCTGGAACCATCGACGTTGACCCCGGGACCATCAAGGTTGACCGTGGTGTCATCGAGGTTGACCATGGCGCCATCGAGGTTGACTCTAGACCCATCGAGGTTGACCGTGGCGCCATCGAGGTTGACCGGGGCGGCACCGGCGTCGCCGGCGGGGGCGAAAGCGATGTGTCGGCGGATGCCGTCGCGGCGGGCGTGGAAGTCGGCGATCTCGGCCACGATGGCCGCCTTGATCTCCTCCTTGGTGAGGGCGCRGCGGTCGAAGGCGAAGTCGAAGGCGGGCACGCACTCGGGCTCGTCCTCGGGGTCGTGGTACTTGGCCAGGAAAGGGTGGCGCAAGGCCTCGGCCACCCCCAGGCGCTCGCGGGGGTCGAAGCGCAGCATGCGGCCCAGCAGCGCCAGCGCCGCCGGCTCGGCGCCGCCGAAGAGGCTCTCCCAGGGCACGGCGGGCCGCGGCGGCAGGCTCTGCACGTAGGCCCGCACCCGCTCCGCCCCGATGGCCGCCATGACGGCTGCCGGCGGCGTGCCCAGCACCGCCATGATGAGCTGCAGCTGGTGCACGTAGTTGCGGCCCGGGAAGAGCTGCCGGCGGCCCAGCATCTCGGCGAAGATGCAGCCCACCGACCACATGTCGATGGCGCGGGTGTAGCGGTGCAGCGAGAGCAGCAGCTCGGGCGCCCGGTACCAGCGCGTGGCCACGTACTCGGTGAGGAAGGCCTTGGCGTGGCGCGGGTCGGCGCCCAGGCCCCGGGCCATGCCGAAGTCGCCGATCTTCAGCTCGCAGTTCTCGTTGACCAGCAGGTTGCTGGGCTTGAGGTCGCGGTGGAGCACGTTGGCCGAGTGGATGTACTTGAGGCCGCGCAGCAGCTGGTAGAGGAAGTAGCGCACGTGCTCCAGCGTCAGCGGCTGCGGCGAGTGGATGATCTGGTGCAGGTCGCTCTCCATCAGGTCCAGCACCACGTAGCTGCCGGCCGGCCGGGCGGAAGGAAGGACGGAAGGACGGAAGGAAGGGAAGGGGACCCAGGCGTCCGGCGAGGGGCCACCGGCGAGACGTCGCTCAGGGCCCATCGGGACGCCGGCGAGAAGAGGGAGGCGGGTGGTCCACCTCGCGCGGCGCGATGGGGGCCCAGGTGTCCAGGAGACCTCAAACCACCCCCCAAGGGACCCAGGCGTCCGGGGGACCCC
>NW_020448766.1:0-1252 GCF_003343035.1 Apteryx rowi
TTGTCTACTGCCAGGCCTCCCTGGCCCCCAAGTCCTTTGGCTGCTTCTGTGTTAGCAAAGCCTCACCCATGGTAGAGGAAGATGCAGCTGGGGAGGACTTTTGCCCAGTGGGCACACACAAGTCCATGGAACCAGACGGGAAGCACCCAAGGGTGCAGGGAGAGGTGGCTGCA
The DNA here is from genome assembly GCF_003343035.1 of Apteryx rowi. Classification (NCBI taxonomy): domain Eukaryota; kingdom Metazoa; phylum Chordata; class Aves; order Apterygiformes; family Apterygidae; genus Apteryx; species Apteryx rowi. The sequence goes on from NW_020448766.1 coordinate 174, forward strand.
GCCAGTGCAAAGCTGCTGTTGATCGTCAGGGCAATCAGGGAGGTTCCTGATGACTGGGAAAAGGCAGATATCACACCCATTTTCCAGAAGGACAAGAGGGAGGAGCTGGGCAACGACAGGCTGGTCCTCTTCATCTCAGTCCCTGGGAAGGTGATGGAGCAAATCCTTCTGGAAACCATCTCCAAGCATATGAAGGACAAGGCCTGGAAGAGGCAGCATGGGTTGAGCAAGGGGAAATGGAAACGATGCCTGAGCAACCTGATTGCCTTCTGCCATCAGATGAATGGCTTTGTGCACAAGGGGAAAACTGGGGATTTTGTGAACCTTCCCTTTAGCAAGGCCTTTGGTACAGTCTCAAGTGCTGTGATTCAGTGAACCATTTCCTGGAGAGCTCTATAGAGAGAGAAGAGGCAGAGGAAGAAGAAAGGACAAAGAAGCAGAAGAAGAGATCTGAAACATGTTCATTTAAATAAAGTAGTTCCTCAGAACATCCATTTAGAGGATTGCCAGAAAATATATTTTGATGAATAATGTATTTATCTATATATGTTTACACTCACATAGACAGACAAATTCCTGTAGTGCATGAACATGGTGCTGCCAATGAATAAGGAAGAAAAAATATTTGGCAATGGTAAAAACTGTGTGAAGTTTTGGAAATGAGGATTTTTTTGTCAATTATTGTACTGAAGATGTTATAGAGACTCCTTTAAAACATTGCTTTAACATGGGTATGTTGAGATTTCCTTGAAGCTGGTCACCCTGCTTTCCTCACCGGTCAAGAGAGCCCGACACCTCAGAGTGAGACATGCTCTGTGCAAAGAGTGAGGGGTAACACGGACAGCCCTGGGCAGGGGGTGGTCTTCTGAGCCCTGGGCTCTGTGTGAGACACAAAAATATCCTGTTTAGTGGTGTAGGCCCGATTATAGCCAAAAAGTTTAGAAAATGAGATTAAAAATGAAACAAGAAAGAAATTAAGACAACGATTTAAGGAAAAAAATGCTTTGTTAAACTTTCCAACTTTTCATTTTTTTGTGCTCTTATTGTCTTTCTTGATTTGTTCTGTTTCAGTACACTAG
>NW_020448766.1:2241-5114 GCF_003343035.1 Apteryx rowi
GCTCATTGAAATCTTCCTCTTGTAAATACACTGCTGAAACCTCTCCAATTAGCCACAGCACAAGAATTGAAGAGCTGAAGAAAATTATGGCAAAAGGCATGGCTCCTTAGGGGATTTTGCATTTTAATGACCCCTCGGGTGTCTTTGGTGCTGAGTCCACGAACCTCCGGTGCTGAGAGGAGACTGAAGAAACCTCTCAAGAAGTTTGCATCAGCAGCAAATTCCCAAGTTTCTTGGAGTTTTAATGGGTCCCACAGAGGGCCATTATCAGCAAAAGATCCCTGGTGGCTGATTAAAGCAGAAAGTTGGAGGCCCTGATTGCAGGTAGGCAAAGGCAATGTGAGGGTGGCTGTGATGCCAAGTTAGCCTGGATGTGTGTTATCAAGCAGAGTGACCAGGCACTGACAGCCAGCCCCTGGGTTGGGTGATCCTTTCCCTCACATGTTGCTCAGGGCTCTTCCTAGGGGAAGTGTTGGGGGTGAGGGGTTGCGCAATGCCTAGTGCAGGACAACGATACAGCACCTCCTGGGCTCCGTGGAGGTGAGGAGGCAGCAAGGCTACAGTGCTGTAAGGAAACATAACCTTCTCGTAGGCCTTGATAGCAGAGAAACCAGCCATAGCCAAGAGGACAGAGACCTGAGTTCTGTTGGAGGCTTTCAGCCTTGGCATTGACCTCAGTTGTCTCTACCACAGACTGTCCTACGCTGTCCCAAGGCTGCACCTGTTTCCCTGCAGCCTCTAGACACTCAACCTGCTTCCCTACCTTGCCCTCACTGCAGAATCTCCCCACCTTTACTGACATCCCTCTGTCCTTGCTGGCTGTTCCTTGAAACACAAAGCCAGGGACTGATCACGGAGTCCCTCTGGGTGTCCTCTTGCACCACAGCACTAACCTATGAGTGACATTCTTGTTAGGTGAAGTGCAGTGTGAACCTCTCAAGATGCACTTTGTGGCTCTTTCCCCTTCTCATGTGGCTTTCTGCTGCCAAGAAAAGCTCCATCATCTCTGAACCCACCCTGTCACAGGCAGTCTCAGGCAACTACTGTACTGGCCTTAGCCTCCACTTCAGCAGGCTAAAGAAGCCCAGGTCCCTCAGCCTCTCCATACAGGCCATGTGCTTCAGGCCCCCAACCCCATCTTGGCAGACCTCCTCTGCACCCTCTCCAGTTGCTCCCCATTCCTCCAGCACTGGGCAGCCCACACTGGGACACACTGTTCCAGACATGTGGCCACAGCAGTGCTGAGTGGAGGGGGATAAGAACTGCCCTTGCCTGGGTGGCCATGCTCTTCCTAATGCAGTCCTGTATGCAGGTGGCCTCATCTGTGGTTAGTACGCATCACTGGCTCATATGGCATTCATCGTAATGTCCAGGCCTTCTCCTTGGGATCACTGCTCTGCCAGTCAGGTCCCTGCCTGTCCTGAATCACGTGGTGTTCTGTCCCGCTGATGAGCCTTTCAAAGAGGACAGCATGTCAGGTATACCGCTGCATACCCCACCTATCCCTGGCTTCCTGGTCAAGCATGACCCATTCATGGAAACCTTCTGAGCTCCATCATCCAACCAGCTTTCTGCCCATCTGCATGTCTACTGGACATCCACTACTCTCTTCTCCTCCACAAGTGCAGGCCTTTTACCACAGAAGACAATCAGGTGGGTCAGGAATGATTTACCTAACTGTATTTTTGTCCTGCACTAGGCATTGTGYTCCTCTGTAATGGTGAGAGGAGGTTCCCACTAAGAGAGCAAAGCCTGCAGTGCCCAAGGCCAGGAGAAACAGAGTTGGGCTGTGCAGGAATGGCAGGAGAAGGGTTGCTGCCCGAGCTGACTCTGYGGCACCGTTGAGCCCGTGACAGAGTTCTTGAACCAATCCCCAGAAAGAACAAGATGCCAGTGAAGAAGTCCCTGGGCCTGGGCAGCCTGTGATCCAGGCACCCTGAGGTCATCATTAGGCCAGTCCCTGTTCATATTCGGGAGTGAGAAGAGGTTCAGGGGGAGGAGAGGTAGAAGGGTTTGAGAGTGCAGAGACTAGAGCAGAGACATTGCTGTGATGTGCCTCCCATTTATGCAGCACACGTGGATGTAGACGGGATGGACTTTCCCTAAAGGCAGTTTGTCATTTGTCTGGGCACATGCAGGAAAGCCAAGATGCCCTGGGGCACTTGCCCAGCAATCACTCCAAAGGAGCATGGTTTTCCTGTAGGTCCCATGCTGTATCTGCTAGAGACATGTGGTTGTGCTGGACACCCCAGGTATTTGAAATGGCCCTGCAGGCCAATTTGATGTCATGAAATCAAGTGTCTGCGCTGAATTCCTATAGCTGTTTGTAACATTGGGATCTTCATCTGTCTCAGCTTCCTAGTGAGTGGGGCTCTAGTTGTAGTAGGCATCTAGTGCCACTTCAGATGGCCAAGGAAATTCCCCACCTGCCCCCTGCCTATTGCTCTAGGAGGATGTAGGTCTCACAGTCACTCCTTCAGAGCAAGCAGACACTGGCACATGCCTGGGACTAACTTTGTCTCTTCAACTGTCCCCAGGTGTTTTTGTTTGAGCAACTAAGTCTCATCGTCCATCTCCAGTGATTACAATGGGAGCTTAGACAAGGAACTCCCATGCAGACCTCTGTGTTGTGCCCACTTCAGTTTTGGCAAGGGGAATCCCACCTCCTGTGTGTTTGTGGAGTTCACAGGAGGGATCTGAATCCCACTCMAKCCCAGGGGCTTCTAAATGGGCATGAGATGYCCAGATTSACTCATCTGAATCAACACCTGAACCATGTGTCAATGAGCTCCCTTCTTGTCCCCATCCAGCTGTCCTGCCTAGTTAGGAGATGCAAATTGGGGCTTCCAGAGTGGGACATTTCCACCTTTCAT
>NW_020448767.1:0-1329 GCF_003343035.1 Apteryx rowi
AAGGGGCCCAGGCGTCCGGGAAGGGGCCCAGGCGTCCAGGAAAGGGGCCCAGGTGTCCGGGAAAGGGGCCCAGGTGTCCGGGAAAGGGGCCCAGGCGTCCTGGCCCCGCCCCCTCACCCCTCTCCCCTCCCCCGCAGGCTTCAACTGCCGCATCGGGAAGCCCAAAGGGCCCCGCGATCCCCCGGCCGAGTGGTCGCGCGTGTGACCCGGGGGGCGGGGCTCCGCCCGGACGCCTGGGCCCCTTCCCCTCCCCCCCCGCGGGAGCTTCGGCGACGAAGGAGGCGGCGAAGGAAAAAAACGACTTTGGTTTTATAAGGTGAAAAGCGCAAAAATAAAAAGCGATGGGAAAAGGGGCCCAGGCGTCCGGGCGGGAAGGGGCCCAGGCGTCCGGGGAAAAGGGGCCCAGGCGTCCGGGCGGGAAGGGGCCCAGGCGTCCGGGCGGGAAGGGGCCCAGGCGTCCGGGGCGCTAGGCCGCGCTCAGCAGCCGCCGCTTGGGCGCCGTCGCCGTGTACGGGTGCCAGCGCCATTCCACGTCCGCCGCCGCCCCCTGCTCCAGCGTCCCCAGGCGGATCAGGTAGGCTGGGGGGGGGACATGGGGACAGTGTCACCTCCCTGGTGGCACTTGTCACCCCCCGGTGGCATTTATCACCCTCCCCCAGGGCAGCGTCACCCCCCCGGTGACGTGTCCCCCCCAAACGGGCTGTTATTTGCCCCTGGGGTGGTGGYGGTGGCAGCTGTCACCTCCCGGTGGCAGTTGTCACCCCCCCAGGACGGTTGTCACCCCCTTAGGGCGGTTGTCACCCCCCTCGGTGGCAGTTGGGGACACTCACGGCGCAGCTCGAAGCGGGGGCCCAGCTCCGTCAGCTCCACGTTCTTGCCCCGGCGCCGGTACACGTGGTGCCTGGCGACGTCACCGCCGTCACCYGACGTCCCCAGGGGCCCCCAGGTGTCCCCAATGTCCCCCCCTGGGTCCTCATGGGGTTGGTGGCCTCCATATCTCCATGACGTTGGTGGTCTCCATATCTCCATGRGGTCGGTGGCCTCCACGGGGTCGGTGGCCTCCCCGTCCCCAGGGGGTTGGTGGCCTCCAGGTCCCCAGCGTCCCCCCCCCCAGGTGGCCCTGGCCCCACGTCCCCCCCAGCGTCCTCACCGGAAGGAGATGACGTCATCGGTGTTGGCGAAGGTGACGACGCGGTGGCTGTCGGGCCGCGGCACCGGGAAGAGGTGCTTGAGGATGGCGCCCACCTGGGGGGGGGGGACAGGGCCACCGTGTGTCACCTGTGTCCCCCCGTGTCCCTCCATGTCCCTCCACGTCCCCCCATGTCCCCC
>NW_020448767.1:6949-7940 GCF_003343035.1 Apteryx rowi
GGGGAATTTGGGGCTAAACCGCTCCCCAAATTGGAAGGAAATTTGGGGTTAATTTAGGGGAATTTGGGGCTAAACCGCTCCCCAAATTGAGAGGGAATTTGGGGGTCAAACCATCTCCAATTTGGGGGAGATTTTAGGACTAAACCACTCTCCAATTTGGGGTAGATCTGGGGAGGGGGAATCGGTCCAGTCCAGTCCCCAATTTTGGGGGCATTTGGGGCCATTTCATGCCCCAATTTGGGGGGGAATTTGGGGCAAAAACAACCTCCAAATTAAGAGAAATTCAGGGCAAAACCATCCCCTGATCTTAGGGGAATTTGGGGCCAATCCGCACCCCAATTTTGGGGGGGGATTCGGGGGTCAAATTATTCTCCAATTTGGGCGAAATTTGGGCCAAACCGTTCCCTAATTTTGGGGGGATTTAGGACTGAACCATTCCACAATCCAGGGGGAGAATTTGGGGCTGAACCATTCCCCAATTCGGGGAAGTTTCGCCCCCTAATTTGGGGGATATTCCCGCCCGATCTGTTCCCTAATTTTGGAGGGTTTTGGGTCAGTCGCTTCCCGGATTTTGGGGAGTTTCGGGGGTCACTCACCGTCCCCATCGGGGCCGTCGAACTCAAGGGCCGTCTGCAGGGMCAAGGCGTCATGGCGCAGCTCCGGGGGCAGCGGCCGGTTCTCTGCGGTGGAAGGAGGGGGGTCAGAGGGGTCCCAAATCCCGGGTTTCTGCCCCAAAATCACGTCCTGCGCCCCCCAGATTCATATTGTTCTCCAAATTTATGCCCTTTTCTCCCAAATCCCCACTTTCTTCCCCAAAACCTTGTCCTTTCCCCCTGGATTCCTCTCTCCCCCCTCAAATCGGGGCACTTTTCCCCCCCAGATTCTTCTCCCCCAAATTCATATTTTTTCCTTCCAAACCCTGTCCTTTCCCCTCAAATTCCTGTCTTCTTCTCCACATTCCAGTCCTTTCCCCCCAAATTCTGGTCATTTC
>NW_020448768.1:0-1347 GCF_003343035.1 Apteryx rowi
GACCATAGAGACCCCCCTGCCCCATAGCACCCCATAGGGACCCATAGGGACCCATTGGGACTCCCCTGCCCCATAGCACCTCATGGGGACCCAGAGGGACCCTCCTGCCCCGTAGCGCCCCATGGGGACCCATAGGGACCCATTGGGACTCCCCTGCCCCATAGCACCTCATGGGGACCCAGAGGGACCCTCCTGCCCCATAGCACCCCATAGGGACCCGTCAGGGCCCACTGGGATCCCTCTGCCCCATAGCGCCCCATAGGGACCCATTGGGACCCCCCTGCCCCATAGCACCCCATAGGGACCCATTGGGACCCCTCTGCCCCATAGCACCCCATGGGCACCCATAGGGACCCATTGGGACCCATAGAGACCTCCCTGCCCCATAGCGCCCCATAAGGACCCATTGGGACTCCCCTGCCCCATAGCACCTCATGGGGACCCAGAGGGACCTCCTGCCCCATAGCGCCCCATAGGGACCCAATGGGACTCATTGGGACCCTCCTGCCCCATAACACTCCATAGGGACCTATTGGGACCCGCTGGCCCCATAGCGCCCCATAGCGCCCCATAGGGACCCGTCGGGGCCCACTGGGACCCCTCTGCCCCATAGCACCCCATGGGCACCCATAGGGATCCATTGGGACCCATAGAGACCTCCCTGCCCCATAGCGCCCCATAAGGACCCATTGGGACTCCCCTGCCCCATAGCACCTCATGGGGGACCATAGGGACCACCTGCCCCATAGCGTCCCATGGGGACCCATTGGGACCTATTGGGACTCATAGAGACCCCCCAGCCCCATAGCGCCCCATAGGGACCCATTGGGGCCCACTGGGACCCCTCTGCCCCATAGCACCCCATAGGGACCCACTGGGGCCCACTGGGACCCCCCTGCCCCATAGCACCCCATAGGGACCCATCAGGACCACCTGTCCCATAGCGCCCCATCGGGACCCATTGGGACCCCCTTGCCCCATAGCACCCCATAGGGACCTATAGATACTCCCCTGCCCCATAGGACCCCCCTTTCCCATAGGGACCCACGTGCCCCATAGCGCCCCATAGGGACCCTCAGAGCCTCCCCTGCCCCATAGGAACCCACCAGCCCCATAGGGACCCATAGGGACCCCCCTGCCCCATAGCGCCCCATAGGGATCCACAGAGCCTCCCCTGCCCCATAGGAGCCCTCTGGCCCCATAGGGAACCATAGGGACCCATAGGGATCCCCCTACCCCATAGGGATCCCCCTGCCCCATAGCACCCCATAAGGACCCACAGAGCCTCCCCTGCCCCATAGGAACACACCAGCCCCATAGGGAACCATAGGGACCCATAGGGACCCC
>NW_020448768.1:3522-4975 GCF_003343035.1 Apteryx rowi
GTGGCCAGGCGCCGGCCATCGGGGCTGAGCGCCACGCAAGCCGTGGGGCCGACGTGGGGCTGGAGGAGGCGGGTGGCGGGCGGCCCCTGCCCCACGGCCAGGGCCGCCGCCGGCCACAGCCCCACGCGCCCGTCCTCTGGGGGGCAACGGGGGCCTCAGCGACCCACAGCGACCCACGGACACCCCATAGAGACCCATAGGGACCTCGCACTGCCCCATAGACACCTCATGGAGACCTTCCTGCCCCATAGCGACCCATAGGGACCTCTCACTGCCCCATAGGCACCTCATGGAGACCTTCCTGCCCCATAGCGACCCACGGACACCCCATAGAGACCCATAGCGACCTCACACTGCCCCATAGGCATCTCATGGAGACCTTCCTGCCCCATAGCGACCCATAGGGACCTCTCACTGCCCCATAGGCACCCATGGAGACCTTCCTGCCCCATAGCGACCCACACACACCCCATAGAGACCCATAGGGACCTCGCACTGCCCCATAGGCACCTCTTGGAGACCTTCCTGCCCCATAGCGACCCACGGACGCCCCATAGCGACCCATAGGGACCTCGCACTGCCCCATAGACACCTCATGGAGACCTTCCTGCCCCATAGCGACCCCCACACACCCCATAGAGACCCATAGAGACTTCTCACTGCCCCATAGACACCTCATGGAGACCTTCCTGCCCCATAGCGACCCACAGACACCCCATAGAGACCCATAGGGACCTCTCACTGCCCCATAGACACCTCATGGAGACCCTCCTGCCCCATAGCGACCCTCACACACCCCATAGAGGCCCATAGAGACCTCTCACTGCCCCATAGGCACCTCATGGAAACCTTCCTGCCCCATAGCGACCCATAGATGCCCCATAGAGACCCAGAGAAACCCCATGGAGACCCTGCTGCCCCACAGAGACCCATAGACGACCCATAGAGAGCTATGGAGACCTTCCACTGCCCCATAGTGACCCATAGATGCCCCATAGAGACCCACAGAGACCCCAGGGAGACCCATAGAGACCCACTGCTGCTCCAGAGAGACCCCATAGCACCCCATAGCACCCCATAACACCCCATAGATGCCCCATAGCACCCCATAGACCCCCCACAGCACCCCATAGCACCCCATAACACCCCATAGATCTCCCATAGCACCCCATAGCACCCCATAGACCTTCCATAGCACCCCACAGACACCCCATAGCACTCCATAACACCCCATAGATGCCCCATAGCACCCCATGGACCCCCCATAACACCCCATAGCACCCCATAAACCCCCATAGCACCCCACAGACACCCCATAACACCCCATAGATGCCCCATAGCACCCCATCGACCCCCCATAACACCCCATAGATACCCCATAGCACCCCATAGACCCCCATAGCACCCCATAACACCCCATAGACCCCCCATAGCACCCCATAGCACCCCATAG
>NW_020448769.1:0-1357 GCF_003343035.1 Apteryx rowi
TATGTGTGTGTGTGTGTGTATATAACTATGCTGTTAACTGGAAAAGGGAATATTTTACAGAGTGGCTCTTGAAAAAGACTGGTGTTGGTYGAAWATAATATTTCATAGTTAAGTTTAATACTTGGACTATGTTAGTTTCTTAAGGACRGTCACCTTTTCRGATGGATAGCACCCTGCAGATGGTGGCAGATTGTATCCTCCTCCACTCTTGCCAGTCGTGTGTACTCACTTACAGAAGAAAAGCAGTGAGGATGATGCCATCTACAAGAGCTGATGAATCTCTTGCCTTTAAAATTGAAGTGCTTCATGCCAGGGAAAATATGTATGAATGTATTTATAGTAACAAGCAGCCTAGTCCCTAAGCAGAGACCATTMTGAGCAGGGGGAAATGGTGTTCCACAAAATCTGTGAAAGTGGTATCTACTTTCAGATACTCTAAAATTGTACTCTTTCTTCTCCAGGACTTAAAAATATCTAAAGTTCAAGTGTTAGAAAGCTGTACATTTATCAACATTAAGATATTATGTACAAAATAACAAAACCTGGTAGATAACAGCTGATATATTCAGGGACAGGTAGATTATCTCAACTYTTCTGATGCTTGGAGATGATAGTAGTTGACATTCTATCTGATATCAGATTGGGCTGGAATAACAGTGCAATGCTCTGCAAAGGTACCAGATGGATCCTGCATGCAGCATCTCATCTTCGATGGATTTAACTCCTGCAGAGGCCCCTTGGTCTCCCCAGCACTCTGGGGCAACATGGGCACAGTGAGAGTGTGAGCTGCCGATTTATTCTCTGTACCGTGCCATGCTCGCTTAGAAACTGGAGTGCTGGGGCTGGCTTGTGCCTACACACTGCGTTAGGACAAGACTGTATGTCTGATTAAACTGTTCCTGAGCCAGATGTGGTAGCAGYGATATGGTCTTGCAGAATACTGAARTTCAGAACAGGCTTCAGATYCTGGGAATTAATGCAATTGCTCATGCRCTGGCAYCATCTGTCTAGTTTGTAATTTGAGTTGAACAGTCTATCTGTAACATTTTCTGAAGCCTGATAAATGATAGTTCAACATATTTGTTCATACTGTTTGTCAGTAATAAGACTTTTAGCCAATTTGGTTGCTTCTGAAATTCAACATCTACAGTAAAAAGAACCTGAAAACATGTAACTATAGCTGAAATATCAGTGTTTTGTGCTGCAGTTTCTGTGTTTTTGTAATTTCCATCACTCCCTGGGCCAGGTATTATCTTAATCACCCGCATTTGCGCGATTTTAAGCTTTGCTGTTTACCTGTAAACTGTATTAAAGGCAGTGCCAAAAGCTTTGGGGATTAACATTAATACAGTAATAG
>NW_020448769.1:2962-5107 GCF_003343035.1 Apteryx rowi
GATCAAGTCATCTGAATCTGCTGAAGTGACTGAAGATTGTCATGTTTAGAAGGAATTGCGTTATCCTCCCACTGCAAAGAATTAAAGGAAATAATGGCGTAGGAAGTAGAACACACTGCTTTTGCAATTCGGCATTTTCGAAGTATTGTATTGTCATTTGGATATCAATCTGTAAACACCTTGAGGACCACAGCATTAGCTGTTTCATCACATCTGAAGTATTKGGCTTCTAGGATAGCTTCCTAGAAATATATTAAGAGTTGCTTTTCATRTTATTGTTGCTGAGTGTTACTTTTACCTTGACGTTAACTGAAGTAAGGCTGTTGGATTTCTTTTCACTAGCTTCTTTGCAGCTGTGCTGTTGTAGACATTACGCTTGAGTATCGTCTGGTTCTGGTGAAATATTTGTGTGTATTATAATGCAAAAYAAAGCTAAAATGATAATCGTCGCTCCTACAAGGTGCTGAGTGCTGTGCTCTGCCCCTGGCTTCAGTGGTATGTTGTGTGTGCTCCATGTGACATTTAGACATATTAATGTCCCCTGAGTAATCAGTATTGTCAAGGACATGAAGGAAATCTAAGACTCCATATATGTCAACCTTTTCTGCACTGAGCTAGGCATCAGCCTGAGCTAGTTTTTATTGCCTCAAAAGCCAGAAGACTCTTATGGCAAATTAAATATACACAAGGCCATGCCGATGCTGCTTATGCCTTGTGTCAGTCACTGGCAGTGAGAGGTCTCTAACTTGGGTATTAGATGTAAAAAACAAAAACAAAACAAAACAAACAACCCCAAACCCCACATAAACAGTATTAGATTAGCTTTCATCTACATGGGTACTTTCTTGATTGTACCTGAAGGACAAACACTAACMTATTTAGAGCACAACCTCTGATATATTTTTCTTTTACGGTCTCMTTTACTTCAGTCCCCCATTCTTACAGTGGTATCTACACCATTTTATTTTTACCAGCAACCTTTAAAGTATGAGTAAATAGTGCTTAAATACTATATCTGTTTYTGTTGAATTCTATAGTGTTGAGATGCACGGGATTTTTTTAGTAGTTGCAGTCAATTCCARTTGAATACATAATTGGTATCTCTACTTGATAGCTGCAGTAAATCTCAAAGAAGGGAAGAGAAGGATGCTCTCATTTTGTTAGGCTTCTTTTGGATGCATAGTGCATCTTCCAGCTCTCTGGGCTAATTAAAATGCCATTACAGTACAYGTGGTGCTACAATACAGTCTAGGGAGAGTTCCAAAAATAGATTCTTGAGTGCAGACAAATTAGAGAGGAAATATGCACTGAGCATTTTCTCATAGGTTTAAAGAGAAATAATCCATTTGCTGCCTTAATTGCTTTCTTGTAAATGTTGAAGCCTTTTTTTCTCTGTAAATTTCGAATGAGTAGRCAAATAAATAATACATCCATGATAATTACTATTCTCATTACTAATATTTTAACTTGTTGTTGTACACCATAGACGTTAATACATGCATCAGGATAATTTAGTGGACTGTGCTTAATTGTCAGGGACAAAGAGCCTTTTCTTCCTCAGATCTCCTATTTTAATTACCTGGCATCCCAAGGCTTTGAAAGACAGTAATACAGCTGACCAAAACCACCCCTTATTTCCCCATCCCACTCCCAATCCTGCCGATAAGTGATGCGGACGAATACTCTTTACACATTATAATCAGCAAAACGAACTCCTAACCTGTGTATAAAATGCAAAACCATTTTTTTCTTTTTCTTTTTTTTTTTATAAATAATGTGACCATGGTGCATACATACTGACAGCAGGGAAAAAAATGGAATTTCTTAGATCTGGCACACATCCATGAAATAGCTGTGGGCTTACATACGTAACTGAGACAGTATATAACTCACTGAGCAATACCAGTAGATTGAGGAGCTCTCACTTTTACAGGGTGTACCTCATCTTAAGCTGTTGACAACAGCCTGATTACCATGGATGAGGTTTGCAGACCAGGAGTCAGACTTAATCAGAGGGAAGGAGTTGGGGAAAGTGCCAGGCAAGAGAAAGAATCACACCCTGTAACTGTGATAGCAAATACTATGGTTAGGATCGGATCTGTAGAGGGTAACAGATGATGCTGAAGAGGTACCGTGCAGGTTGTG
>NW_020448770.1:0-1571 GCF_003343035.1 Apteryx rowi
GTCCACGGCGCCTCTGTCCGTCTGTCCACCTGCCGCGGCGCCGTCTGTCCACCCGCCCGCAGCCACCCCCGTCCGTCCGTCCGTCCACCCCCCCCGCAGGTACGGCGTCCGTCCGTCCGTGGGGCCGTCCGTGGGGCTGTCCGTCCGTCTGTGGGGCTGTCTGTCCATCCGTCCATGGGTCCATCCATCCATCCATCCGTCTGTCCATCCATCCGTGGGGCCATCTATGGGTCCGTCTGTCCATCCCCACGTCTGTCTGTCCATCTATGGGTCCATCCGACCACCCGTGGGTTGGTCTGTCTGTCCATCCGTGGGTTGGTCTGTCCACCCCCAGGTCCCTCTGTCCGTCCGTCCGGGGGTCCCTCCTCCCTCCATCTGTGGGTCCATCCGTGGGTCCGTCTGTCCCACCCCCATGTCTGTCCATCCATCCACGGGTCCCTCCCTCCATCTGTGGGTCCATCTGTGGGTCTGTCTGTCCACCCCCAGGTCTGTCCCTCCATCCGTGGGTCCTTCCATGAATCCGTCTGTCCACCCACAGGTCTGTCTGTCCGCCTGTGGGTCCATCTGGCCATCCGTGGGTGGCTCCCTCCATCCGTGGGTCCATCCATGAGTTTGTCTGTCCACACCCACGTCTGTCTGTCCATCTGTGGGTCCATCCCTCCATCTGTGGGTGCCTCCATCCTTGCACGGGTCCATCCGTGGGTCCATCCACGGGTCCGTCTGTCCACCGCCACGTCTGTCTGTCCATATGTGGGTCCATCTGTCCATCTGTGGGTCCTTCTGTGGATCCGTCTGTCCGCCCCCAGGTCTGTCCGTCCATCTTTGGGTGCCTCCATCCTTGCGTGGGTCCATCTGTGGGTCCATCCATGGGTCCGTCTGTCCACCCCCAGGTCTGTCTGTCCATCTGTGGGTCCGTCTGTGACTTTGTCTGTCCACCCCCATGTCTGTCTGTCCACCTGTGGGTCCATCCATCCATCCGTGGGTGGCTCCCTCCGTCCAAGGGTGCCTCCATCCTTGCATGAGTCCATCCGTGGGTCCATCCATGAGTTCGTCTGTCCACACCCATGTCTGTCTGTCCATATGTGGGTCCCTCCCTCCATCTGTGGGTCCATCCATGGGTCCATCTGTCCACCCCCAGGTCTGTCTGTCCATCTGTGGGTCCATCTGTGACTTTGTCTGTCCACCCCCATGTCTGTCTGTCCATATGTGGGTCCATCCGTCCATCCATGGGTCCATCCGTGAGTTCGTCTGTCCACACCCACGTCTGTCTGTCCATCCGTGGGTCCATCCGTGGGTCCCTCCCTGCATCCGTGGGCGCCTCCGCCCTCCCGTCCGCGTGTCCGTCCGTGGTGCCTGCACCCCGTGGCCGGGGCCGGGGGCTGCAGCGGTGCCGGTCGCCCGCAGGTGCCGCCGCCGGGAGCCGGGATCGGGGATCGGGGATCGGGGATCGGGGCGGGCGCATGGCGCTGGCGGCGGCCCCCGAGGCGGAGCGGGTGCCCGGGCCGCGGCCGCTCTTCTGCCGCCGCGGCGCCCTGCGGCACAAGGTCGTGCACGAGGTGAAGAGCCACAAG
>NW_020448770.1:3916-4991 GCF_003343035.1 Apteryx rowi
GTGCAAGGCCCTCGTGCACGGCCCTCGTGCACGGCCCTGGTGCAAGCGCGCGCTCGCGCCCGCAGGCTGCGAGATGAACGTGCACAAGCGCTGCGTGCAGAGCGTGCCCAGCCTCTGTGGCGTCGACCACACGGAGCGGCGCGGCCGCCTCCAGCTCCGCATCCAGGCGCTGCCGGGGGAGCAGCTCCACGTCACCGGTACCCGGACGCCTGGGCCCCTCGGACGCCTGGGCCCCCTGGGATGGGGGTTGTCCTGACACCTGGACTCCCGGGATGGGGGTTGTCCCGGACACCTGGGCCCCCTGGGGGGGGCCCCTCGGACGCCTGGGCCCCTCGGACGCCTGGGCCCCCTGGGGTGGGGAAACCAGCCGAGGACCCAGGTGTCCGGCCTGGCCCCAGGTGCCGGCACTGAGGACCCTCGTTAGGGCAGTGGCTGCTAACGAGCCCTCGTCACCCYGAGATGGGGCCCAGCTGGGCCCGGACGCCTGGGCCCCCTGGGAGGGAGAGGAGGCGGCTGGAGAGGCAGGAAAGCCCGGACGCCTGGGCCCCTCTCTCCGGATGCCTGGGCCCCTGGGGGCAGAGGGGGTATTGGGGGGGGTCCTGGACACCTGGGCCCCTGCAGGAGGGTTGGGGACCCCCCAGATGCCAGGGCCTCCCGGATGCCTGGGCCCCCTGGACGCCTGGGCCCGCTGATGCTGCCTGCAGTGGGCGAAGCTCCCCGGACGCCTGGGCCCCCGCGGGCGGGTTGGGGGGTTCCCGGACGCCTGGGCCCCCTGGACGCCTGGGCCCCTGTGGGCGGGTTGGGGGGTTCCCGGACGCCGGGGCCCCCCGGACGCCTGGGCCCGCTGACGCCGCCCGCAGTGGGCGAAGCCCGCAACCTGATCCCGATGGACCCCAACGGCCTCTCCGACCCCTACGTGAAGCTGAAGCTCATCCCCGACCCCAAGAACGTCAGCAAGCAGAAGACGCGCACGGTCAAGGCCACCCTCAACCCCGTGTGGAACGAGGCCTTCCTCTTGTGAGCGCGGGGGGGCGCGGGGGGCCGTGCAAGGGGTCACGTGTGGGGCTGTGCAAGG
>NW_020448771.1:0-1062 GCF_003343035.1 Apteryx rowi
TGCAATGAGGCCTCGTGCGAGGGGGCTTCGTGCAACGGGGGCCTCGTGCAATGGGGGCTTCGTGCAATGAGGCCTCGTGCAACGGGGTTCTCGTGCAATGGGGGCCTCGTGCAATGAGGCCTCGTGCGAGGGGTTCTCGTGCAACGGGGTTCTCGTGCAATGGGGGCTTCGTGCAATGAGGCCTCGTGCGAGGGGTTCTCGTGCAACGGGGGCCTCTTGCGACGCGGGCTTCATGTGACGGGGCTTCGTGCAACAGGGTCCTCGTGCAACGGGGTTCTCATGCAATGGGGGCCTCGTGCGACAGGGGCTTCGTGTGAGGGGGCTTTGTGCAATGGGGTCCTCGTGCGAGGGATCCTCGTGCAACGGGGTCCTCGTGCAAAGGGGCTTCGTGCAATGGGGGCCTCGTGCAAGGGATCCTTGTGTGAGGGGGGGGGCTTCGTGCAACGAGGCCTCGTGCAACAGGGTCCTCGTGCAATGAGGCCTCATGCGAGGGATCCTTGTGCAACGGGGTTCTCATGTGATGGGGTTCTTGTGCAAAGGGTCCTCGTGCAACGGGGGCCTCGTGCAAGGGATCCTCGTGCAAAGGGCTGGGGAGCGAGGGGGCCTCGTGCAAAGGGTTCTCACGCGATCAGGTGCTCGTGCGAAGGGCTGGGGAGCGAGGACCCGGCGTGCGAGGAGCCCTCGTGCAAGGGATCCTCGTGCAACAGGGGCCTTGTGCAAAGGGTTAGGGAGTGAGGGGTCCTTGTGCAAAGGGCTGGGGGGGGGCTCAGGGCCGTCGTGTGAGGGAGGGGGGCCGTCGTGCATGGAGCCGGGGCGGCCCCCGTGCGTCGCACACGCGTGTGCAAGCCCCTCATGCCCTCCCTCCCTCCCCCCCAGGTGCGCGTGCGGCTCGAGTGCCCGGGCGGCCGCCACGAGGACGTCGCCGTCTTCGCCGCCGCCGCCTGCCGCTGCGACATGTGTCGCCTCGGCCGCTACTGACCGGACGCCTGGGCCCCTCCCCGGACGCCTGGGCCCCACCCGGACGCCTGGGCCCCTCCCGGACGCCTGGGTCCCTCCTGGATG
>NW_020448771.1:3107-5130 GCF_003343035.1 Apteryx rowi
CCCCGCTCGCAGAGCAGCTCCACCACGCTGCGCTCCATGGGCGCCGGGTCGAGGCAGCGGTGCCCGGCGCTCGCCACGATCTCGTCGAGCAGCCCCTGCACGAGCGCCTCGTCGGCGGCGAAGCGCCACAGGTAGAGCTGCAGGTAGTGGGCGTCCACCTGCACCTGCTGCAGGCCGAAGCGGCCCAGCGTCCGCAGCCGCACGCACTCCAGCAGCGTCTTCAGGCTGATCTTGATGATGCCCGTCAGCACCGACACCTGCGGGCGCGCGGCGTCAGGGACGCGGGGCGCGAGGGGACATTGGGGACGCCCCGGGCCCAGCTATCGGCCCCTGGGGACATTGGGGACACGGGGACGCCCTGGTCCTGGCTATTGGCCGCAGGAGACATCAGGGACACAAGGCACAAGGGGACGAGGACGCCCTGGTCCCGGCTATTGACCCCAGGGGATGTTGGGGACATTGGGGACATGGGGACGCCCCGGTCCCGGCTATTGGCCCCAGGAGATGTTGGGGACATTGGGGACATGGGGACGCCCCGGTCCCGGCTATCGGCCTCAGGGGACGTCAGGGACACGAGGGGACAGGGACACTCCGGTCCTGGCTATCAGTTCCAGGGGATGTCAGGGACACAGGGACACCCCGGTCCCAGCTATTGGACCCGGGGGATGTTGGGGACACTGGGGACATGGGGACACCCTGGTCCTGGCTATCAGTCCCTGGGGATGTTGGGGACACTGGGGACACAGGGATGCCCCGGTCCCGGCTATCGGTCCCTGGGGACGTCGGGGACACGGGGACACTCTGTTCCTGGTTATTGGTCCCTGGGGACATCAGGGACACGAGGGGACAGGGATGCTCCGGTCCTGGCTATCAGCCCCGGGGGATGTTGGGGACACTGGGGACATGGGGACACCCCGGTCCTGGCTATTGGTCCCTGGGGACGTTGGGGACACGGGGACACTCTGGTCCTGGCTATCGGTCCTTGGGGACGTTGGGGACACGGGGACACTCTGGTCCTGGCTATCGGTCCTTGGGGACGTCAGGGACACGGGGCACAAGAGCACAGGGACACTCCGGTCCTGGCTATCAGCCCCAGGGGATGTTGGGGACATTGGGGACACCCCGGTCCTGACCATTGGTCCCTGGGGACATCAGGGACACGGGGACACCCTGGTTCTGGTTATTAGCCCCAGGGGACATCAGGGACACAAGGCACAAGGGGACGAGGACACCCCGGTCCCGGCTATTGGCCCCGGGGGATGTTGGGGACACTGGGGACATGGGGATGCCCCGGTCCTAGCTATCAGTCCCTGGGGACATCGGAGATATTGGGGACACCCCGGTCCCAGCTATCGGCCCCGGGGGATGTTGGGGACATTGGGGACATGGGGACGCCCCGGTCCTGGCTATCGGCCCCTGGGGACATCAGGGACACGAGGGAATGGGGATGCCCTGATCCCAGTTATCAACCCCTAGGGGACGTTGGGGACATTGGGGACATTTGGCACGAGGGGACAGGGACACCCCGATCCTGGCTATCGGCCCCGGGGGACATCAGAGACATTGGGGACACAGAGGGGACAGAGACACCCCTGTGCTGGCCCCCAGCCCCCCAGGACCCCCATCCCCGCAGAGACCTGGGGACATTGGGGACACGGAGGGGACGGGGACACCCCTGTGCTGGCCCCCAGCCCCCCAGGACCCCCATCCCCGCAGAGACCTGGGGACATCGGGGACACCCTGGTCCCAGCCATCACCTCCGTCCCCCGGTGGCAGCAGGGCCCAGGGACGCGCAGGGACGGTTGGGGACCCTCAAGGACGGTTGGGGATGCATGGGAACGGTTGGGGACGCTCAGGGACCCTTGGGGACGGCTGGGGACGGCTGGGGACGCGCGGGGACGCCTCACCTTGTTGAACTCGACGGGGCTGAAGATGTCGACGCGCTCCGAGAAGAGCTTCTGGATGTTGCTGAGCAGGTGGGTGTCCATGGGGGCGCTGGGGACGGTTGGGGACGTCAGGGGAC
>NW_020448772.1:0-1092 GCF_003343035.1 Apteryx rowi
TGGAGGCACCACTGCATACAGAACAGCCACCACCAGATCCAGAGCTGGGGAGGAGAGGGAGGGGGGCTTCAGGTAGGCAAAMARKGCRGTGCTGATRMACAGGRARACCACAGCCAGGTGAGGCAGGCACATGGAAAAGGCTTTGTGCCTGCCCCTGCTCAGAGGGGATCCTCAGCACAGCAGTGAAGATCTGCACGTAGGTCAGCACAATGAAAACAAACCCCCAAAGTCTAAACAGGCAGTAATCACAATAAGCCCAACTTCCCCGAGGTAGGAGTCTGAGCAGGAGAGCTTGAGGATCTGGGGAATCTCACAGAAAAACTGGTCCACGATATTGCCTTGGCAGGGTGTCATTGAAAATGTGTGAGCAGTGTGTATGAGAGCATTGAGAAAACCGCTGGCCCAGGCAGCTGCTGCCATTTTGACACAAGCTCTGCTGCCCATGATGGTCCCATAGTTCAGGGGCTTGCAGATGGCAACGTAGTGGTCATAGGCCATGACTGTGAGAAGAGAAAATTCTCCTCCTAACAAGAAGACAAATAGAAAGACTTGTGCAGCACATCCTGAGTAGGAAATGGTCCTGGTGTCCCTCAGGGAATTGGCCATGGATTTCGGGACGGTGGTGGAGATGAAGCTGAGGTCGAGGAGGGAGAGGTTGAGGAGGAAGAAGTACATGGGAGTGTGGAGGTGGTGGTCACAGGCTACGGCTGTGATGATGAGACCATTGCCCATGAGGGCAGCCAGGTAGATGCCCAGGAAGAGTGAGAAGTGCAAGAGCTGCAGCTCCCACGTGTCTGCAAATGCCAGGAGGAGGAAGTCGTTGAGGAGGCTGCCATTGGACATTTTGCTCCTTCCAGGCACTTGGGACTGTTAAAGGAAAAAAAGTCAATGACAAGTCAGCAGAGACTTCTCTGTTCAAAGCTCTTTCCCTTTCTCACAGATACCCCAAGCACACGCACTGACACACACACCCACATACACACAAATGTTGCTTTTCTCCTCAGCAGGACCTTCATTCAGCTCCCTGTCTGGAGCTCCAGTTTGTGCTGACTCTGTGTGCCATGAGGAGCAGGGACCTCTGCCCACAGGCTC
>NW_020448772.1:3638-5047 GCF_003343035.1 Apteryx rowi
GATGGCTATCTGTGAAAGGTGGAGATGTCCCACTCTGGAAGCCCCGATTCCCCCCTCTTGACTAGGCAGGACACCTRGACAGGGACAAGAGGGGAGCTCATGGACACATGGTTCAGGTGCTGATTCAGACAAGTCAATCTGGGCATCTCATGCGGATATAGAAGCCCCTGGGCTGGAGTGGGATTCAGATCACTCCTGTGAACCCCACAAACACACAGGAGGTGGGATTCTCCTTACCAAGCCAAAGTGAGCACAACAGAGGTGTCTGCATGGGAGCTCCTTCTCTAAGCTGCCAATGTAATCACTGGAGATGGAGGATGGAGTCAGTTGCTCACACACAAACACCTGGSGACAGTTGAAGAGACAGAGGTGGTTGAAGGTGTCTGCTTGCTGTAATGGAGTGACTGTGAGACCTGCATTCTCCTAGAGGATCAGGCAGGGGGCAGGTGGGGAATTTCCTTGGCCATCTGAAGTGACACTAGATGCCTGCTACAAGTAGAGCCCCACTCACTAGGAAGCTGAGATAGGTGTAGATACCAATGCTACAAACAGCTGTTGTAGTTCAGTGCAGACACTTGATTTAATGACATAGAAATAGGCCAGCAGGGCCATTTCAGATGCATTTTCAGATGGTTTCCGGCACAACCACATGTCTCTAGCAGATACAGCATGGCACCTACAGGAGAACCAAGCCCCTTTGGATTGCTTGCTGGGCAAGTGTCCCCGGGCAACTTAGGGTTCCTACCTGTGCCCAAACAAATTAATCCAACACTTCCTTTAGGAACAGTCCACCCCATCTACATCCATGTGTGCTGCATAAATGGGAGGCACATCACACCAAGGTCTCCGCTCTAGTCTCAGTATTCTCAAACCCTTCCAGCTCTCCTCCTCCTGAACATCTTCTCACCCCGCCAGATGGTATGAACAGGGACTGGCCTAATGATGAGCTCAGGGTGSCTGGATCACAGGCTGCCCAGGCCCAGGGACTTCTCCAGTGGCTTCTTCTCCTTCCTGGAGCTTGGTTCAAGAAGTCTGTCACAGGCCCAATGGTGCTGCCAAGTTAACTCGGGCAGCCAACCCCTCTCCTGCCATTCCTGCTCGGCCCTGCTCTGTTTCTCCCTGGCCTTGGGCACTGCAGGCTTTGCTCTCTTAGTGGGAAACTCCCTTCACCTTTACATTGCCATCTGCTATCCATGCCAGCATGTCACCACTTGCAATCAAAGCCTTTGCATACATAAGGTCCTTGGTAACAGGTTTTCCTGTGAAAAATCTTTGGTGGAGGCCACAGCTGAGGTGCTGAATCAAAAATGTGTGCAAAYATATGCAGCCTGGGGTGCAGACAATAGCAAATGGAGATGCACAAGCTGTCACAGGAGTGCCACATGATTGGAATAACAGGTGTGGTGGGA
>NW_020448773.1:0-1083 GCF_003343035.1 Apteryx rowi
CATCCTCGTGCAAGGAATCGTCCTCGTGCAAGGAACTGCTCTTGTGCAAAGAATTGCTCTCGTGCAAAGAAACATCCTCGTGCAAGGAATTGCTCTTGTGCAAGGGAGTGTCTTTGTGCAAGAGTGTGTCCTCGTGCAAGGAATTGCTCTCGTGTAAGGAATTGCTCTTGTGCAAGGGAGCGTCCTTGCACAGGGAATTGTCCTCGTGCAAGAAAGTGTCCTTGTGCAAGGAAACACACTCGTGCAAGGGAGCGTCCTCGTGCAAGAGAGCGTCCTCGTGCAAGAGATCACTCTTGTGCAAGGAATCGTCCTTATGTGAGGGAGCGTCCTCGTGCAAGGAATCGCTCTTGTGCAATGAGTGATCTTCATGCAAGGGAGCGTCCTCGTGCAAGGAATTGTCCTCGTGCAAGGAACAGTCCTCGTGCAAGAGACCGTCCTCGTGCAAGGGATCGCTCTCGTGCAGGGGAGGGTCCTCGTGCAAGCAACGATCCTCGTGCAAGGGAGCGTTCTCATGCAAGGAATCGCTCTCGTGCAAGCAGCTGCTCTTGTGCAAGAAATTGCCCTCGTGCAAGGAATCACTCTCGTGCAAGGAACTGCTCTTGTGCAAAGAGCGACCCTCGTGCAAGGGAGCGTCCTCGTGCAAAGAAACGTCCTTGTGCAAGGAACTGCTCTCGTGCAAGGAGTGATCCTCGTGCAAAGGAGCATCCTCGTGCGAGGAACCAGCCTCGTGCGGGGAATTGCTCTTGTGCAAAGGATGGTCCTCGTGCAAGGAACAGCCCTTGTGCAAGAAAGCATCACCGTGTAAGGAATCATCCTTGTGCAAGGAATTGTTCTCATGCAAGGGAGCGTCCTCATGCAAGGAATTGCTCTTGTGCAAAGGATCATCCTTGTGCAAGGAATCGTCCTCGTGCAAGGAACAGTCCTTGTGCAAGGGAGCGTCTTTGTGCAAGGAACTGCTCTAGTGCAAGAGACCGTCCTCGTGCGAGGAATCGCTCTCGTGCAAGGAATCGCTCTCGTGCAAGGAACGATCCTCGTGCAAGGAACGATCCTCGTGCAAGGAACGATCCTCGTGCAAAGGAGCAT
>NW_020448773.1:4113-5437 GCF_003343035.1 Apteryx rowi
TATAGGGCCTATAAGGCCCCTGGGGTTTCTACAGGATCCATAGGGCCCCCACAATTTCTATAGGAGTTTTAAGGCTCCTAGGGTTTCTAGAGCGTCCATAGGGTTTCCGGGGTTTCTATAAGGTCTGCGGGGCCCCACGGTTCCTATAGGATCTATAGGGTGGGCAGATTTTCTATAGCATCTGTAAGGCCCCCAGGGTCTCCTATAGGGTTTACAGAGCACCCAAGGTTTCTATAGGATCCATAAAGCCCCCAGGATTCCTACAGGGGCTATAAGGCCCTCAAGCTTTCTATAATACCCATAAGGCCCCCAGGGTTTCTATAGTGCTCCCCAAGATTTCTATAGGGTCTACAGGACCCCCAAGGTTTCCATAGGATCCATAGGGCCCTCAGGATTCCTACAAGATYTATAAGGCCCCCAAGTTTTCTATAGTGCCCATAAGGCTCCTATGGTTTCTATAGTGGCTCCAGGGTTTCTATAGGGCCCTGAGAGTTTCTATAAGGTTCATAAAGCCCTGAGAGTTTCTATAGGGCCCCCAGGGTTTCTATAGGGATCCCAAAGTTTCTACAAGGTCTACAAGGCACCCAAAGTTTCTATAGGATCCATAGAGCCCCCAGGGCTCCTACAAGGTCTATGGGGCCCTCAAGTTTTCTATAGCACCTATAAGGCTGCCAGAGTTTCTATAGGGTCTATAGTGCCCCCAAGGTTTCTATAGGGCCCCGGGGGTTTCTATAGGGTCCATAGGGCCCCAAGTTTTCTATAGGGGTCTAGGGTTTTTATAGGAGCTCTGGGGGTTTCTATAGGGCCCAGGGGGTTTCTATAGGGCTCTAGGGTTCCTATAGGGCCCTGGGGGTTTCTATAGGGCCCTGGGGATTTCTATAGGGTCTATATGGCTCTAGGGTTTCTATAGGGCCCTGGGGGTTTCTATAGGGCTCTAGGGTTTCCATAGGGCCCTGGGGGTTTCTATAGGGCCCATAGGGCCCCAAGTTTTCTATAGGGGTCTAGGGTTTTTATAGGAGCTCTGGGGGTTTCTATAGGGCCCCAGGGGTTTCTATAGGGCCCATAGGGCCCCTAAGGTTTCTATAGGGCTCTAGGGTTTCYATAGGGCCCCRGGGGTTTCTATAGGGCCCATAGGGCGCCGGGGCGGGTGCAGGGCGGTACCTCGAGGACGAGCCAGGTGGAGGCGGTGACGAGCAGCGGCAGCAGGTAAAGGGGGTCGGGAGCGGCCAAGTCGGGGAACCAGGCGACGCCGCCGGTGCGGAAACCCGGGACCGGCACCGCCGCCATCCGCCGCAGCGCCACGAAGAAGGAGACGAACACGGGC
>NW_020448774.1:0-2224 GCF_003343035.1 Apteryx rowi
CAGAGGCTCTGCTGGTGGGGAGAGGAGACACAGGGAGCTTGCTCAGAGGAAGGGGTCTGCATGAGAAGGACTGATCACTGACCATGACTTGCCCAAATCCATCCTCCCATGATGATTCTGTTGGCACTTCCCTCTCATTCCCTGCCCATCTCTGCTGCCTGGGGCTGCTCCTGCTGCCTGCAGCTTTCTCTCTCCCAACATCTTTTCCCTGTCCGTACTCACAGACCCTTTCCCACCCTCTGTGTGCAGTTCTGCCCTACAGAAACCTCCCAGATCAGGGCACTGTCCAGGGCATCTCTGTACTCACAGGTCCTAAGGAGCAGGTCACATTAGCCCTGATAAGTCCATAAAGGTGCTGCTGGTGCTGCTGTAGGTGGAGGTGGGGCTGAAAGGCTTTGCTGAGCTTTCTCACAGACCTCCTGATCTCTGAGAGGGAAGGTCAGTGAGTCCCAGTTCCTTGCCAAACCACAAAACTCTTTCCTTTTTTCTCCCTGCCAACATTAGGAAACTGGAAGCCCTGGAAGGAAAGCTCTTTCCCTTTCAAGTAGCCTTTTTTGCACCTTCCTCTGCGGTGTAGCAACACTGCTCTGAATCACAGCTCTGCACAGACCTGTGTGCATATCCCAGCTTCACAGCCCTGCAGCCGTCCTTTGGAGAAAGTAGCAGCATGCCCTGTCCCTGTGACCGTGTGGCAGGGAATGCCTGCTCTGAAGCAATTGCCCCTCCTCTGCAAAGGAGAGCAATCCTTAAAAAGCCTATCAGTCATGGGATGAAGCAGGTTCAGAAGACCCTTCCAGGAACCTCAGTAGCATTGCCCTGCAGACAGAGACTTACCGTGCAAAGGGCTGTGAAGATTTCTCCCGCAAGGAGCTCTCCTCTCTCCTCCCACTCCACACTGCCTTGCACTTCTCTCTGCCTTGTCACCTCTCATGTCAGCAGCAGCAGGCAGCGCCCAGAGCCCTGCTGCTCTTTGCAGAGGAGCTGCTCCTGCACACAGCTGTGTCTGGGCAGTGCTGCCCAGTTGCCAGGAGCTCCCTCCATCCCCAGAGCCTGGCCCCACTCGGGAGCAGAGGCCCATCTGAAGACGTGACTTTCTCCGTCCCCTGTGCTCCCTCCTCCTGGGAAATGTTCCTTGCAATAAACTAAAATAATCACTAATGGTCCCTCTCTAAACAGTACAGAGTGACGAGTTACAACATTGTCACTTGTTTCATCAGAGGATGGTTTTATCAGAGGATGGTCATCTACGAGAGGTAGAAATGTCCAGCTCTGGAAGCCCCGATTCCCATCTCTTATCTAGGCAGGACACATAGAACGGGGCAAGAAGGGAGCTCATTGACAACAAGGAGGAGGCTGATCTCACCCCAGGCCAGACCCCCACAGTGCAGATGTCTCTGTCAAATCCAGGTCTCTGCACTTCCCTTTCTTGTCCAAAGAGGGGACTAAGTTGTCTCAGCTGAGCTGTTTTGAGATACCTTTCCTAATGTCAAGCTAAGATCCCGCAGGAGCGGTCTCCAAAATTTCCAGCACCACATGACAACACAGCTACCCCAGGGCATCTCAGGCAGCAATAGCCTCTCTATGTGGTCAAATGAATCAAGCCCCAAAAGTAGATCCTAGTCATAAGTTGAGATCTTCTCAAAAAATAACTCACTGCAACAATAGACAAGAAATCCTTGTTTCCAAAACTTCACACAGTTTTTACCGTGCCGTATATTCTTTTTCTTTCTTATTAATTGGCAGCACCATGTTCATGCGCTACAAGAATTAGCTTGTCTATGCGAGTTTATAAATATATATATATATATATATAGACACACACACACACACACATTATTCATCAAAATACCTTTGCTACCAAGAATCTGAATGGAGAAACTTTGTTCTCAGGAACTCCTTTATTTAAGCTGTCATGTTTCAGCTCTCTTCTTCTGCCTCTCTATTCTTTCTTCTTCCTCTCACTATTCTCTCTTTACAGAGCTCTCCAGGAAATGGTTCACTGAATCACAGCAGTTAGGGTGGATGAGACCTCTGGACGTCACCTAGTCCCAGCCACCCTGGTCAATGCAGAAGGAACCAGATGAGGTTGCCCAGGGCCTCCCCCCACTTATGCATTGTCCACAAAGGTGCTGAAAGTGCGCTCCATCCATTGTGCAGGCCATTCATCAAGATGTTAAACAGTCCTGCCCCACATGTTGATCACTGAGGGATGCTGCTAGTAACC
>NW_020448774.1:4002-5057 GCF_003343035.1 Apteryx rowi
AGTGGGGTCTGCAGCCTGCAGCCCTGGCCACCCAGCAGGTGTGGTGGGACCCTGCTCCTCTAGATGAGACTGGGCTCTCCTGCATTTCCCCAGTGTGGAGCCTGCGTCCCGTCCAGCTGGGAATACAGCCTGGCAGAGAGTGCCAATGCAGGAAACACGATCTCTGTTCCAGGGTGTGAAGGGGAGGAAAGGGCAGAGGGGGATCTGCTCATGCCCTGGGCAGTGATTCCCTCCCTGCACCCAGGACATCCCTGCTGATGCCCTGTAACCTGTGAGTCTAGGAGATGGGACTCCCGTCTGCTCTGGCTCTAAAGATTTCTCAGTCCTTAAGACCCAGGATGCAAAGCACCAGTCTGTGGACACGTCAGCAGTCAAAGGGCCTGAATGCCTGGCGTGTTCCTGAGAACGTTTCTGCAGTCTCCTGGCACTGGTTTGACTCCTGTTGCCCATGGAGCAGAGACTCATTTGGAGGATGAACTCTCTCACTGTGTAACTCTGAGGACAGGCTTGACCAGGCAGTCCAAATGCCAGCAAGGCCTCAACCCCACAACAGTGTCCCCTGCCCAGCACTCTACTTTCCAGCCCCTTCCTCCTAGAGGATTTGGGTTGGGAAATACCACCAGAGATCTGCAGGACCACGATCTGCTCTGAGCTGGGCTAACTTGATAGTTAGATCAGGTTGGTAGGTGCTTTCTCCAGGAGGGTTTTTATAAGATTTCCTGTCCCCTGCCCCACTGCTACTCAACTACCATGGTTGTTTCTTCATTTTTTCCTTCAACTCATTTGAAATTTCCCTTACTGCATCTTCTCCTTGTTGTCTCTTGTCCTTTCCTCCCYTTGGCCCCCASMCAGACCATCCCACCAACTTTGACTGAGGACAATCACAGCCTCACCTCCAAGCACAGCCTTGCTGGGATCTCCTGGGACCACGCTGGCAGGCCGTGGTGGCCGTCTCCAAGCTGAGCTATGTGCTGCAGATCCCTGTGTGGTCTTAGATGAGAACGTATGGAGACATAACATGACCCAGGTCAGAGCCTGTTGGCTGATGCCAGGGC
>NW_020448775.1:0-59262 GCF_003343035.1 Apteryx rowi
TCCGGCAGCAGTGCTCCGCCCGTTACGACCTTCCCATGTTCCGCCCCGCAGTGCCTCCCTGCTCATCCTTTTTCCTCCACAACTGCTACAGATTTTATAGACGTCTAACATATCCGTCTTTAATTTGTCTGTTTTCCATGCTGAAAAGGTTTCTGTAGGTTTTCAGTGTCTGAATGAAAAGTACTGTAACTGGGGCATAATGGAAAATTGTGAAATGGGGAGAGGGACAGCAGATAGATAGTTAAAACTAACACTTGTAGATTCCTGATCATGCTACCAGGCTTTAAGAATCATGTTTCCAACTATCTAGTAAATGTGCATGAGAATTGTTTTACCTCTTTTTTCCCAGCACTCAGAAGTCTTGCAATGTAAGTTTACCCTAGAGATTTATTTTGATTTTAGAACCGATCCATCTCTATGCTTTTATACACTATATAGTGTCTAAAAAATCTTTTTACTTCCTCTTCAAATGATAAATATGTTACTGCATGTCTCTTATGACTTCCTAGCACCCCTGAAACAATGAAAGTCAAGACTGAAAGTTAGTGGTGGCAGTGGTGAGGCTACAACTATCTAACATATGTTTTTTCTTTTTATCTGATTTAAAAATATGAATAACTCCAAAGCTGAGTGTTTCAGATGCTGCAAACTCTTAAGTGACATTGAGCCAGAGGTAAATATAAGGGCTTAGATGTGTTTTTGTCTTGCAAAATATAAAAACAGCACCCTTCAATCATTACTTTCAGTAGAGCGATGTAATGCATTCAGTATTTGTTAAAGTTCTCCTCTTGAGGGCAGCAAACATTCAAAACTAAAAATTGTTCATCTTTCTTAATGGTGTGATAAAGAATATCCTGAATTTGAGGTAGACCAGGGTTAGCTCCCCAATTGGCTCCCAAAGTTAGGAGTACAGCTCTATTTACAGCTCTACTCTTACACTAAATAGCAAAGCCTGAAAGCATAAGTGAAAAATACAGCTTATGAAACCAGGGCTGCGCTTATAAACTGAGATCAGAGTAATTAGGAAGCAGAAACACATCCTAGACTTCACAGTCTTCCCACTGTCAGTGATGTCAGGTGAAAAATGTGAACATCCACTAAAAGATAAGCAGTTTTCTTTTTCTGTGCACTGCTGGAACTAATTCTAGTTGTGTGTGATGAAATATAGACTGTGCTTTTTAAATAAGTCTCCATAATAATGGAACTCAACCACAAGTTGTGTTGGCTGGCTCAGGGGCCAGCCTTTGACAGACTGGTGATTCTGTGAGCATTTTCAGACATAACCACTCAAGACAAATGGCTGCATTCTACTATGTCTTTATCACAAACATAGTGCAATGCCTTAAAATAGAGAAAACGGAACAAACGAGAACAAAAATTAGTAACATACATGCTGGGTCTTGTATATTATTTACATGTTGCATTATTAATTGTATATTATTTGCATGTCTGCCACGTGGCTTCTTTCCAGTGCAGTTTCTTGCTGCAGAATAAGTGAATGCAAATGGTTGCAGTGATCAATAAGTCTGTGACATGTTTCAGGAAGTATTTCTGCACCTCAGAGCAAAACCTGCCGTTGCTGCTTCTTGTATCAGTTAGTGCCGTGGGCTACACCAGTGGTGGGCAAACTGCTTTAACTGTCATATCAACTTCAATGCAAGCCTAAAAGCACAATCTTTCTTTCCTCATTCATGCATTAAGAAAAGAGCTATCAAGAAAAGTTTGAGCTAGTGCTATATTTACTACTAATGGTAATTGTGACTTCTTTGTATGCTCTGAATGAAGCTAGATAAAAGAGTAGATTAGCTAGATCAAGTATAACCTATTAGGTTTTCATGCTGGCAATGCTACAAATGTACATTGGTGTGTCCCATTATATTTTTACGTTGATATTATTAATAGAAACTCTGTGATTCAGAACTTTTCTCTTTGCTTTTAACCCAGAAAGTAAGCCTGACCCAGGAATGACCTGTTCTCTTGAATTTATTTCATGTACTAGAAACCAAAATACCCTCAAACTTGGAGCCTGATCCAAAGCTGACAGGAGCAATGGAAAGATTTTGATTGCCCTGTGGTCATAGTGTGCCTTGTTTCCAGCTCCCACAGAAGTGGGCTATCGTTCTCAATGTGGTGTAGCTGTTTTGCTGTTTTGTTCTGAATTACACACTACAGAAGTACTTGAAGCCCTATAGCAAGAACATATTCTGTGGATGTGCTTTCCAAATCCTGTATCTCAAATCCCATATCTTAAATCCCCAAATAATTTACATATACTTAGATGTACACTCTTAGTAGTATGGATAAGTTCATCACAAGACAGAGGAATTTGGAGAAGGGGTCCTTAAGGAATATAATGTAGAGGTGACCAAAACAATGAAACTCAGGCTGTTGTGAAAGACAGTGAATGCTGCATGCCTTTATATCCTGGTAGGGCTGTCCATGGGCTTAAGAAGGAGACCTGACCATGCAGGATAGTTCTGGATGGTGTACCATGTAGTACTTCAGCAGGTGTAAACTGCGTTCAGACTAGTGAAAAGATGATATGATTCAACGCTCCATATAATCTGCATGACTGGACTTGCATCACTTCCTGGGACAGCTGACTGTTGTTAGCAGCCATTTCAACTTGTTTCTGGCCCATCTGTGAGACTTTGTTTTTGGATCATCTGCAGCCCCGTCCTGCCTGTGTCATCCATCAGAGAGAGCCCAGAGAACAAGAATAGAGTCAAGCAAAGTGTCGGTCCATCCCATGTAGGGCCAGGCTGGGGAGCAGAGTTACAGCTTATCCATACTTAGCACCGTATGCTGTCTTTTGGTTGGGGAGCTGAAGGACCAGATGCTGCTGATCAGATCCTGGCACTGTGGGAACCAGGGAAATCAGTCTCACTTCCCTGAAGTTCTTTGGACTGGTAGCCATGGAGCCCCTGTCTGATCTATGGAAAGGATTCCTCTTCTTTTTCCAGGCAGACCTCTGTTCCACCAGAAGAGCAACTTACCCTGGCTAGCCAAGAGAGAAAACATTTTGGTCCATAAACTCTAATGTGCCCAAAAGTACTAGTTAATTGAAACATTCTGTGTGTATAATATCATATTCAGCAAACCTCAGGATGGCACTTCTGCTTGCAAGGGCATAAAAAACACAAACTCTTTGTCTTTCTGATTATCTTACTGTTTTATATATCACATTTGACTGGGTTCATGAATGTCTATAGTATTCATCATCTGCTGCCCCCCTGCCAAAATAAAAAAGTTCTATTTACTTGTATGTGCATCTTTAAATGACTTCTGAATTTCTTCTTCCCTCCTCTAATGTTGTATCATTTTTTGCTTTTACCTTATTCAGAATTAAGAAGTATATATAAGCATATATAAGTATATATACGTAAGTATATATAAGCATATTCATATGTGGATACATGTGCATCTTGCTTAAATGGATATTTCAAGTCTCATTAAGATGTCTGCTCTTCAGTTTAAATAGAAAATAATAGCATCTGATACTGAATACAAAAAATAACTTTCAGATTAGCCATGCAAAGTCATGCATGCATATGCATGCAAAGCCATGCATATAAAATAATTAACTTATTTGGCCACTAGATGTGACTGTTGCTCTATGTAAACACAGTTGAAGCATAATTCATCACTGTAAGTTGTAGCCCATTAAAAAACTACCTGGGGTAACTCTATAGCTTTCTAGTGTTGTCATGTAATTCTGTAAATGGAATTTTCACTATTATTTCCTTTAAAAATCACACTTCATAAGTTTTAGTGCAATGAAAATACATGATTTTATCATTTTGGAGTCCAAAAATTTGATCTTCATATTGGAAGGAAAAAAAATTCACTAGAAAAGTAAATGGGCAAATCACTGCATGGAAGATCTGCTAGATGCTCTTTGATTTAATACTCAAAATATTTTACAATTCAGATAGAATCTTATGCGAGATGAGAATACGTGCCTTTTCAATTACTAATTTCTTATTCTCCAGCTAAAAAATAACCCTTAGGCCTAATTTAAATGAATGTTTTCACTATCACAGCAATGGGATGTCTAACTATTATCTGTCTCGTGCAAATAACTAGCCAAAAGGGTCTCCTGGAGTCAAACTTACTATCCTTGCCCGTGAATCCATGAGGAATGCAAGAATGATCAGGCAAGTGGAATCGCACAGGAAGGCAACTCATCATGAGGTGAAAATGGGCACAGAATGGGGCTCCAAGACTTTTTGATCCTCAAAAATAAAGGAGTTATTTTCTGTGGACATTAATAGACATGGGTGTAGCACTTGATTTTAAGTCAGTGCAGGCAACCCACAGGTTTTAAGATGGTTTTGGCTGACAGAAGAGGTGAAACTTCAGACAAGGGTAAATTTTTGCCTGTTGTCTCTTTTCCTTCTGCCATGCACCTCTGTGAAGAGCCTGGCTCCGTCTTCTTGATGACCTCTCCATAGGCCCTGGGGGACTGCTGTGAGGTGCCCCTGAAGACATTCCACCCCACACTGAACAAGCCCTGCTCTTCCAGCCACTCCTCACAGTGCAAGTGCCCCAGCTCCCAACCCTCTCAGTGCCCCTGTGCTGCGCTCGCTTCAGTGTGTGGATGTCTTTCTTGTATTGGGAGGCCCAAAACTGGACACAGTATCTAGATGTGATCTAATCAGTGCAGAGTAGAGGGATAATCACTGCCCTTGATCTACTGGCTGTGCCCCTGCTGATACCGCCACGGATGCTGCTGGCCTTCACCACTGACAGAGCACACTGCTGGCTTATGTTCAAATAATTGGTTGAAATATGAAACACAACATAGAAATTTTCAGGTCTTTAAATGGCAGAAAGTTGGAAGTGAGTTCTGCACAGATCTGTGCAGAACTGGGGATGTATACATACACATGGGACATATATGTGCACATGGAGAAGGGGGTCATTGAGGTGAGCAAGCAAGGTAAGAGTATTCTGATGATACTAAGTTATTCAGGGAAGTGAGGACAAAGGAAGATTGTGAAGAATTCCAGAAGGACCTTATGAGAACGTGTGACTACGATGGTGGACACATTCAATGCACCTAAATGTAAATTATGTACATGGAGGGAAAAAATCCTTACTTTTATATATATACATACGTACATATATTTATGTATATAAATGGACTGTAAGTTTACTGTTACCACTCAGAAGTGCCATTTAGGATTATTGTGGATACTTCTGTGAAAATATCAAATCAGTGCCTGATAGTGGTCAAAAAACAAATTAAACATTAATAATTATTAGCAAAAGCAGCAGAGAACAAAAGACAGAACATCATTTTGTCAACTCCATGGTTCATCTACATGCAATTCTAGTCACTTCATCTCAAAAAGGAAAAAATAAGAAAATGGAACTGGAAAAAGTTCAGAGAAGACCTCCAAGGATGATCAAATCCATGGATTCCTCAGTAAACAAGGACTCTGAAAATAGTGTGGAAAAGAAAGAAATGAGGGGGGGGAAAGATAGATGTCTATAAATGCATGAGTTGCATGCTGAAGGTGAATATGAATCAGTTCCTCTCTGTATCTTCCAGTACAAAACCTGGCAGATAGCAAATGAAACTGGGGGTGTAACTTCACACTAGGTATAATTAAGCTGTAGGGTTTTTTGGAGGATGTTGTGGCTACTAAAAATTTATGGGTTCAGAGGGAGCTCCATCAAGTGACAGTTATTAAATGCTTAAAAATCACTCTGGTTTATTAAATCTCCAGGCTATAAAAGGATGGAGAGTATATGGGGGAAGCATCTTATATGTTTGCCCTCTTCTTACATACTTCCTTGAGCATCCTCTTCTGGTTACCTCCAAGGACAGAGTGCTTAACTGAATGGACTCCAGTCTGACCCAGTATGGCCACTCTTACTTCTTGTGTATTTTATCATTTTAATCAATATGAAGATAATGTATTCATATCATATATAATAAATGGTATTATATATCATAAATTCATATAAATATTATATGAAGATAATGAAGAGAGACTTCTGTGAGCACAGCCTAATTCAGGCAAATTCAAATGTGTATTGCTTACCTGAATATTAGAGCCCCTGTAAAATGACATAATAATAAGAAAAAAAACACATTTTTTGTAGCAAACAAAGTTGTACAATACAAATTTATTTAAAAATTAGGACATAAAATAACATCATAATGACATGTAATTACCACAACATTTAATAAAAACATTATTTCATAATAATTCTCAAAAGAGTAAATGCAAGTCAACTAGCTGCCTTAGAATAAGATTTATGTAGCCATAAGATTATTTAAGTTTGCTATGGAGTATTAGAGAGGTCACAGACCACATACTATACAGTGGTTCCCAAGATAATTTCCAAGACCTGTTACAGGAGAATAGTTCTGGTTACAGGAAAATAGTTTTGGTTCTTCACCAAAAGGGTAGTTTGCTCTATCAGCTGGAAGTGACTGCTTGATCCAGTTCTCCTTTCTTTGTCTCCCTTTCAGTGTTTCAACTGCAGTCAAAGCTTTTATATATTTTTCTTAGCACATTTAATTTGTCCTAAAAAAAGAAATGTTCCACATGTTCCACACCAACTTTTGTCTCTTGTTTTGTAATTTTTTACAGTATTTACTACTTTTTACGTCTATGTCCTATTACATATCAAAACTTGCATTGACTACTGCCTTAAGGGAGTCACTCCTTTTCAAACTTTTGTCAGATTCTTAAAATGTTATATGTATAATTTCTTTATCTCATAATCTCCATGTATTTCAGTTTCTCCAGCTAGAACCTGATCCAAATATAAAAACCAATGTAATTTTACCAGCAAAGTATTAATAACCTCAGAACCCAGTTTTCTCTCAGGAGAAATATTCATGTTTGTCCCTAGCTTTTGCATTAAGCTTTATGGCTGGTTTTCATGCCTGTTATAAAATTATGGTAATATGAGCTGGAGTGCAATCAAATGGCAAAAACATTATTAGTATGCTGGAATTATTTGAGTCATTATGGTAGTTGTGCCATAACACAAATAATAATATATATGGCTCAATGAGTTAATAACATTTCAGATAAAGCTTTCTGGAATCAGATTGTGACAGATTAGTGTATCCATGAAAACAGGGAGATAAACACAGAAGAAAAAGTAGGTCTTACTTTTCCTCTCTGCTTTAGTGGCTCAACATTCTCAGTATAAATTTCACTACAGCTTCAATGCAAGTCTCAGACTTTATTAGCTGACCCTAAGCTTCAGACAGCTAAATATCAGGCTCTCTTTTTTTAAGCATGTGCAAGCCTGTAGAGACCTTGCAGAGGAGGGGAGCTTACAGTTCACATCCCTTCATGAAGACAAAGAAGTGTGTAGCGAATGATGACACGGATTCAGGAGGTTTTGCGTCCTGAGACCTTTATTGTTTATTCTAACACATATTTATACTAAAAAGTTAGCAGCTTCATCGATTTCACAGATGCACTTCGCTAAGCCAATCATTATGCAGATTATGTCACAAGTAGCCAATCATTGCACCGATCACGCACGCAGCGACCATGCCTTGTACTTTGCTGTTTGCTTCTTTGTTGGAGAAACGCTGACTTGTTC
This sequence comes from Apteryx rowi, assembly GCF_003343035.1. Lineage (NCBI taxonomy): Eukaryota > Metazoa > Chordata > Aves > Apterygiformes > Apterygidae > Apteryx > Apteryx rowi. The sequence continues at coordinate 7,582 of NW_020448775.1, forward strand.
TTAGCCTTGGTTCCCACTGGCTTCTGCTGGTTTATCTGTACTTTCTCARRATGTRTCATCYCCAGCTGTACCGCTGTCCTTGGGAATGCTTGCTCMTGTTGAGACTCTTCTTTGTTCGAGCTAGCAACAGTTTCCCCAGTTCCCCTTCTCCCATGGCTTGCAGCTTTCCTCCAACTTAACCCTGTCATGACCCTCCACAGAAGTGTCCAGCCGGTCCTTGTAAATTCCAGATGAACTTCAAGTAGAGGAGAAAGGAGGGTTCAGCTTTTACTGGAGAAGTTTTGTTGACTAGGTCATCTAGGACTTACTTGCTAGACAATTAAGTATGTAAGTAACACATAAATTGTGGCAAATCTGATGTTAACATTGTTATTTGAAAATATTTGGACAGGAGAATTATGGCAAAAATGCCTGGGGGAAGAAGCCACCACAGTTAATGGCTGTGGCCTTGAAAGTGACAAGACACAAAGAAAGTCCATCTAAGGCTGTCCCCCTCTTTTGGCAAAGGTGCAGGCAGAAACTGTATTTCACTGATTTCTTTCTAAAACAAAATAAATGAAACAATTTAGAAAGTAGTGGCATTTTTAAATGGTGCCACTAACAAACAAAGGAGTTCTGACAATTGGAGGGTGCAGACAGCAACCTGCAGCAGTGTCTGTGACAGAAATCACTGTCCATTTAAGGCCACAGCCACTTACAGCTGGAAATCTCCTGGGGGAATCTGTACCGTGCAACAAAGCTGCAACCACTTCAGCCCAGGAAGGTAATAGGGTCCCTAGAAGTTGTCCATTCACCAGCGTTGAGAGACAAAGCTTTCTGACATTTAGACTCCAAGCTTTGATGAGAAGTTGTGTATGGATTATAAGCTAGACAGGAGGATAGTACCTGCTGATTCAATGGCAACCATCAATAGAAGGACAGAAAAAGAATTGTCATTGGCTTGYTCTTGTCAGGAGGAGAGAGTAGTAGCCTCTTGGACTAGTAACTATTTGGGTTTCCTGGACTGGTGCTTCAGTAGGTTTACCAACCTTCTCTTCCCCACATACCTCCCCCCAAATAAGTACTGTTTGTATAAAATCCTTTGTTTGAACTCATTCCTATGAATAGACGAGTTAYTGCTCATTCTGTATGCCCAGATGGTGCAATTTAATTAGCCAGGTTTCTGGCTAAAAGCTTGAGCTACTGTTATGTTGGTATTCTTAGAAGATGTCTAAAATGAAACCCTGAGCATCATATGGTTTTAACCTCATGTCCTGCAGGAGAGGTATAAGTAGTTACATCACAACAATCATACCAAAAAGAGGTAGGAGTCACTCCTGTCCATGTCTTATAAGCTCCAGTGTTCACTGCCGTTTAGAAATGAGGATGAAAAGAAAAACTACTGTTATTTACCCATTGACAAAATAAATAGTTACTTTCTCCATTTGTGGGCTCTCTTAAAACTGCTTTTTCATGTATCCCATTGAGGATCTTCCAACCTAGTGCAGAGGAGTCTGCTATATCACCAGGTTGAGACTTTTTTTCCTTTTCTGATAGGAAGAGAAATCCCAGCACTTCCCATAATATCTCTCAGCCCTGTGACCAGGCCTTTTGAAGCCTTACTAGAACTGAAATGATTCACAACCCAAGGTAACCTTCCATCTGTTAAAAATCCTGAATGAATTATTTAAGCACTGCTGGGCCTTTAAAATATCCAGGGCTTATCACCTGGAGCAGTAAAACTTAAGCAGCTGGTTGGACTGGCTCAGAAAAAAATGTGAAGCTACGTTACAGAGGTTGAGAACTGTAACCTTCCAGTACAATTAAGCTTAAATTTAAGCCTGCTGTCTCATGTCTTTAAGCTGAAGCACAGGGACAGGAACATGGCGACTTTCCAATTTGTACCATGCAGGTATGACAGTCCTTAGTGAAGTTTAGTCTGCCAGCAGTCAGTGCGGGCATACTGCTTGCCTATTCTCTGGAGAAAAGATGAATAATGAATGGAGTAAGTGCGCGTTTCCTAACCCTGAGATTTGAGGCATGATACCTTTTCAGTCAGTCAAAAATATGTAAAATTCAGTTTCTTGTCTTTTAAAATCAAAGTATGAAAACTCTGGCAATCACCTGCAAGGTTCTGCTTTCACATACCATTAAAATTAATGCCAATTGTCCTGATATTGACAGTATTCAGAGTCCTGCCCGTCATCTTCCCGTTGTCTCATTGTTTAAATACAATATATAATTTCTTCTATCATTTTCATGTCTTTAATGTGTTTTAAAAGAAGCTTTTCTTTCTGATTAGCCTTATTACTCCTTTCTCCTCTGAATTTCCCAGAACGTAGTGAGAGCAATAGCACAGTATAAGAAAGGCCAGACAATAACAAAAAGCTGTACACTAAAATGCATTTCTAGGTGTTTTTATTGAGTAGCTAAAGTTAGGTATTTTTACTCATTAAAACATAAGAGGCCTGATTTTAAGAAGTGCTAGCTAATCAAAGCTCCCATGGATCGTGAGACCATTGTGCTCAGTTCTGTGTAACACACAGTTACACAGGGCAGAAACAGTCTTTTGTTCAAAAAACAAAGACATAAGAGACATGAAAGTCATCAGAGTCTTTTGTGTTTACTCCCAGTTTATTTGGGTGTGAGATGTTAGCTACCAATCACAATTTTCATAGTTCTCTCCAAGTGAATAAAGAATCCATCCCATGAGGATTTTCCTGGTCTTCTTAACAATAGGGGTAAGCAAATGGCCTACCTGTGCCTCCATGAATCCAGGGAACTACGGTAATTGACTGTTCTTCAAAACTAAATATTGCAAGTCACCACACCTCTGGTCCRACCCATACCAGTCTGTAGGGACTTCAAAGCAACCAAGTCTATTGGAAGGAGCAAAGTTTCATAGCATTTATGGAGCAGCAGATTGCTATAAGAAAGCGCTTTTTCTCTGGCCCCAAGTTCTGCTCCCTCAAGCTTACCCAGCGCAGTTTACCAAAACAACTGGTGAGGAACAATACTGGGAATTTATATGCTTCTAAACTTTCTAGATTCTTTCCATGAGTTAGCTGCAGCCCACTGGTGACTTTTATTCATGTAAATCAACAGGGCAATAGGAAGTTAAAAAATCAAAAGCGTCACAGAGTTCTTGTCACATCCAGTCTTGTGTTCTCAGGTATATGAGACACTAGATCCAGCTGAAAAGCTTGGCACAGCTAAGCAGAAACCCCAGGAGAAGAGCTGTTCCCTTTGGGTCGGTAATGTGTGAGGTACTCCATGTATAACATCAAAGAATCAACACAAAAATGGTGATACACCAAGAGGCCCAGGTTCTTCATCCACTACAGGAAAAGGAACTGGAACAGCGTGGCAAAGAGGAAGCTGATGGCTGTTCTTTCACAATTAGGAACTAGTAACCACTAATTCTTTGCTGCTTAGGTTTCTATTTAGAAGCCTGCAGTAACAGAAAAATATACCTATGAGCCATCCCAGTGACTGATGATTTAGCATGTCTAGCATAGACAGCTCCTCATATTGCTACTCATCTTTCTCAAATGAATTTACCATATATTTCTGCAACCTTTTTCTCCCCACCCAACTCTCTTCTCTAAGTTGGCCTAGCACCCCTGCCTGACTATTGTTACAGGATGCTAGTATTCTTCCCTAATTAATTTGACTAATAGGTACTTGCACAGCACTTGTACATTCAAAGTGCTTTACAAATATTCTTTAATTAACTTTGAAGTGTTCCCYGGCAGCATCACAGCATCATAGAAAACAGAGATGGAAAATGCTTAGATATGGAAGAATGCTCTACCCATGACAATTTTCAAATGACTCAAAGACTGGGGCATCAGCTTTTGAAGACTGTTGGATCATAAGATCACCAACACCTTTAGCACCTTTCCTTCTTCTACTTCCTACCTCCACCCTCCCAAAATCTCTCAGGTTTTCGCAGACTTTCATCTCATTAGGTATTGGCATGTTTCTGGACCAGCTTATGTAATTCCTCTTCTTCCTTCTGGCTGATGGAGTGTCATCTGCACTGTAATTTGACTGATAGTATTCTGTGCTATTATACAGAATTAAAGAAAAGGATTAGGGGAAAGAGGACAGTGAATGAAGCAAAGATGAGTTATCTTTTGATAAAATACTTAGAAGAGCTGTGGGAAAAGCTAAAGTCCATTAAATGAAATTATGTCTTTCAGGTTGACCAGAACTGATACAGATATTTTTTCAAAGGCAAAAAAAAAAAAAGTTAAAGGCACCCTTTTAGGAGAAAGGGGTTTTAGATTATGTTCATCATGTAGTTAGGGTGTGACACTGATAGAGCAGTCCTAAAGCACTGGCCAACCTTGCCTTGAACAATCTCAATAAGTTTAGGAGATCTCTACAGTTAGTTTTTTAAATGAATGCAGTGAATTGCTGTTTAAATTGCCTTGGGTTGCAGTTAGGTATGATGCATTCTAAAGTCACTAGGCTAGAAGTCACTCTCTACATTTGTAATTTAGGTTTCACAGGTTGGGGTGAATGGATTTAAAATCCACTACTAGATTTTAAAGGAAAAATGAGGGCTTTTAAGAGACAAATAAGCAAGACTGAGAGGTCTTCCTTCCTTTTCTATCTCCTTTGCTCCCTTCTCCTGCATGCATACACATGCTGCTAAGCTTTTGAAAATTCAATTTGCTAACCCAGCACAACACTAACCAGGTATTTTTCACTGTGGGAAGGGAGCAGGACAGAGAGGGAAGTGAATTCTCTCTTTCTTGGTGGTGGCAAGTCATTATATCAGAGCAACTGTCTGAAATCACAGCCTATTGTAAGGGATGAAGCCATGAAGCCAAGTGAGTCACAGCTGTTGCTGAGAGGATGTCCAGTGAGACATACAGTGGGTGCTGACCAGGAGCCATGAGAGCTACAACTCCAGATCCCTTGTTTATAGGGAAAAGAGAATTTCTGTTGCACAGATACACTGGTGCCATTGCCTTTGTTTACCTTAGTAAAACTTGCCTCTGTGATTGATATTCATGCTAACGGTCATTAAAAAACTTGTTTAAACTTGTCAAATGAAACATAACCCCAAGCTTATAATAGACAGCAAGGCTAGGTCCACACTGTGTTTTAAGCATGAGCCCGTGTCCTTTTTGGATCCGAGTCTGTCTTGCATCTATACTGACTCAATACTACCTGAAGGCTCAGACTTTTGAGGAGCTTTGGGGCATGCTAAAGGAGACAGCTTGGGCCTACACTGTCACTTAGTATGGTCTTTGCCTTTCCTGGAGCCTGAATGGGATGTACTCAGCTTGATCTGCCATTGTATCCTCCATCCATCCTGGAGAAAACATCACATGCCAACCATAGGCAGACAGGTCAGCCCAAGTTCTTCTTGGTGAGAAGCTCTGGACAACCTCCATTTTGTGACACAGGAATAAAAAGTGGTCCATGGAGTATTGTGTACCATGTGGACTTAGTCAAAGAGAAGCCGCAGTCTGGTTCTTCAGCAGAGAGGGAAAGAGAGTGACTGCTGGTCAGACCTCTTTAAATTTGCAAAGAAAGGGAAAAGACCAGTTATTTGTTGCTTTAACTCTCTTTCTGGTTATTTACATATCTTTAGTTAATCATGTTTTTTAATAGAACCATCCTTTTTGTCACATGACTCTGGAAGAGAGATCTTTTAGTGCCCATGAAGTTCATCCCAGACTCCCAGTCCATGAGTGGCTCTATCCTTTAGGGAGGAAACACTGGAGGAGAGATGGGCTTATAAGCAGGTCAGACAGAGGAAGAGAACTGCAGTTTCTCTTGTAAGTGACAACAGTGTTTACTGCTTTTCCTCACCTACTCTTCTCTGCCATGTCACAGCAGTTATTGCATCCCATCCTTACACCTGAGCAGGCCCCTGTCATCTTCAGGATCAGGCTGCTTACAGACACGTGTTGTTCCTGTGTTCCTGGATTTCATTAAAACAGTGCTGATATAAGTCAGAGCACACCTATGCTCCAAGTCTGTGGCAGATGAGAAAGAATCTGAAACAGTGGGAAATATACACAGATGATGCGGGATCTGCACCAGAATACACAAAGCCAAGTGTTATAAGGGCTATATATGGAACAGTTTTAAATAATAAAACTCTTGCATGCTGTTAATGGGTTAATCTAGGAGATGCTATTTGTGCCAGCAAGGACAGATGAATAAAACAAATACATTAGGACAGGAATGTTCTTGGTTGACCAAGCACGACTGAACAGCCTAACTTACCTTCACTTAATGTGCTGGTTAAAGAATGATAGACCACACAGCACAACAGCTAGAACACTGTGGCTAGCACTATGATATAGTGGGTCAGGAGCCATTTCTAAATCTTCTTTATCTAAAAAATGACATAGATTAATGGGAACATCATCAAACATTTCTGATTTTAGTGACACTTCTATAAAGACGTGTGAAAGCAAGAAGACTTTCTTTTTTTCCTGTGAGGGAGAACGGCATCAGCCCCATGGTGCAACCTGCCTTCTTCAAAGTAAAACCCAACACAGATCCTGAACTCATATCACAACCCTGCTCTTCAGAAGGTACAGACCTTTAATCCTGAACTACAGGAAATGTAGTATAGCTGTCATATGTAATGGATTGACAATCATGCTTTCTCTGAATTGCAAGTAGTAGAATTCATACATTGTATAGTGTGCAACCCTGCCTCTGCTGAAGCCAGCAGCAAAATAAATAAATGACTGAATGAATAAATTCTCTTTATACCTGTGAAGACCGAATTATCTAAGAAATGAACACCAAGTACTTTTGCTAAATTATATCTTGTTTTCTTCAAATAGCCAGAAGGAGCTTGAACACACAGCAACAAGCTGACTGCATAGAAACAAAGACATCTTAGACAAATGCAAAATATTAAAACTAGAGTATTGTTTAATGTCCTGATAGTCAGAAAACTGTTTATGAATGTTATTCAGACTTCACATAAGCATTCCCTTTTATCTTTAAAGGAAATCAGAGGCAAGACTCAGGCCAAACCAATGTTTGAAGTCAGAATTATTGTACTGTTAAAATAGTTTTTTGTAATGGAAGATGATTGTACCTTTCTCTACAAACACTTGTTTCCCTTTAGTAAGATATAATCTACCTCTCACAATATTACAATGCCTATTGCTGTTTTCTCTTCCCTCCATATATTTGCATGTATATGTGTATATGTGTATGCATACGTTCCTGGTCTAACATACATAGAGACACTCTCATACACCACATTCACACATCCTCAAGGGCTTTTTCAACTAATGGAGCACTCTAGCATCCTTAGGCTGAGATGAAATATTCAACACTTGATAGAGGTTATGCAATCCTTTTTTAGATGTAATTAAACTAGTCTGGTTTACATGGATTAAAAAATTCACAAACACTTCAGTCATTTTGGTTAAAGCTTCTGCTACAGTGGAACCTCTCTAAGTACACTATTCTGTATAAACTTTTTTTGCGGTGATGGGGAACTAGCCTTAAGAGACTGACACCAAAATTATGAGTCTTTTGCATGTTTTTAAATTATGGAAGCAACAATCTCTGAAACAAGTTGTCTGTAAATAGTTACCCAACCTGATTTACTCTATCCTTTATCCCCAACCTCCTTTTCCCCTATATGCTCTAGCCCTAACTCCCCAGCTTGTGACATTTATTTGCAAGAGATCTATTCTAGCTCTGTATATGCAGACCACCTCCCACACTATTGCCAAACTGAATGTGTTACAGCAGATTTCTGCCAGCCTTTCCCTCAGTGGGAACATCAATTTAAGCCCCTTTCCTCTACAAACAACCAACTTTCACATGATTTATCACATAATTGTGTTTGTTAGACTTCTCTTATTTTTTCAGGTTTCGTTGAAAACAGCCAGTGGGTTCAACAGTTATTGGTGGGAGTGACAGACACTTGGACACGCAAGCCAGTAGGCAGAGCAATCACATAAATTCCTTTTCCTCTCAGAAAACTAACCTAGAAAAGAGAAGGGATATAAAATGTCATGTTTCAGGCCAAGCTACAGCTATTAACTGAGAGAACATGGGAATAAGGGTCCCACTGTGGACAGGCAATTCTGTACTTGCACAATTGGTTATTTTTTGTTCCAGTCACTCCTGGAAATAGGATATGGGTTAACTGACTTTGTGGACTGATCAGAAAGGATAGGTAAATTACCATCTCTTATGCAACATAAAGATAAAAAAAAAAAAGAAAAACAAAAAAAAAAACCCAAATAGTTCTATGAGCAGAATAACTAATAAATTCTAGTTTTCAATATATTGTGAAGTCCCTTGCCAGAGCTCACACACTGACTGTGTCTCAGCGCTCCAGCCAGTGCTCCCAGCTCCTGCTCACCCAGTCCCATGCTCTGCATGGCTCTGGGCTGTGGTGCCCCATAGGCACTTGCTGTTTGGCCAGTGGGCAGCTGCCTCTCAGGATTGACAGGAGGCTGAGAAATCACTACCTTTCTTTTCATCTCAGTATTCATCTGGGACCCTTTTCTAACCAGCTGCTGCTTTCCCTGAAGCCCGGTATATTTTAGACCTCTACCTGCCTGTCAAATTTGGTTGAACTTGGCCAGTAAGTTCAAAAGGTGTTAGACAGAGAACAAATAGAGAGGTGAACACACAGGTGGATGAGCAAGACAAAAATACCTCTCCTCTTGAATCTACACCTAATCAAAGTTTAATTAAAGTTTCTCTTGAAAGTCACCTGGATGAGAAGCCTGATTTATGCCTCCATGATTTAATCATATCATCATCTGACTTTCTCTCTGTGAAATCTGAGTATTATTCTAAGACTATAAAATCCCCACCAAATTTCTTGCCTAAGAATCAGAAGTCCTCAGGTGTTGGTTTTTCTAATACAGAGTTGGTAGTATTTTAGCACCAAATATACCGTGAATTTTATTTTTCCCCTGCGTTGCTTTGCCTACCATTACTTATCTATATGAATGATAACGCTCTTTTTCTATAGAAACTGTTATTCAGTGACTGCAGAAAATGATACATAATTCAGAGCCAGGCTCTGAATTCAGTTATTGGAAGCTGCTTTGCTCTCCTCTTTTTTCTTTTGGTTTTCACTTTTTATAAGTCTCTTAAAAAATCAGGTTAGTGCTCATTTAAGAGTTTTAGTAACTTTATTTGCAAACCAGGTGAGAATGCAGTGTGAGAATAACAAGGGGAGAAACAAGGAGTGTGTATCTTTTAAGATTTTCCAAGTCTACATTTTCTATTTGAGAATAAGCTGGTACATATAAAAAGCATATGAATCATTTAAAAATGTAGTCAGAGTTACATTATAGGGCGGTGTGATACACTATATCAACTAGAAATAAATCCCTTTGCATGGAAGATTGCTGTAATGTAGAACAGCAATTGCAAGCAAACAAAAGGAAGCAACATGATTCTTGAGTCTTGTAGCCATATCTCAGAACCTAATTAGTACAGCCTTCAACTACATCAAAGAATGCTACATTAATGAACCTATGAATCATCTGTACTCCTCTGTGACTGATACTGTGACTCAGTATTACCAGCTACAGTGGTCAGGTGATTTGCTGTTAAAGCATTAAACAGTGAGCTATCTCCAAGTCCTGCCTTGCATGGGCAGACCGTCATCTTTACATCATCTCAGCTCTTCACTGAAGAACCATGCACTTTGACAGTGTGATTTTTATGGTACTCCTAGAAAGGGTTATCCATTGTAATGAGCCTTGACCCTAGCAGAGTCTTCTAGGTACTCCTGAAGTGTTTAAAAATGGAAAAAAAAGTATTCAGAGCTTGGAGTCCTCAAATACAGAATGATCTATCTTTCCAGAAGTTTCACAGTAAAGAAATTTTGAAAATGGAGAAATTGTAGCCGATGGGAAAGGAGATGAATGGTTATAAGGAAACTAATTGAGAGTTCATAATGAGAAGAATGGATAAAAGAAATGGGAAAAAATAGTAAGTAGAGCTGAATTTTAGAGAAGAGAGAAAAGTATGATGCCACTTAGGGAAAGATGGAGTTGCTATCAGATTATGCGGGGAGAAGGATTAATGAGAGAAAGTGAATGAAGAAATCCTGGTAGGGGAACCAGAGAAGCTTGGATGAAGGAATAGAAGGAAGAACTGCTGGAGGAAAAGGAGAATAGAAGAGAAAGATAGGTCCAGTGGGGAAGGCATTGATCCCCTCCTCCAGTGTTGAAGGAAAATTCCCCATCAAAGGCTGCAAATCCCACACTAACTGCTGCAGATTCCATCTCTCTGCCCTGACAGACACTGAGTTCACAGAGATTGCATAATATGAGATGAGATTTAAAGATTCAGTTGGAATTAGGCACCTGAATCATTTAGGAATTTTTGGAAATCATGCTAGACACCAGAACACTTTTAGAATATGCATGCATGATAACCTGAAAATATCCAAGATTGTTAATTAAAATAGAACTTCTCTTGTAAGATACCATGCAAAACTGATATCTGCAGATGCCATCATACTCGGATTTATRCTGATGACAAAGATACATTTTTGCTACTTTTTCTTCTTCCAGAGGCACATCAATAATGCATATCTTAATTACATTCAAACTACAGAACCTATGTATTAGAATAGTGCCACTTCAGTGATGAATAGAGAGGTCTGCAAATATGTCATTTTGCAAAGTACAGTACTGGGAAAAGCTTGGCTTGTTTTTTAAAGCTATAAAGGCTGGTCTGTAAGATAAGACTGGAAAATATATTAAAAAATGAATTATGCTGAATATTAGTAGGTCCTTATCATGAGTACTATGCCAAATTTTGGTCTCTTCATTATAATTAAGATATATTGTTAGATGTAGCTGAAGTATGARTGGTCCAAAAAGGGACAACAAAACATTGCAAAATCAAAGATGTGTTAACCTGAAAATCAGAAAAAAATGATGAAAATATACCATTTCATGAAAAAAGTGGTTATAGTTTAAAGGAATTTAGATACTTTAAATTAGTTTATCTGATTTTGCTAATGTTCTTGTAAATCTATCATATAAAGGAAAACTGGAGCTGTCTTTACATCACCTGTGTTTAAGTAGGATTCAGAATTCTGAACAGCTTTTGTTGCACATTGGCACATTTACCGCTCAGTGCGCTCTACAGCTAACATACTTTCCACAATACAAAGATGGTAAGATTGTCCCCCCTGAGAAGCTGCCAGTCAAAATCCTGTTTACTCTAGCATGTCATAAAATCCAAGTATAACACAACTTCTCTGTCAGTCTTAGGTTTTGACTACAGCTGGATCTGACATCAGTTTCGTATATAACAAATTTTAACTGTCAGTTTGGATATTGTAAAACTACCTGCTTTAAAACAGAAATTGGGTAGGAAAGTTAGGGCTTAATTTCCTTTAATCGTAAAATCTAAGACTGAACCTTCTTCAACCTCAAATACTATAACTGGAGAGCAGTAACTGATTGCTTGTTGACATCTGAAATGATGCTACGTGGTAGGAATGGAAGCTGATTATTGCCTTTCTTTTCCTCTTTCTTGCTTGACTTAAGACAAAGTCACATTGTTCCCTCAGAGAGATCAGAGAGCATCTTCTGCTAGGCACTGATCTGCAAGTATGGAAAAAGCTTTCAGATATCTTATCACAGCATCAAAATTCAAAATAGATAGCTGCTACCAGATTTTACTTCCGGGCAGAAAGACATTTATTAAAAGGTGAAATACTGACAGTGGACTGACCGGGTCGACTATGTCTATGACATTTTATAGGAGAATTTCTAATAGCATCTTCAGGACATTTTCCTTGAATGTGCAACATGTGTTGGCCTTGAAGCACTCTTGCAGGGAGGAAGGAGTGTTGAAAGCTCACTGATTTTGTACACCTGTACATCTGGCCCTCCCTCAAGTCATCTCACTAACCTCACACCTTGGAGTCCACCTTACCCACAGGCTGGCCCCATACCCTTTTGCTATAGTTCAGGGCCCCACACCCTCACACGCAGTTCTCCTTTCAACAGCTCCAAAGCGCAAGGTGCAGCTTTTCCATTTCTGGGTGCTAATGATGCTAGTCACAGGGGTAACTGCCAAGAGAGACCCCCTTTCCTGCTGCACAGAAATTTAGATGCTGGACAAACTGTATCCCTATGGGAGCCACTGCCTGCCTAATGATACCTGGAAAGCACCAGAGGAGTTCCTGCCCTCCACCAAAGGAACCTCAGAATCACTGACTAAATGCTACAGCAACCATTGCCAGCCAAGTCAAATATACTGGTGTCACTGCAGACTCCAGGTGCTGGATTTGGTTGCTCACACAAAGGCTCTTTGTGCCATTTGCAATGCCCTAGGATGTCTGAAACTTCTCTATAGGGGAGGCAGATAACAATGTTGGACCTGCCAGTATCCATGCCCTTTTGGGGTGGCAGCTAAGACCAAGCAGGGCACTCCAGGACATCTGGAATGATGCTAGATGCATATGTGTGAGCAGCTAAATTAAGTCCCAGGTGACAATGATGCTAATCCTGACATACAACAGATCAGCTCAAATGTGTCAAAAACACTGTTCAGAGCAGGCTGGGTGGCACAGACCTGACCAGACACAGACAGCAGGCAATACTCTCAGGCTCCCTCCTCCTATCATTCACCCTTGGCAGACCTCATTACATCCAGATCTCTGACAGATGCATGGGCACCTCTAATACCACAACACAGCTTCCATATGTGCCTCAATCTTTGCAAAGTCCAAGTCTCAGGAGGCAACAAGGCTGGCACCTTCTTCATGTAGAGAAAGCCTCATGGGAGTTAGGTGCTTGATATGGGGTCAGAGTGGAACCTCTTCAGTGTAGCTGGAGAGGAAACCTTGAAGAAGCTATCCTGACCTTGATCCTCATATGTCAGGAATCTTTCTCTGTTGGCTTCATAATTGCTTTTACATGTCAGCTGCAATAATCACCCACTGGATCAGTTCTGGCAGAACGGCACTGCAAAGCAGAGCACCTACTTACTGACCACCAAGAGTTCTCCTCTCCCCTTCCAGAATGTCTTCAAAGCCCTCCTCACCTCCTCACCCACAGCTGAGTGAAACCTTTCATGCATAAAGTCATGCATGGTCCTTGCCAGAGCTGGTACTGGTGCCTGTGCAAAACTCTCACACCAGTGGGGTATTCAGATGCCTTCGTATCTCTAAGTGCTCGGGGACTGTGCCAAATTCCAGTTCTTCTTAGGCACACGCAGAGTGGCCATGTCTAGGATATTTCTGATGTGTGCAGAGAGATGGTTGGAGAGGGAGCCACTTGTGACTGTTAGCTCAGAGACAGCTGGTTGGGGCAGACAGTTTCCTGCCCCTACACCATACTGTTTTCCCACCTTTATTTCTGTGCTTCTGAAAGACACTACTTCGCCATCTCTGAAAATCAGTGTTGCTGACTCCTGCCACATCCCACGCTCTCGCTAGACCACTGTGGAAACACTGCAGAAAGCTGAGGCAGATTTAGCAGCTGTGTCACTTCTATCATTGAGACGTCTCCCACAGTAGGAGAAGCAAAGGAACCATAGGACACATTATAAACATTAAACTTAGATTCTTGACTGTAAGGCCAAGACCTCTGACACCAGCTTTACACAGGAAAAGCCATAAACCCAGTGGACCCAAACAGTAAAAGTCTCTGAAGCTATCCATGTCAGGCCTTCCATTCTCATCTTTCTGTACCCATTCATGTCGGCTTTCATTTTTGTTGAACTTCTTCAAACTCTACCTTCTACAAGTCTGAGCTCAGAGCACTTCAAGCATTTATTTTCATGTAAGATTTTACCAGAATGATGTGAGATGTTATCTTTGAATAATTTTTAGCTTTGAGTAATCCATCATCTGAAGTCAGAAGAGGCAAGCATTACAGAATTTTGTATGTCAGGAAGAAAGTTCTGCAGTGAAAGTGGGACAAGCTAAAAAGATCATATAGCAAGTCTTCTTATCCTTTTTTTTTTCATCTTTAACCTTTAAAATAAACACTGGATTGACTCCTCTCTCCATACTGAATTAGCAATACCTGTCAGTGAAGAGACAGTGGTGGCTTTGGTGAATGGGAAGGAAGACACAGACAACTAAAGTTTTTTATTGCTTTTCCCTGTAAATAGTATTCTAGAAAGAATGCAGGTTCCTTGAGACCAGAATTATTGGTCAGTGATACATGGTAGTCATGTGGAAGTGCAATGGAAGTGCAAAGGATTTCTGTGGGAAAATTACTAATCAGCTCACAGTATTTCATATGAAGTATAAGTCCACTAGAAATGACAGATTCTAGAATTAATCAGTCTCCTCTGTCCTGTGTGACCCTCCCCCAGGAGCTCAAACTACAATTAGGACAAAAAGTGCAGTTCACAGACAGGTAGCATAATCAGTCACTGTTCAAGCGAGTAGGACAAAAAATGTATTTTGCAAAGATTGTTTCATTCTCTGTAGCTCTCGTGGCACAGAAATCCTCACTAATATTTGCTTTGTCATTCAAGTCTAAGACAAATATTTTAATTACCCTCAATGCATTTAGACATAAAACCAAGGAAGGTTAAAACCCATCTCCTGACATGAATCCTTCAGTTTTAAATATAAATCTTACTTCTAGAAATAGAAGCTATGCAAAAAATATGATTTGAAGTAAGCACTCCCTGAGCATGAGAACATCCTGTATATGTGCTAGAATTATCAATATTCTTTAGCTATAAAAGGCTGCATTTCTCTGCTTTCCACGTCCTCGATAGCTATACAACATGAAGATACCATYGCCCCCATCCACCAGGCAAGGACCATTGTTGGATTGGAAGGGCGAGCTCAGAGCAATAGGTTTGGGAAGGACAGGGAGGACTTAGGGAGATATTACTTAATGTACTACAAGGAAATCACTAAGGGAAGGGCATGTGAAAAGACACAGTGGATGGCTTGCCCAGGGGAGGCTCGCTGTCTTCGGCTCCTGCCAAAGTCAGTGGAGAGAAGAGGAAGGTCCTGCCAGGCCAACTGAGAAGAGAAACCTCACGTCATATATTCTGCACTGCCCCTGCCTCAGCCACTTTAAGCTAGAATTATGTGAAAATCCTCCAAAGGTGGGAGAAAGAGCGAAGACAGAAACAAAGTAGAAAAATGGACAGAGAACACAGAGAGGGAGTGCAAGGGCAGAAAGGCAGTCGCATGAGAAGAATTGAGTTATGCAGCAGAATTGAGTTATGCAGCAGCTTAGCATGGGTTCTCTCTACAGCAGAGAACAGAGAGTTAATGCTTCATTCTGCAAGTCATAAGGACTGAACTGAGGATCTCTGAAATCACCTCAGATGTAATTTACAGCACAAGTGAATGAATGCTGTAAGAACAATTGTAAAAAGGAAATGTTCAGCAAGGGAGGCTGGAGGAAGAGAAGGATATTGTAACCTTGGAAAAACAAAAAAATATGAAAGACATGAGGTTTTGTTGGTGGAGATGTAAAGAAAGGGGTGGATTTAGAAGGATGTTAGAAAAGTAAAGGTGCCCAAGAGAATTATAAGAAAAGTCAGAGAACTACACAGTTGGAAATTTGAATTCCTGAAAGCACATCTGAAATGTCAACTACAATAACATAAAAGAGGGATAGGAAGAAATAAAATTCAATTTGGGTGCCAGAGCACTGGAACAGGTTGCCCCGAGAGGTGGTGGAGTCTCCTTCTCTGGAGATATTCAAAACGCGCCTGGATGCAATCCTGTGCAATGTGCTCTAGGTGACCCTGCTTGAGCAGGGGTGTTGGACTAGATGATCTCCTGAGGTCCCTTCCAACCTCAGCGATTCTGTGATTCTGTGATTCTGTGATTCAATTTTAGTAGTCTTAGGCTGAGGAAATACAAGCCTAAACACTGATCCCATCTCTGCTTCTAGATAGTCACAGAACATGACACACTAATTTAGGCTTCTAACTTGCACTTAAAATTTGGGCACGTAGGACCTCCTTCTGAAGGCTTTCAGAAACACACTCTTCACTCCATTAACTGTGGAAGAGACTCATGCCATCACTTACAAGGACTGGTGAACTAGGAAGGTAAAATTGAGGCACAAGTCTGGTTTCTAAGTATGTTAGCCTTCATCCCACCCAAAAAGATATTTGGGCAGAGGAGCAGATGAAGGTTTAAGAAGTTAAAAGCATACCACAGACAGAGAATGTGGAGTATAAGAGGTCATTCAGGAGATGGGGTTCCAGAAAAGCAGGAAAAATAAAAATATATGCCAGCTATGTGTTGACTGAGGGACGAAAGACTAAATGGCAGGCAGGGATAGGAAGTTGAAAACAACAGTGAGAAGCTGATGGAAAGAACCAGTAACAAAAGCAAAGAAAAGATGCTATTGTACCTCAGTGACTCAGAAGGATGTTGATTCCTTCGAGAACAAGTCAAAATTGAACAACAACAGAGTTCACCAAAAGGTATCAGGTTTTGCCATGCTCTGGCTATGTCAATAAATCAAGAATCAGTTGTAACTCAGTATTTCAGCTGTTCAAGACAGTTTCAAGTTACATAAACTCAGACCTGATTCCAAATTTCACTTGTCCACTTTGAAGAGTGTTTGCTTTGGGGTTTTGATTTAGTACCTTTGTTATATTCAATAAAATTCTGATGCAGGTTGAAATCTGGAGATATTCCTTAGTTTCAGTGGTGTTTGGATTCAAATTTAATGCTTAATGCAGTGTATAGAGTTTATCTGAATTGCAACTTTTTTGTCAATGTAGGCTATGAAATGGTGAAATTAGATCAGATTGTATACACATTTGTCAATACTGTGAAGGTAAATGGAAGCTAATCATGTATATCTGAGAGTGAAATTTGGCTGTAGCTCCATAGCAAAGCTATCTATCTACAAAGCATTAAAGGCAACTTCTGTAAAAATTTACTTCCAAATGAACCTAAATTTTTCACGCCATAAAATATAGTAGTACAACAGAAAAAACTGTTTTATGTCAAATGCACCAGAGGTGATTACTGTGGATATGCAATTTGGTTAAAATGTGTTTTAGAAACTCAGCCAGCCATAACATTTTCAAGGCCGAGTCATTCACTATTCACTGCTGTTATGGTGAACTGCAAAGTAGCAGTGCATAATCACCTCCTGGTCTGATATAAAAAGGGAGTTTTTATTTTAAATAGCAGTTCTCACATTGCTTTCTCACTAGCAGAATATCTTAGGCAGTACTGCATACCATGGTGCCCCATACTATGATCTGTAGTGTTAAAATTCAAAGTGTAAAGAAGGAGATTAATTCCCATATCAATCTCAACTATGAAATATATGCTCTGTTATTGATGACCTGACTCTAAAATCTTGACATGTGTAGGAATACTGAGGTAGAAGATTACATGTAGTAGCTCTCAAACAGTGTTTTACCAGTGGAAACCTTTTTAGATGCAACTGAAAGAAAATATATGAATTGTAAATTGAAAATATGTATTTTGAAAATGCTCCAGCCTATCCTATTTGTGTTCAATTTAAAATCAGTGGGAAGCAGTGAGCTACATGACACATCAATTTTTAATCAAAAATATTTTAGCAAATTATATTTGTTTGGGAAGCCACAACAAAGTGAATTATACAGTTCTTTCACTGTCCAACTTAAAAGAGAATACTTAATAATACCATGCRGCACAAATTGTGCTTACATAGTGATTTTCACAGAGTGTCTTAAGGAAAATTACACATGAAGAATACAAAACCACAAATTTAGTTCATTCAGTGAAAGCCAAGGAGAACAAATAAAATTTAAGTCTAGATTTATAATCAGAAATAGAATTAGCAATACAAACCTCATTGGGCAATGTGTTCCACATGTGAGAAATAGGACCAGAGCAAAAACTCTAGCTTCCAACAAATGTTAGCATACCATTAAAACAGTTGAAAAAAATAGCACAATTATTGCCATAGTGACATTTTGCCACATATGTGAACAAAATGCAGTGGGTTGTGCTGAGATAAAACAGAACAAAAGATTAAAAGTAAGGTAGTGCTTTTTATAACAGGCCTACTGGCTGAAAAATGTAAGGATGAGTGAGAAGATACTAAACTATGGTAATATGTGTTGAGATATTTCCAACAGACTAAAAATTGACTAATAATAATAATAATAATAATAAAGAAATGAATAAGACATCAGTTGGTGCTTACATATCATATGAGCATTCAAAGCAGAGTTATAATCTCAGCAAGCATGTGAGATAGTGATTTTCCAAACTGATGTATATGTTATTCATATGGTTTTACAGCTAATTTATATACTGATGTCACAGAAATGTAATATTATTGTTAACCAGTGCCTGATGAGTCCAACATCTTCAATGCAGTTGTCACCCAGAAAATTCTTAAAATTCTGAGTAGTCAGTAATTTAAACACAGGCTTTTAATTAATTCTTTTAATCCTTTTAATACATTTGGGAAGTCATGCATCAGGAACCAAAGCTGGAACGCCAAACATCTCAATGTTCAAAATATATTGTTACAACACAATATTCTCTCTTCCCTCCCAAGCTCCCCTTGGCTGAGCTTTTCTACTTTAGCACTTTCTGCACTCATGTGGGCACAGATACATGGCTAAGATACATGAACAAATTGCTGCGGGGCAAAACACTGCCGCATATCTGCTGAGAGGCAAGAAGTATCTGTGCACATGTTCTTAGACCATGACAAATATATGCAAAGCAACTTACAGCTATCCTTCTTCACAGCAAGCTAAGTCAAGTCATATTGGCTCACAGTTTCTCATGAGCTGGGGCACATTTACAGAGAGTCACTGTGGCTCAGCCATCATGCAGTTACTGTGGTAACTTGGCTATATACGTCTGAGCTCTGAGACCGACACTTCCTCAGTTACTTCTTATCAGAGTTGATGTCTGTGTCAGCTTCCCAATTAATGTCACAAAGCGTCAGGATTTCAGCCATTGCATCTGCTGCCTTCTTTTGCCTGGTAATAGAAATCACAGGCATTAAAGTTCAAGAAACTAAATAACCAACTAGTCCCTCACTCTCCAAATCCCGAGAGTTGCTATTAGGAAAAAAAAAAAACATAGAAAGAGCTACAGAATGAAAGAAAAGAGAAAAAACTTATTTTCCTTCAAGGCTGAATGAGACTGAAAAGCTGAAGGGAAGTGAGTTACGTGGTGTTTTTACATTCATTTGACAGGCAATGCTTTTGCATCCTTACTTCCGCAGTTCTGATGTTAGGTTTTCAGTTAAGGTAGGACAGGAAAATAGGGAAACTGAGCAATTCTTTTTAGCGTTCTTTAGCTCTGATATGATCAGTGTCCCTTTGAAACAGTGGCTTGCAACAAAATAATGGAATATTGATGTTTAATGGAGACCAAAATTGAAATTCTACTAAATATGAAGTTATTGTTTGTCACAGTTAAAAAGAATGTCAAAAATATGGCAATGGCAGTTGGTTTACTGAAAGAGATAAGAGCATACATGACAGCTCATTAAAACTTATATTAAAAGGTCAATAAATCAGAGAAGTGGAACACCTTGTATCTGTATCAGTAGAACAATAAATGTGATCAGTTAATTTCATATGCAATAATATTTATACAGGCACACATTAAGTCAAATGCAAAATGCTGCTGTTCTGAGATATGCAACTTGTCTTAGATGAAACAGACCTGCTTTGTTGTGTCCAGTAGGTGGTATTGCTTTTAGATCCTTAGGGAATGCAGAATATAAATTCATCCATCTCCTAAGGGCTCACACTTCGGCAGATGCCAGTATATACATTAATTAATTAACAGTAATTCTTTGCAGTTTTTAAATGGATGGACATTGGAAGTTCTCCTTGGCTATGCCCACATGTTGGGTAAGCATGAATGATTCAAACAATTAAAAATTAGTCAATGGAATCAGCTATAGAGATTTTTTAAAATTTTTCTCCATTTCAAGTGTGAGTACTGTTTTTTTTTTTGCGAAATTAGAAAGAACTGCAGGTTTTTCTTTTGACTTATTATATTATTTTGGGCAATTCACGTAGAGCTATATATACAAACATAGTATTAAGCAATGTTACTGGCTAATAACAACCAATTTACTGCACAGTCAATGAGTCAAAGTTATTCTTTTACCATGGTAGTTTATTAAATGATTAGAAAATTGGTCACAAAAAGCAAAGCAGTAATATTTTAATTTAATTTAAACATAGCACTAATAATTGGCACTTTGGGAGAAAGCAAAGTGTATAAGAAGTGTTTCTTAGTCAGCATCTTTCCTGATTTACTTATGCAGTTATAAAGCTCAGTAATGATGCTTCAGAAATCTGTTTCCTTCTTTCATTGAAGGCTGCAGATTTATTTTTAGAGGGAAGTGCTAGGAGAGGAAAGGCCTGGGTATTTGGGGAAATTTCTTTACATCTCTAAAACCCAACACAATCCATTTCCTGAGTAATGTTTGGAAAACACTAACTACATGAAATTAAACACTAACAAACATCCCATTCTTAAAAAAGTTCCTTACGTCTGATACCTATATGGTTGGTTCACCATTAACTGGGGATTACTAAAACTGAATGACCCTTTCTGTTGCATAAATTTTCTTCCAACTTTCCTCTTTTCCTCACAGATTTAACAAATGTTACACTAGCAAAATTTATAAGTTCATTAGCACCCAGGTTAATTGTGCCTTCATTATAAATAGCAAGAGAAGCTTCTGGAAAAGTCTGACCAAGGGTACCTTAGCATAACTTTGAAGTTACAGTATTAAAGCACATAAGCTACACAAGGTTAAACACTTAATTGAATATTTTCAATTTCTTTAATGCTAAAACTGAAATCTGAGTCTGTATCATCTACATTCCTTTCTGGATCAGGCCCTTAATCCTCACCCCCCCCCCCCCCCCCCCAAGATGGCAATTCTTAATTAACTCACAGTAGTGTTACAAGTATCCATTATTTTGCATAATGCTTTGAAAAGCTCAGAAGAAGGGTACTGGTTTAATGCTGAATTAATAATAACAGTCATTATTACATTAATTATTAACTGTTTACAGTTGTAATCAGAGTGCTGAATGCCCTGCTCATTGCAAAGAGGCCAGAAAAAGTTCAATTTGTTGCCTAATCAGCTATCTGCTCTTCAGTACACAAGCTAAATATAGTAGAAGATGTCAGCTGCTAAATATGTAAGACTTGACGGAACAGCTCCTCTCTAACCTCAATTCTCCCAAACAAGTGTTATAAAATTCTGTAGAATTTTAGCTTTATTTAAGTACCAGTATGAAGGTAAATGGGTTTGAGCTTGTGCAGTTTAGATGAAAACACTGAAACATGAAGCAAGAGTGACCAGTGCAATGCTGTCTTCCTCGAGGTTATGGGCAAAGAGCTGCCAGTGCTTCTGCTGTTGCTTCCAGCTTTCCCAAGCATTGGCAGGATGTAAACTGCTGAGGTCCTTGGCACTTTCATTGGTAACCCTGGACTCTTTGTGGACCATGGAAATGCTGGGATCCCTGGGGACAGCTGAGCAACTGACAAAGCTTGGGTCAGAGTCACCCTCCCAAAGCTTGTAAAAGCTTTGAGGAAGAGTCACAGTGTTGCTCTGGAACTATTCACAGCAGCAGGAGATACAAACTAGGATGAGAAGAGAAAGACAAGCAGTTTCTTCTCAATGAACAATAAATAGTTTAACGGTTCCAAAATCAAAGGTGGGAGAAGCAGAAAAAGAATGCTCCATCTGGCTTAAAGCAATTGGAAGAGTGGCAAGAAAGAAGGACATTCAGTTACTTATCAAACTCTTACATCTCAAAGAATGCAAGTGATGGGTTCCTCCGGCAGGCACAAAAGCCAATAGCTTCATAAGAATCCATGTGTACCATGCTGAGATGTGGAGATGTGATATTCCCTCAGGGCTTTCATTTTGTATTAGTCTTCTGGAAAGTGATACAAAAGAGAGGTTCTTGGACTGAATTAAAGTGAAATTGCAACGTCAATTTTAAAGAGCATTTTAAATAAATATTTGACAATGTTATGATTAAAGATAGTTTACAGATCCTTCTTCCGTTAGATTGTTATGACAACACAACTATTAGACTTGGTTAGTCCTCAGAGTTGACAGATGTAACTGGATTATTCAGCTTCTGTTTACTTAATTGTATAGATCTGAATTTTCCTAGTGTGAATTTGGGTCCAGCATAGTATCCTCACTGCTCTTGGAGAATGACAATAAAATGTTAGATGACACTTCTGCAAATGAAGGTGAAGAAGATTTTGGGAATTCCTCAAATTTCTTTGCACTTCATCTGATAATGAAGAAGGTAATAGTTAATAGCTCAAGTTGGGATGGGGTTCATTTAATCTAACTTTACTCATTTAAATGCTAGATATCCAATTCTATATGTCCAGCACTGAGCTAACCACCCTTGGCTCCTTCTGTAGTCAGGGGAGAGAATGAGGCACCACAGGAGAGCTGTTTATCTCACTTAGGTGCTTTTTTAGAATAAGATAAACTGCCATCTGGATGTGCCTGTTTTTCTCTGTTGCCTGTAAAGGGAGACTAAGCTAATTATTTTAGACTTAGACATCTCACTTCTAAACAGCTCAACGTAGATAAGATGAATCCCAGCCCTGGATTCTGGAAATGACATACACAATACTGTGCAGAAGAGCCACCTCAAGAGTAGTGGTAAAAGGTGTCGTACCACATTTCCTCCTGGATTTCGTGTTAGACATTTACATCTACTGTATACCCTGAGAGACCTGAAATAAGAATGATCCTAGACCATCAGTGCTGAAAAAGAGCTGTTACTTGAGGTAAAACTTAACTGCAAAAAAAAGAAAGCAAACCTGTGAAGAAAGGTAGGCATGATTAACTGCRGTAACAGTGATGTAATGGACAATTATCAGGCTCAAATAAGGAAAACTATTAGAAAAGGTGCAGTGCTCATGCTAATTGTGTTTTAAGGTTTTTATATAGTGATATCTCCAATAGTAGATGAGTATAAGAAATTGTAGGCACAGCTGACAGTCCCTCCTACAGTTCAATTTGCCTGACACATTCCATTAGAAGACTCTGTTTTCAGTTATTTAAAATGTTGCCAAAGATTAACCAAAGTTCTGGGCAACATTTTTCCCAGGCTGGGAATTTGTTATTTTATCTCAAGATTTCAGCTAAAAGTGAGACTGGGGACAGGCTCTTTGTCTTTCTGCTATTAAAACCATTTTCTTGAGAAGCACTAATGCTCCCACACTTTAAAGAAGAACTTTGAAGTTTACTGGCAGGCTGTGTGTTTTCTCTCTATTTGTGTGGATAAGGATCCACACAGATTTAAGTGATTTAGAAATCTACCAAACACACTCAGTTTGGCAGTAGAGACAATAGCGTTTGACCATTACAGTGACTGCAGATATTATCCGTACTGAGCACTGGTTAGGTGGAACTGCAGGGTTCTGCACACTCCCCAAAATGAACATGCTGGCTTAATTTTAGAAACAATTGGATGCTGGATTGAAATGCCAGACCAAGCACTGTCATGCTATCACAAAAAGTACCACTCCAAACTCTTTCCAATACCCTCTCACGTGCACTCTTACAAATTGGCCCTCGTGTCTGCATGGCATGGGCTGCAAAAGAGTAACAACTTGGAAATATCAGAACTCACTTGTCTCAGGCTGGACACCTCAATTAGTGGGCACTTTCACCAGTTTTCTCCCTGATTTCTGTGCTTAAACGTCTTCCCATTCCTGGATTCAGGTCCCTATCCCAGCTGTGTCTGGACAGCACATTAAGATAAGAGCTTTGGCTGCATTTCACCCACTCAACCACAGCCAGTTTCCCACTGGAAGAAAAGGAGCCACGGGATACCCCAGGAGCTTCCTGGGGTGGCCTCATATCTCACTGAGCCCTGCCATGATGCACAGGCTGGTCTCAACCCTGGCCCTGCCTCCTTGCTATGGCCTTGCCGGGTGATCAGGGCTCTCGGCTGACCCCAGGCACTGTCCCTGGACCYGTTCTGCTCCCCTTGCTGGGTGCTGGGGTCTGCACCCTGGCGGGTGAGGGCCCTCCCTGCCTCCCCTCTGCCCCTCGCCGCTCCCGGCTCCCTGGCTGCTGCCTGGCACTTCATAGCACCGATCCTGCCCCAGTGTGAATCAGAGGATATTAGCACATAAACTCTCCCACCAGCATCAAAATGGTTGGTCGACAGCCGTGATGGTGTTGCAACATCGGTTTGTCTGTTTGCTTGTTTGTTTTTAATTATGTTCCATAAAAGAAAAGGTAATAGTG
The DNA here is from genome assembly GCF_003343035.1 of Apteryx rowi. Lineage (NCBI taxonomy): Eukaryota > Metazoa > Chordata > Aves > Apterygiformes > Apterygidae > Apteryx > Apteryx rowi. The sequence continues at coordinate 31,791 of NW_020448775.1, forward strand.
AACATTCAGGAACATAGAAGACCAAATATCCAGACAAATGAAACATATAATTGCTAGATGGTCTTACMGTTGTCTGATGCTGTTCCCAGCAGCATGCAGTTTGGGGGAGTCAGGAAATATGATGCTGTTTCCACTCATGAGGTAAGTAATGAAAGTGCTGTGATGATATCGGGCACCTTGGGCAATTGCTTTGTATGTCTAAAACCAAAGCTAGAGATCACTTATGCCTTCTGTACACAGCACTTAGGTTTTACAAATGCAGCAAGCCAAAATAAGAATAAAACATGGGAATATGGAGCAGTTTTTAACCAGCACACACCTTTTTTGGTTAAACATGGAAGAGTTGTACATAGATCTGGTTTGCACATGCACATAGTCCAAGCACCCTGTGAGATCAGCACATGGCAATATCAGGCAATGATAAGTAACCTGTTAGTTTGGTTATCCTCCCATGGCTTTGCAAACCTGRTTCAGCACTGAGAGACAAAAACATGTCCTAAAACTTTCACACACAGACAGACATGTACAACTGCACGCACTACTCGAATGTGGACATATCAACCATTCACCAGGATTTACTGGTAAAAGGTTGCATTGCTAGTATGGGCCCACAATCATTGTCTACAGAGGTGCAGGAGGTAAAAAAAGTTCAAGAGAAGCAAGAAAAAAGGAGATTTTACTAACCAATGTAATGTCCAAATAAAATGCTTAAGAAATATTTTAGTTGCTATGAATTTTCCATTTGAGTGGACCATTCTCACACTGAAGTCAGGCTGTGCCACTCTGCAATAAATTCTCATGGCACCTGTATGGTCCTGAGCTGTGAACTGCATTTGAGAGTGCCTGAACTTTGTCTGTCTGATAACCTTTGCACAATGTAAAAAAAGAGACAAGAAGAAATTTTATGGAGCTACTTAAAGCTTATCTCCCCCAGAAGGCCTCACTTTCCAAGTCAGTCAGCAGCAGAAGGCAATCCAAACCTGCCAGTGACACTATTGTTGTAGAAAAGTGTGCACTAATGCATCTGGAAGCAAAGAGAAAGTACTATCAAACTCCAATATGTGTCAGCAAAAAGAAATCCAAACAACAACAGGAGCTGATGACAGCTGTATTTTCACTTGAAAATATTCTATTTATTTTTCTAAGGCACTGATTTACAACTAGAAAATCAGAGTAATTTGAATCTCTGACTCTCTCTCCTCCATCATTATTTTACTTCTTTTAACTACAAACTAGCCTATGATTGCAGCTGTCTGAGAGATTATGCTAAATTTCAAATCAGATTCCCAAAGGTTCAATGAAGGCAAAGGGTAATCCTTAACATACCTCAACACCTGACAGTATCAAAAAAGTCAATCCACATTTCACTGAACACAGTACTTCAAAAGCATAGATCCATCTCTACAGCTCAAACTGTCGTCCCTTATTGCTTTGTCCCTTTCCTCATATTAACTGAAACCTGCCTCCTCCATCCTGCAATGCTATTTCTACAGCTACACTTTGAACTGTGCTACTCTACACTTAAAGGCCAGGGTAGACCTGGATTTTATTCTCCCATTCCTACTATTTCCTCTCTTTCTCTCTCATTGAATTTCTCTAACGAGCTTTTTGTTAACATTTCCTTCTTTATGTTTCTTAGACATTGCACTTAGTGTCTGTCTGCTTTTCCCTCTAAATTCTCTGACTTCCCTCCCTTAGTCCACTGTGTTTAGCTTTTATGCTGAGAATCTGTCTCAGTTGCCTCCTGTTTCTCTTCCTTTCTCACTTGCCCCTCAGCCCTAGATCAGCTCTGTCTCTCACCTACCCACTGAGTTTCTTTCTGGACCTTATCTCTGTTCTCCCACAAGGTACGTTTTCTCTGATCACAAATGTATCATCTTCTCTATCATTTTCTCTGCTTCAAACTCTTCTTTCAAACTCAACCACTCCAAGTTTTGAGTCAAATAATAGCCCTAATACTCTCCTTCCCTTCTGTTTCTTTCACTTCCATTGAATTAAGATGATGGTTCAATATGTTGGAGTAGAGCTGGTCCCTACAACCGTTGCATGGAAGATGCTCAAACAACCGATCCATTTGCAGAAGAGAGAGTTTAGTTCTTCAGCACCCAAGGGCCAGATTAAGTTACTTCTCATATATGAGATCTGCTGATCATCTTTAAGGAAATATTAATTCCTTCTGCCATATCTGAAAACTAATTAAGCCTGAGAAAGTATGAGAAGGCTTTAATAGATGTTTAGAATAAGTAAAGTTCTGTAGCCTGCTTCTACTGTGGCATTGAATTGAAGTGCAAGAAAGAAAGAAGACATAAATTTGATACAGATAATAAATAGATATAAATAATATTTAGATATAAATAGAGAATAAATAGATATAAGCTAGATATGCAATTTAAGCTATAGAGTTAACATATTTTAATTGTAACAATACAGAAATATCCCTTAAATCCCTCATTTCAAGAAAAAAAGAGGATTTTTTTTCTTTTTCTTATGCTCATTTTATACTAAAATAACTCAGCCCTGCTTATGCTCTGCATAGTGCCTAGCACAATGGAATTCTACTCTGCCTGGACAGTAAAGTAAGCCATAAAAATGATTCTGTATCCATAATTCCACAAAGCATAAAAATAAAGAGCAATGATTTACATTATTACATTAGTAATTTCCTCCTGTTTTACATCACTATTGGAAGAGAAAAAAGTGAGGATGAAAAGAAACTCAGATCCTGAAAAAACAGCACTGCTATTCTTCATTCAAAATCTTTGATAGAGATGGAAAGGGAACAGACTCAATTGAGTAAGAAAGTGTTCGTCACATGTCGCTTCACCAAACAGGCTTTTGACATAGTCACATTTTGTGTTCCCCAAAATAGCACTTCAGCGTGCTTCAGTTCTGAACTTGTTTTTTTTTAACTCCTTTGAATTTAATTAGGCTATTCATCAGCTTGGTAAATGCAAAGAACCTTTTAAAAGGAGAACAGTGATTGATTTTTAAAGTGCTATAATCACCCCATCTAGCTGTAAAAAATATTTTCCAGTAAGGTTTTTTAAAGGATATTAATATTCACTATCTAAAATAAAAAAAACCTCTGTCCTTGCTTGAACACATAACCAGGAAGCTGCCATACTGTCCTTGGGGCTGAACTCCTTCACCCAGTAAAGCTCCCCCTTAACATCCATGCTTAGTGTGGATTATGCTGACATAGGTCAGACCTTTTCTTGGGAGTAAAAGAAGGCCAGCAAAAAGCTGTTCTACACAGAGTCTGGATTTGGATCTGAATGAACTAATATGTAAAACAAAGTTCTACAGCTACACCAGTACTCACTCTGCTAGGGTAAAGTACTGTTTCTTGCACCCAAGTAATAGCATTCAGAGGTGTCTCAAGTACCTGCGCATGCCATTGCATGGGGCAATGCAGAAAAAGTGTAGAAAAAGGGAAGCACAGATTTGATTCTTCTACCAGCAATCTGAAAGAATCGGGTCAAACTCAATTCCACTTTTCCATTTTGCAGTCTTTGACCAACTCTGTTATATCAGTGTAGTATTTTATAGATTGTAGCATTTGCAACTTAAAGTGTTATACCCTGACTGAGAGAATTCACTCCTGAAAGACATTTCTTCTAAAAATGTTCTGCCCTAGATGTTGTCGCAGCCATGCCAGTGCCTGGCTGTGAGCCCCTTGATCTGGAGCCCAGCTTTGGCCACCTTGGCCACTGCAGGCTGTGTCAGACCCGGTGATGGTCCCCAGACCCGCTCTGCTCCCCTYRCYGGGTGCTGGGGTCTGCACCCTGGCAGGTGAGGGCCCTCCCTGYCTCCCCGCTGCTCTCCGCGGCTCCCGGCTCCCCAGCCTGTGTGCGGTGGCACCCGCCAGGGCACTAATACCTCTTCGTTGCATGTCCAGAGGCTGCAGATTGCAGCCTGAGATTATTTCCTAAATGAAAAAGAGTCACTTTTTTAGGCTATAGATGCAGTAGCTTGCAACAGAGAGTCACTCAGATTAGCAGCCCAGGGTATGCCTGCTTCAAACCTCAGCCGTATGCTCTTTATCCAGTGAAGGCCCGAATGATAAAGAAAAGGATGCTGCTGCTCCCCAACTGGCTTGCCTACTTCCTAAGATGTTATCTCAAAAGTTTCTCTGCTCATTGTCTTTGTCTATCAAAAGGCAACCGTTGGGTAGCCAAGCATTATGCTTGAATTTAAACAGTAGCTTACCTAATTTAGTCCAGTACAAAAATATTCTTTTCTATATAAATATTTTCCTTGAAAACCTACTGCTTCTCTCCTATATAAGCTGTTGTAATGCCCGCATTGGGTATTTTCCAAGCATGTCATTTTGTAGGTGGTCCTTTAAATAGATCAGAAACACACTATTTCTGCCTAAAGTAGCAATGTGACCCATAGCTGTTGTTGCTTGCACTTTCTTTTCTTGACTCCTCTTATCATTTCCTTCTCCTGAGGAGCTGACAGAGTCTTGCATTTCCAAAAGACAGTCCTTCCACACTATTCCTCACATCCCACTGTAATTGTAACACTTGCTCTTAGCATAAAGACTCTTGCTCTTTCCCCTTTTGTTTTCTTCTTTTAACAGGAATTAGAGCAATAGCTCAGGTAATTACCAGAGGCATTGCCTACATGATAAGTCTGACTGATCCCAGAGTGTGCTCTCACCACCACGGATCTGGCTGCTGAGACTTCTCACAAAGCTAATGAATACTTCTTTGCTGTGCAAAATACTTGTATCTGTCTGGGGCTGGCTGGTACTATGCTGCTTCTTAACCTATGGTAGCAAGATGCAGTGAGGGCTATTGCTTGCTGATGGTAGAACTGTATCTTCTGTTAGGCTGCTCCTGTATAACCAGCAAGTGCTGTCATGTAATGAAAGAAAAGAAGGCAGGACACCTTCAGCATCTCACTTCTGTACTGCACATGCTTCACAACGCTTGCTCATCCCTTCTTTGCGCCATCCCAAAGTTTGCTAAAATGCATCGCCTCGTCCTGCAATACAGTAGGAACAATACCCACTGCTGTATCTCCCTTCTTCTCTCTCTCCTTCTCATCCATTCTTCTGCTCAGGAACAGCTGTCCTCAGCTATCCATTGAGTAGCATCCTAAACTTTACTAAGTATTTTTCTCTTGCTCTGTTATCAATAACATTTTCTTTCTCTGATATAACCATGTTTCCCTTCACATCACTTCCTCTATTGCTATTGCCTGACTTTCCTTACCTTACCTCTCTGTCATCTTGGCTCGAACAACGTGCAAGTAGACCTGACTCTATTCCCTCCACAGCCGACAGCCCACTGAAATCCACAGTGTGCCAGGGGAAAGCATGGCTTTGTGGTACACACTGCTGCTCACAAACTGCCATACCGTTAGAAAACAAGCATATATTCTGCCCAGCCTGTGGAGATTAAAAATCATAAAATGTGAGTGGGAGTGTAATTGCCATTCCTGTCATCTTACTGTTGGGTATAAAGTATGTTAAATTGACCATTGAAAAAATATTTCAATTACCCCATTAATGGCACAGAGAAATCCAGTTGTGACTCACACTAGTAAATTTTAGGGATGACAAACAGAGTCATATTGTGTGCATGCAGTCCTCTTTATTGATATAATACTTCATAATCCCAAAGTGCCTCACTCACTGCTGCATGTAGGGAGTGCTCAGTGCTGCTCAGGAGCGTGGTAGTGCTCGGGGATGCTCTTCATGGCTCTCTTAATTGTGGGTCAGCCGCAGCAAGGAGCGTGAATCGCAGTGCCTGGAAGAAGCAGAGCAAAGGCAAATCCCCTTCTCCTGTGACGGGGAAGAGGTGAAGGTGGCACTGGAGACAGTAAATGGTTTTGCAATGATATCACTACGCTCACTGCTGATGGCCGTGTGTAGCCTGCCTGTGCAAGATGAAGCAGGCTTAAAGTAGAGAACTGTAGCCCAAATGTTTGTTTCAGGACAAATCAGTGTGCAAACAGGCACATAGCAGCAGCATTTACTGAGCTTTACACTTGCCTGTCACACATCTGCAAAAAGACTGCACTTTTCCTTTAGGGAAGAGTTTCAACTCTTCAACCTTCAATGGAGAGCTCTAAACTGCAAGTGAACCCACTGCACTCTCCTCCATTTTATCTGACAGATTTAAATAATTCATGTAATAGCTACAAAAATGCCATAAAGCAAAAGCATTTTAAAATTTGTTTCCATTTGTGTACTTCAGGCATCAGTGAAACAGCTTAAAAAAGACAGGCCCATTCAAGCTGAAACTGCATGATTTTGGGGGGCTCTTGCACATGACAATTTTACACTCAGAATAGTCTGCTCTGAGTGATCCTTTTCTTCCTCAGTTGTGTTGTTACAAATAGCAACCCCTCCTGCCTCCAAGCCTCATCACCTTGAGAATGAATGCTACTTAGAGGATTCAGAACACTATACTTGTCATCAAAATATTACAATGCATTTCAAGTCTGAAGACAACACCATAGAAATATGCCCCAAGAATGCCAGAGGTGATGAAAGACTGATGAATAGAAATGGCGGTGCCCTGCCTTTTTTTTTTTYCCCCTGGAAAAGCTGATAGCATTTTCTTTTTCCCAAAGAATAAGCTATTTTCATTTATTACAGTTCAATCCCCTTGTTATGCATACCCTGCCCCTAATGGCTACAGGATGTGTAAGTGCTTAAAATGGATTCTGGTTGCAAAATTAATTCCTGCTTTTTTCAGATTACAGGAAGTTTGAGCTACATAATTTATAAATGATTGGCCCAGATATCTTGATTAGTTTACTGAAATCATTGGGTTATATTCTTATGTAGTAAAAAATTTTTTTTAGACATTGTGTTTATTTTTTCACCTATAAGCTCTTTCTATACATAAAATAAATTCATCATTAATAAGCCCAGTATATTTCCAACACAAGAGAGAAAAGGAGGATTGGATTAAGTGTGTCTAATTTAATGGTTTATTTGTGCTTACATTTTAGGTGCCTAACAAAGTAATCACCCTGAAGAAAGAGCCAGACTTTCCTATATAGACACTGATGATGCCTTTAAAGGTTTCCAGAAAGAGAGGGATCCTGTTTTCCTAGATTAAATAGCCTGGATTCTAGCTAAGTGATGAGAAGCAGGAAGAGATTCCTATTATCTAAGATCCTATTATACTGAGGCATTTTTGTTTGCAACTTTAACTAAGTAATCGTCTCTATTTAGAAGATTTTTAAAAGGGACAAGTTAACAAGGTCTGGAGCCCTTTTTGCTTTTGCACATGCTCTTTGTTCATTGCCTTTAGAAGCTGAAGAGTTAAGAAAGGCTCTCTTTCATTCTACTACGCTTTGCAGAAAAGTACTGCATGTCAAATATTCATTCCTGGCATCCGACATTGTGCTTCATGACTTCAATTCAGGCATGTTGCATATTGTCCCATGACCTGGGATAATGCAATGTGTGGCTGGTGTGCCAGGACCTGATGTGTTGCAACATGGCATTTTCTGCCCTGGGAAATGTGAAATGAAGGCATCGTCTGAAAAAAGTATAATTAAGAAAAAGATTTCTTAGCCCTTAATACCAGAGCATGAACACTAGCAACTCCACTGCTCTTTTCTGAAAATAAACAGAATAACACCAGATGGAAATGTTTTTATTCTTATTTCTTTGGGTGGAGGAAACGTTCTAGACAATATACAGTTTCAGGAAAAATGGAATGAACTGAAACAACTGAAATTCAAAGTTAGGTAGTGCTGTTGAAAACATAACTGAAGCTTTGTGTTTACATAATGTATTATATTTTCACACGCATCATCTGCACCCCTGTAAAAGAACTACTCCTTAAAAATAAGTGTTCAGATATTTCATATCTTCACAAAGAAGTTACATCATGGGAATCAAATCAAAAGGTTTGCTGGCTGATAGGGACTCTGGGGTAAACTTCCTCTTGCATTTCTTGTTGTTTCTTGTATATTCATGAGATCAGCCTATACTGCTGCAGAAATCACAGGGCTTTTTTTTCATAGAAAAAAGTTATGCAGTTCATAGCTGTACAAATAAAAATGCAATACTAGTCACACATTCCTATGGCTATTGCTAATAATATTATCATGTACAATGCAGCAGCACCTGTGAGTAGCCCCAGTGTGGATTTGGGATTCATTGCATTGGGCACCCAATAGTCATCATCGAAGCCCRGAAGACAGCAGTCCCTGCTTAGAAGAGGTTACATCTAATTTAACACAACAAATCAATGAACCACATTGGTACTAAACTGGAGSGAACATGGAGAAAAAGAATAAAGATAAAGAAAGGAAGGCAACACCCTTATATAACTGAGCAGGAATGCTCATTTCTTTTCTCTCCAGAAACATTTTAGCTCCAAATGACTTTTGAGAAAGCCCAGACTAGATGGGTGTAAGACTGCAAGGCTCATTGTGTGCAAGGATGGGAGAGCTAGGCTTGTGCTGAGCATCATCAAAAATAAAGGCCTGGCAGGGATGCTGCACTTCACATGAGGGACTGATGTGTGGCAAAACCCCCACAAGAAGCTGGTATGGTAGACGTCCGGATCCTGGATGACAAATGAAGTAAACTGCCCAAAACAGGAAAATGTAGGATCAGGTCCTTGGTGTTTCAACCACAGCAGAGTTCTTTAAATTGAGTTCAGTGGAATTTAARATCAATCCTTTCCCTTTTACTCAAAGGATAAATATCTATGAAGATGATGAGGCCAGTCACACAAGTGAGGTGAACGCTGTTTGGCCTCACTGACCCACCAGGGTAAGGATCTGGAAATTCTGCTTTCACAGTATGACACCGTATAAATAATAATAAGTGCAAGTGTACTTTACTCATGCTCTAAAGCTCCTGTATCAACAGCTACCTCAATGTAAGAGGCCCTTACTGTAATGTGAATTAGACTATAAGTGTCTACATTCTTCTCCAGTACTTTCTTCAAGGATACACACACGTCTCATGGGGATGGCTTTAGGCCCCACATTTCAAGAAGTCCAACTGGCCCACTTCTACTTGAAGCAGTCAAAAATAGCTACTTGGAATAGCAGAAATAAGCAGAGTTACCTGGCTCTAACATACCAATCAAGAGTGCATTCATAAAACCTCAGTAGGTTCCTCACATTGGCTCTGCATTTAATCACTTTTTAAATTTTGAATGTGCAGTCTTAGTTTTACAAAGGCTTCAAAATACAACAAGCAAACAAACCATAACATCCCACTACCTGAAGTACTGAATATTGATGACCAGGCAACTGAAAGAACCACACTGTATCCAAAAAAGACTGCAGTTCTAATTTTGACCTATCTTTGTCCTACATGTGCTGGATACTCTGTAATTGTCAAAGCAGTCCAATGACAAATTCCAGTAAAGTGAAACTGCTGTTTCAGCTGTTGAAAAATAACAATCATCAGCTTTTGGGTAAAATTACTGAGTATGAGGCCATGAAAATTACACACTCATCACATGCTTCAAAACAGTCATTGATGTAAAATATTAAATTACCAAAGGTGCTATACTATGTTACCTGCAATCATATACAAAAGATACCTATTGTCCATTATAGTATATGTTGAATAAATTCGCTTCACAACAGGATGTAATTGCTTATGTGAATAGCAGTCATGAAAGAAATTCCAGGCTCCTTCTGAAGTATTTGCATTTGTTGAATTTGCATTTTTGGGGTCACATAAAGAAATGTAGCCAATAATATTGAATTCATACTAAATAGCTTCCTCTCACAGATGGGTTCTTTTACATGAGGAAGAGATGCAAATTTAGGAATAAGTTTCCAAGGCTTTCATGACATACAGTAATATCATTGTATAATTATATTATTAACAGAAATCCTTCAATAGCAGTCAGGTTCACATCTGGGTTAGCGGTAGGGATTGGAGCTTGTATTTAAGCTCTAGGCAAAGATCCAGTTCGGTTTGGATTTGCTAGGGTAGGAATCTGTGGAGCAGACTTTATGAGACAGTGTGTGTGTGTGTGTGTGCCCAGGTGGGAGGACGCAGGAGCACCTCCTAGCTCAGGGGCCCAGGTGGGCTCCCTGGTGGCATCTCAGGTGCCCATAGCCCCAAATGAGCTCCTTGTGCTCATCAAAGCGACATCCTCTCTCCTCATACAGCAAGAGTCCTGTAACTTAATGCTTTGACCTTTTTGTTCAGGACGAACGTTCACGTGAAATGGCCATTTGATTACCTCACTGGAAGCTTCACTCATTAATTATCAGTGTTGGTCTACTGCTGGAAACGCAATGCTGGTTCTGATAGTTCCATATATATATACAAACACACATGCGTGCACACACACACAAACACACATATATGTTCATACATATATAGACATGTAGATAGATAGATACATACATATATATGTCTGTTAATATAAGCCCGTAGAGTTGAATTGCAGGTCCTGCAGGTATTTCCATTATAATGTACTGACCCAGAGGGACCAGCAAAAACAAAGAGCCCCGTTTAGCTTTTAGCTTGGCATGAGCACATATATTTCATGACAGACCCTGCGATCGCATAGAAGTTTCAGAGAGGAAGCAGGAATGGATTGAAGGAGACTGACTGAAAATGTTCTCTCCTCAGTTTTCATGAAAGTCACAGAATATGTATAAGATATTTCTAAAAGTCTTTTTACCACCTCCATTCTTTTTCCTGGTGGTTCACTTTTCAACTGACAAAGTGATTTATTAACTGTCTTTAAAAAGTTCCATTTCACTGAACAAATGATAAATATCAGAACCCGAAGCCTGACCCAACATCAATATCAAACGGACTCATGCATTTATAGGCTTAGTTTATTTTTCAAAGGATAAACAAAAGGAGAGTAAATGAATACTCAATATAAGAATACATTAGAAAAGTATTATTGTTAGTCACAGTGGCTAGAGGACTCAACTCACTATGTTAATTCCAGTAGAAACAAAAAAATCACATTTGAAAATTATGAGTCTGCCTCCCCTGCAGAAAGTGGGTTCATGAAGCAGAAAGGATAGTTTTAATAAGTAAAATATAGCAAAACATTATACTGCATCCTTCTGGTTTGCCTTCTCCTCTACACCATCCACCTTCCAAAGGTCATGTAACACTTGTGTTGCCAGTTCTGTTACACTCAGGGAGAGGCATGATTTTGGTGCTCCTGCAGGTAAGCACAGGAGAGAAGATGGTATCATTCCCAAATACACACACGATTGAAGTGTAAAGGCAAAAACTGTGAAGCAATCAAAAGTAATTCATTCATTAGAAAAAGTGATTTCCTACTGTTCATGAATGGCGCTAGTTTCACATAAGTATGGTTTCACTCAAGCCATTTATAACTTGTTCATTGTATTTTGTTTGAGCTCCAGTCTTCTTAAATGGATATTTTTGTCAGTTCAATTACTGTTTAAATATAGAAAGACATGTAACCGTGAAGAGTATTAATAATTTTGGTGCAAGTTATTTTACATCCTACTAATGCTGATTCTTGTTGAACTGGCTGTCAGAGAAGTTAGAAATGGAAGGGGTCAAACAGTGCCCAGATGCTGTGATACCTGGCACCTATCAGTGTGAGTCAGCTCAAGGCCAGGGTCCTGGAAGAGAAATGGAAAATCCACATGATCAGGTGAGAGTTCTTGCAGCAATATCGCCATCACCTTATTTTATCAGCTTAGTAGAGCCAACAACATCAATTGTCACTCACTCCTTGGAAGGGGGTGAAGGGCAGAAGAGTCCTTTACCCCCCTCCCTAACCCCCAATAGACCGAAGGGTCTGTACTCTGTTGTTTCTTAAATTAGATCTATTTAAGTGCTGGTGGCAGGGGAGTAAATGGCTCATGAATTTCAGCTTTAGGGACTGGACATACTGCTTTCTCCGAGTACATCCCAGACATTGCCTAAAAGATGACCTATCAATCAGCATGAGCCAAGCCAGACTACCTTGGGCTCTAGAAATCTGGCTACTCTGCTCATTTCCTGGTGTTCACATGGCACAATAACATGCACTGAAATAAACTCAGATTTCAGAAAGAATTGGAAAAGCTGCTCAAGGCAAAAGAATTCAGAGTAGAGGAAGAGGGTCAGGAGTGGAGAACCTGCACTGAAAGGATGAGCAAAAAGCCAGAGGTACTCAGGACAAATTCCTCCACTGGAACACACATCTCCTCAGAGGAAAAATAATCCTTGAAGAAGACCAGAGGAAAGGAAGGCTTGAACCAGTAGCTGAAGATGCTTTCTGGATTTATATCTCARCTCAACCTATTCTAAAAGAATCATTCCACAGATGTATTCTTTTTAAACATTTAAAACATTAACGTTGATTTTACATCATCTTGCAATTTCCAGCAAAGTGAACAGGAAGAGAATTTTGCAGCTCAGGGAAGACTGAACATATTTATTTTCAGTTGTTCAGAAAGGTCCTTGCTGTGTTAGAATCTGCTGAGAAACAGAGAAGCCCCAGCACAAAAGTCAAGAAAGGATAAAGAGGAAGAGAAGGGGCACTCTCCTGTGAGACAGGAAAGGAGTACAGACTGAAAAGGGGGAAATTCTGATCTATCTTTTCTTTTGTAGGATACCGAATTAGCAAACAGTAAGTATAGCTTGTCTTCCTGGCGCTAGTTGGAGGCCAAAGATAGAATATTGACCTTCTCCAGGGTTTGCTGGGACAGGGGTAACCTTCAGGGTTGGGCTTGTCAGGGTTGCTGATATCACAGCAGATTGCCTCCATGGCTAAAACAAAGGCTGCCGTGGCATTGCTTTTTACTGCTCATTCAAGCGACCATAAAGAAAAATGATTTTTTTTTCTCTGAAGCAGAAATGCACAGAACTTGTATGAGTGGAAAAAATGTAAGGCTGAATGATGTTATGACTTGTCATAAGAGTAAGTTTATTTTAATTATATGACCAAAATCTTCACCAATGTTTAGYTTTCTACAAAAATATTGAGAAATGCCTTTTACGTAGATGTTGCAGTGTTAGGAGGTTCACAGAGCACTGTGAAAGATGTCCCTGTGGGGGGCAAAGCAAAAATAATCACGAATAATTTTGTTATATGCTCTTTCAACAGGAAACATTATTTTCAAACTTACATTCAACGCACTCAGAACATTGAAGTCAAAGGAATTGTGTTCCTGAACAATCCCATGTGTCATCCACATCCAGCTTAGTCACAGCCAACTCTGAAAGGTGTTTAAACCCTCAGCACCCAAAGCTGGATACCTTCTCCACAGTATTCATTACCTGAGTTACTCTATTCCCCGGACTTCTGCTTGTACCTCCTCAAATAAAGCTAGAATACACTTACATCTTCTCAGTTCCAGATTCAGACCCTACAGGCAACCCTATTATTTTGTTTCAGTTTTATTCGGTTTCTGAGGTGAAATCCTTTCAAGGTGCTACATTCCCCATTCTGAGAGCTTCTTGGTAGGAATCCATCCTTCAGAACTAAAAAAAAACTAGCAGAAACTGAAAATGCAGAGGAGCTACACTCTCCACCAAATGCTTGGTAAAAAGAATTTGCCTTCTGCTAAAAGAAAAAAATGTAATGTGCTTTTTATATCAGGTGACTGCAGGAAAAACTTTTAAATGCACAAAAATCAGTTAAGGACCTATCTGCCATAGGGAGTCAGTGGAAATCATGTACCTAACTAACATTTGTATCTTATGAAACTTTCCCCTTGAGTGAATATTCAATTATTCAATTTGCAAGCATAAATGCACAATTTTCATGATCTACTTAGGCCAACATATCGTAATGCACTCTGAAATGGTTGTAAATTATTTATATGGCCATTTTTTTACCCTCAGTACAATATACTTTTTTAATCAGGAAAAATTCCATTCACTTTGCTGCTGCTACTGATTAAAGAAGACTTCTTCAAACTTCACATAGCTGTCCATTAAGTGATGACAAATTGCTAAGTGTGGTCTAAAATGTCTATCATAAATGCTTCTCTTTGACAATATTTTTTTCTCTTCCAGAGTAACAATGTCTGATTACTTTCTGGATTTTCCCTAAGGGTAAGATCTATTTATTTTTTCAGAGAGCTGAAAATAAGTTTGATTTGGTCACTTGCATCTCAACACATTTTACTCTTTTCCATTGTGATATAATTCATCATTAATAAAACTATACTTGCAAAAATTCTTTTGAAAATTATCTCTAGCAACATGAGTCAAGTAGGAGTATGTCCATAATGATGAGAAATGCATCAGCTGAGTAGTTCTTAGTGTATTCCTGTTTTTTTTAAAATATAACATACAAACATTCTCATTCTCCACCATCATGAGGCTTAAAAAAAGTTTATTTTTTCAAAATTGTTTTTCAGAAATATTTCTCCAGAATTCAGAAAGCAGTTCTCCATTTTTTGGCTTACTCAATGACAACCTTCATCACTTCACTGTCAGCTTTTACTGTAGTCAGAGTGGCCAGCATGATCCTTAATAAAGGACAAAAAGAAAAATATTAAAGTGAAGGGGGGATATAATATTGCCTCTTCTCACAGGACCACCCCACTGTAATAGCTTTGCTTCTGTAATAGCTGTACTACTGTGCTACTGTAATATGCTGCTGGACTACCATAGCAGTTCTGATATTCACGCTTCAAGAGAAAGAGTCATAAAACGAAAGACCTAAAAATAACTCTTAAGATGAGGASCTGATCTTACTCAGGTTATAAAAAGGAGGATGAGATAAGATCTTGCACAACTACTCATATATGTAGAGGAAAAAAAACCCTAAAATGTGTGGTTCTGGCTTCCAGGAAAGAAAGTGAGATTGAAAGACTTTTCAGACTTACATGACATGGGCCAACCAATGAGCAAAAGTTGGACAAATTCCCCCTGAATTAAGATGCAAAGGGGATGATTAATTAATACTGATTTTGGAAAGTGGTGCAGTCACTATAATTGGAAGGTGATGTTAGTTGCCTTCCTAAAGATAGGAATTGATCCGGCTTCTGAGGTCTTGAAGGCTGCATAGGCAGTTACATAAGTAAGCCTAGGTGGCTGTGTTGTTCCTTCTTGCCTTGAATCTTGTGACTCCAAATACTACTCTTTGCCATCTACTTTCAGCCACACATCCCTAGGGAAGAAAGGATCAACAGTCTTGCCTGCACAGTCCCAAAGAATTGGCAGCTCTGCAGTAAATGACTGCTATCAATTCCCAAGATGCCCACCTTCTTCAAGGCTCCTACCAGTTGCTCATTTGGATAAGATGAACACCTGGCCAAATACTTTTTTTTCATTTTTCTACCTTATTCTAAACACCAGACTTTGACTGGAGCTGGACACAGGATAGTGAATGTACTGATGCTCTGAGGTGCACCAGATGGGTCCTGTCAGTTGACTGATGATCAACATTTACTCAAAGTCCAACTGAACATCAAATCTGGGATGGTAAGGAAATCTTTACATGATGAAACATGTTTCCATAGTGGAAGAACTCATGACACTTTTTACAGTTTAAGAAAAAGAGGAACGGATCATTTCTGTTGTAGTAGATTCCCCCTCTGCCCCAGTCTACAGTAGACCCACTGTAGACTGATGCCTCAGTCTTCTCTGTTCTCTCTGTGTGGAAAAAAAGAGTTTAGTTGCCTGAGGATTGAAATATTTAAGTCTAATTAAAGTCATTGTGTTCAGTATAGGAATGTGTGGGTGACATTTACATGCCTTTAATACATGAGAAATAAGTCTAAGCAATTTAACAGTCAGCTCTGGCCTGTGAAGATGACATATTCCATGAAAAGATGAAATCACCACTTCTCTTAATGATTCCCCTCACAAATATAGCTGTATCGAATCCATCCATCAGATACCCTTTGTTACCCCAGAATCATTGGCTTATGAAGGGTCTTCTGTGCCTTTCTTTCCCCCAACTCCTTTCAGTCTCTGCTATGACATGCACAGCCCATCAGTGCAGACGGGCAGCCCACCTCTGCCCACTCTGGTTCCTCTCTCCTTCCCCTTCTGGAGCAGAGGTGTCTGTGGGTCTCTTGACCAGCAGCAGGCAGCTGGGGGCACCGAGCCGCATGCAACCTCCRCAACACCTGGAAGGCAGCACTGGGGACAAGACCCCTATTTCAGCCTCTGGAACTGGGAGCTGGTGCCTCCACCCGCAGCCAAGGGGTCAAGCTCCTTGCTATCACCAACAGAAAGGTGTCACATCTCATTGGGCAGTTCTGCAAAAACAAGGAGAGCTCAGTAGCTAATGGGCTCTAAAAACCTGTCCCCATGGCTCCAAGAGAAGGAGCTCACAGAAGCTGGAAATACATTCTGGAGGCAAATACAACAGAGGAAGGTGCAAACAAACAGAGGAAGACAGTCCTTCTCACACAGGGAAATGAAGTCAGCACCTTCAGCACACCCCTATCAGGAAATTAAACAATTCGTAAAGAGGTCTGCTTTACTACTTCTCCCCAGAGCTAGCATAGTAGTCCAACACCTCAGTCCCCTCTCCTGGTACCTGCTGTACCTGCATGAACCTCCACACACCTCCACCTTGGGCATTGCCTCCCATCACTTTTCCCACAAGAGCAAAATCCCACCACCTGCTTTTGGTCACATCTTCAAAAAATCATTCCAAGCTCTTACTAAAATCCATTTGGAATAGATTTTGTAGGCAGGAAAAAAAAAAAAGATTTTTGAGATAAAAACGCATGTACGATCACATTAGCACCTCAAAACCCAGCTCACTGCCCAGGACTCCTTTGAGCTAGACAGGATGCAAACAGAATAAAATATTGTCGTCACAGAGACTTACAATTCTTTGAGCATTAGCTTAAAAAAGTTAAGAAGTCTGGTAGATGGTGTTTTATATTCACTTTGTGCTGTATAGACAGACCAAAGAAGGTATGAGAAGTGGACAGTCAAGTTGGTTCCTTGATCCTTTGGAAGTCAGTTGATCCTTTTATTGTATCCTGAGACTACCAAATAGATACACCAGTGTTAGTGATGTGATTTAAAATTGTTTTACAATGACAGTTTTAAATTACAAGGCTGATATTATAGTACATCCTGTGGAAGCAAAGTCTATGGAAGTAAAACCCAGCATGTCTAACTGACATGCAAAAATCTGCCTAAATTTTAGGTATCTGAACCTCACAGGGGAAAAGAAAGCTTTCCTTTTAAAGTTAATGGAGAGTGGTAGGTGTCTCTGAAGACACTTAGAAGGAGATGCAGCCCCACTAAGTTAGATATTTATCTTTCTTCATTAACTGCAGAGACTTTATATGAAATGCCAGATGACTCCATCTATTTAGAATACAGTCCACATAGTCTTCTCTGAAGATACGGACCTAATAAAGTATGACCAGCTCTTCTTAAAAAAGGAAACGATAACCATGGTGTCCCACTTTCCCATCTTGTACATACTAACATAGTGATGAGAATGCTTGCTCAGCAGCACAACCTAGATAGTGGACCCTCTTAAATCCAGGGAAGTTTATCTCTGTCTTTCCCAGGAAAATATCCTAACAACCTGCTTCTGGTGTACTAAGTAGGGAAGAAAATTTCCACCCTTTCTTCTGAGGTGAGAAGGTTAGACTACCAAGAGAAAAAGGACAAACATGGGGTTTCTTACATTGGATACTGGCACCCAGGCATTTTTAAGGTGAATTCTATCATGTTGATACACTTTCCCCCCTCTTTTCCTGGAAATAACGCAGATATGTCATGTGATTTAGATTACTTGCTTTCTGCGTTGCAAGAAATAAACAAACTGCTGTAATTATGTGGTCTGCCATGCCAAGAAGTTGCCAAAATATATGATTTGGCTAAAACTGAAGACTTTAATGTAACCCCTGAGTTAGCTACTAGTAGAGATAGCTAACTTACCCTTGGGGGACTACTGTTTTCCACTTTGTAGTGATTCGTTATCTTCAAATTTATCAGATGGCTTTCTTCAAGTCTTACCAACTATCTGGAATGTAAGCACATATCTATCATACTGATCTGAGTTTTTTATAAAGCAGTATTTTCCACAGTAACTCAGTAAAGAACAAAATGAAATGGAGACCCAGAGCAAAAAGTTATTTTCACAAGGGAGAAAAGTACCACCATTATTTTAAGGTTTTAGGTTTGGAGGTGCTTTCCTCCCTTTCTTCCTTCCTTTCCTTTCCTGAATAAAAGTCAGTTTGCCATAAAAGCCCCTTCTGTATGAGTTTGTGTGGATGGGTTTTACAGGTACTTTTGGAGGTGGGTGGAGAAAGAGTTACCCAAAAACAGCAGGCTGAGGAGAGGAAAAGTACATGCTGAGAGGGAGCGTGTGAACATCTCCTGAGAACTGATAAGCTCCATCAGCTGCTACTCCCCTCGAAGCCACAAAAACTGATAAACTCAGAACAGCAAGAGTTGGCCAAATTTGCAAAAAAGGCCACTAGTATGCTCCAGCCTCAGCACCAGGTTGAATAACTCGGACCACATCTGAGAAAGAGGTTGCTGCTACATGCAAAGACCGCAGAGTCATATGTACCCCTGAGGAACCAAAGCTCCTCGGAAGCCTGAGAGCCAGGAACTGTGGGTGAGTGTGGGAGTCAACAAATAGTTACCTGCTATTAATAATACCAGCTTGATGCTAACATAAGTAACAACTACAGTAATAAAAGGTGTTCTAATAAATATTGGCTGTGATCTGTGGCTCCCCCAACTCGATCCCTTATCCAAGAAAAGGGAATTTGCAAGTTTTCCATTCTATTTTTACATCGAGACTATCTTTTTTTCCCCCAAATATAGTATTTGTTATCAACCTGCCATTTTTTAAGGTTTCTTAATTGCTATTTTAGGGTTTTAGTTGTTCATAATTATTCTTATCTATTTCTCTTTTACCTCACTGGTAAAATTGTAGATGTGGGGAAGGGAATGCATGTTGTCAAAGCATTAAATACTTTTATTTTGTTTTTCAGTGAAAAGTAATAAAATATTATTTTAAATTCATAAAAAAATGTCTCTGAAGAAGACCCAACACTTTTCAATCAGCTCTTCTAAGAGATATATGAGACACTTCCTTGAACTTACTGTGATATGATAGGAACAAATCAATACAACTGTGTAATAACCACATGTTCTGGGGAGAACAGAGGTAGCAAATGGATTATAAAAGCAACAGTCTTCTTTCCTCTAGGTTCACAGGCACCGTCTACCTATACATAAGCTCAGATTAATCTCTATTAGGAAATGAGTAAATAATGAGTTCACATTAGAAGCTTTTCTGTAAAATTGAGTCTTACTTCAGCAATCCTAAATATAAATCCGCATTGCCTGGTACCAATCTTGTCCTGCTCTATCTATGGTTAAGGCTTGTCTGTATATGGGAATTTAACTACAAGATAAAATAGTCCTTTATATAAATATCTTATGAGTCAGTCCCAACTGTAACTCTGAAGTGGTGAAGTTGTTAAGTAAATGCTGTTAAGAAAATGTAAAAGAAGCTATGACTTCTTCACAAGAAAATGCTTTTATGGCATTTAACATAAGAAAAATGCTTCAAAAAGGCAGTGTTAGACCCTCTGTCATGCTATACAATTGACTATTTGAAAACTAACAGCGTTTAAATAAGACGGAGATATGAGTCAACATGTCTGATATAGCTACCATGATGAATTTACGCCAGCCACACTGGGGCATCCTAAGATACTTTTGTAGATCAAATCTTTCAACCTTTTCATAAGAAGAGGAATGGATCTTCTATGAATATGGAAAATGAAATACCTTGTACATAAATTGTTTGTATCAGCAGATAAATCTTTTATTATCAGTTCATCAAACCTAGTCAATTATTCTATTATTAAAATTTGATAAATTATATAATTTTTAATCAGTTGAATTCATGTTTATAATGATGACTTGTGAAAACTGATTTATAGTTCTCACTATGAATTAAAAAAAAATATATAACAAATTAAAAGTCACACCATGTTTCTAAGGATGTTCTGCTATTTCTTTCTTAGTTGGTGGTACTTCCTGGGAATATAATCTATGTCTTATTTATTTTTGTCACAGAAGAGTTTATTTCTTTAAAGCATCCTCAAAATTAGATTGCCTGTGGAGCAAGCCAATTTTATCAGCAGTTAAAAAAGGCATTTTTTAGCTTTAAAAATATACTCGGTAATGTTTTTTTATGGGCCATATGTTAAAATGTAGCTATGTTCTGAGAAGTGATCATCATGTACAACTGCTTTCATGGGATTCTAATTTTTATTGTTCCTCAATGATTTCAATTCACATCTGTCAATTTACAACCAAATCGTGATTGTCAGTTATGCAAATGTAAGTGCTGGAGGACAGGCTATGTTTCTTATATATTCCTGGCTTGGAACATAATCACCATCAGCAACAAATTTTATTTCAGTTTCACTGAGCTTCTGTAGATGTTCCTGGATACCATCATTGAATTATCTTATAAATTGCCAATAGCCCAAAACTCAGAACAGAGCCTTGTTCCTCTGTAGCTTCACCTCGTCTGCATTGCTAACAACAGTGGAAAGCTTATAAGCATTTACTTTTGATCTCATGGTTTTACATAACTCCGAATTAACACTGAAAACAGATCTGTGGCTGATGAAGGTCCTGGCGTTGCAATAGTCCAGAATTGGATGAAGCTCACACAAACCTCACTGAAGTTGGCAAGACATTGCACGGAGGAAAGGTCTGTCCACACAAATCACACTGTGCAGAGCCTCAGTACCTGAACTGCAAGGAGCACAGTGACCTGGGCCAGGGCTCACTGAACAGGAGAGTAGAAGGGCAAAAAAAAGCATGACCTTGATGTTTATATATTGAGCTGGAAAGGAAGGAAACTGAGAAGCTTAAACTTTCATATTTATTTGGGGGGAAACATGAAGTCCTACTACATTTTCCAGAGAAACTGAAGAATGGATCAAACTTAAAACATCTGCTTCTTTAGAAATGGAAACTGAGCAGAAAGTCAGTGAAACAATGAAAAAGAGGTGTGTGCACAGGCAAGTCCCATGCAAACTGGTCTCTGTTACAGGAGAAGAAATGAGGTGCCTGAGTGTTGACTGTTGTATGCCAGGGTCAGCACAGTGATTTACTCAGACTAACCTACTCAGTGGTATAATTGCCGTTGTACGTGCAAGTTGTGTAGCATATTTTAGCCAACTGGCCACACTCAGGCAAAAAGTAATAGATAAGGAATGAGAAGTGCTGGGAATTAGGAAGTGTGGCTATCCGAATTATGGCTTGGGCCACTGTGGGTCTGTTCTTAAAAAGCACTTACATTCATTTGGAAGCCATGCACTTTATGGCAACAACATGCAATTTCTTAAATGGAAAAAATACCAAAGATAGTTAACTTTCTTTAATGCAGTTTAGATCTGGAGACAAGTACTGCCATCACCATGGCACCAAACAGCTTTCTGTAGAGTACTGCTTATGTTCCCTAAAACATAACCCTGGGGAAATCTGACCTAGGTTGCCAGAAATGTTCAGTCTGAAAGAAATGATTTCCAATGTATTTCTTTGCATATGAAATGCATGTCCCTTTGGTCAGTATCATGCCCTAGTCTAAGGGATGAGAAATGAGAATTCAGTTCTCGTGTTTTTTTCTAGGAGGGAAACTTAGGCCTTGTAAATATGGCTTCTTAAATTTAAAGCACCTGGGCTGTGGCCCAGGAGCTGCTGGGTTCAGCTAGTAGGTAAAGTGGCATTCATTTACTAAGATTACTTAATTTGTAAATGTTTACCAGAGAAAATGGTAGATCCACACAATAGCTGGTGAGTAGTACTGTTTCTCTGATCTGAATCTCTGCTGACGCCAGAGAAAGGACTATTTATCTATGAAGATCCCTCCTGTCTCAGAAGTATGTGGTCATCTCTCATGAAACCCTGAGAAAGAAGCAGGGACAGAAGGTATCACTCTAGAGAAGTCAAACAGCTCTCTTCATACCCGACAGTCCTCTAATGCATATGAGTAGGAGCTTTCCTTCTCTACATACCCAAAAAACTAAAGGGAACACAGAATAACTGCTGGCTGCTGTGGAAAATGGACTATTCACTCTATTTGGTGTGCTAGGGTGTGGATGATGTAGACCCGGGAAGAGACTTTTTAGTGTTTCCTTAGGACACCTCTGATAAACATGAAGAAACTCAGAATAAAAACCATGACCATGGATTCTTTATAGAGATCTGAGGGCCTTAAGGATTTAATGAGGAGTCAGTGAGAATAAAGTTAAGAAGAACCCTAAAGATAAAACCCTAAAAGACCTTATATGTTGTAAATATGACTGTAATTGGCCCCAAAGTGGCATCCATACAGGACATGGAAAGACACAGACATCTGAATAGGATCTAAATAACTAGCATGTTGAGCAGAAGGATGCCTGAAGTTGAACTACTGAGTGCAGGGTTGTGAGATGTTAGTCAAGATGGAAATGCTGTATACTCAAATGCATCTTCAGTCTCATCATGCACATATCGGACATAGGTATCTCACCTTTGATCAGCTCAGAATCATGTCCTTAAAGAGTCCTTCAGTCTCTCTTTAAAACTGGGCAGGGCTTGCTGTAACCTTTTAAAACAGTTCCTGCTGCTCTTGCCTTTCTGTATGCTAAAGTAGTGGCCAGAGCAACTACTCAGGATGCAAATATTCTCCTTTCCTCAGGGGTTTCAAATCCCCATTTCCTACCTCCTTGGAAAGTTTCTTACTAGCAGTTATAGGCTATTCTAGGTGGAGGGTATGTGTATGCAGCAGATACCCTCCATTTCATCTGCTGAAGCTGTGAAGAAAGCATTTCAAGATTCATCGGCCAGGAAAAGGGAACATAACTCTCTTTTTTTCTGCTTGGATGGAAGTAGGGGGGAAGTTTGTACTCTGCACTGACTAAATAAAAAGTATTAAGTATCTACGGAGTGGGGACCAAAATTGACGTCTCAGGTCTCTGAAGACAGCGTGCCCAGCCACTGCCATGCACAACTCTTGCTGGCTTGGAAGGGTTTCCCCACAGGGAACTGTAACAGCCCAGAGTCAGCAGCAATGGCACATCCTTGGCATGTGGTGACCAAATCTACCCCAAAGGAGCCCATCAGAGAGAGCCTAGGAGGAAGAAAGCCTGCCTGGTCTTAGGCCTGACCCTGGTGTGACCATACTGGTGCCAGTCAAGGCAAAGCCTGTACAGAAGCAGAAATAGAGGATCCTTGAAAATTTTCCAGTTGAAAGCAATAATTGTAAAGTCCTTAAGCGTCTTAATATCAGGTAGCAACTAAGCAAGGACAGTGAAGAATTGCAACATCAGACTTCAGTGTTTTTCCCAATTTGCCTCATTCTTCTTGAATCTAAGAGAAGAAGCAAAGAACAGACACAGGTGGATATGCATGTAGATGAATAAAGCTGTCTCAGAGTGATATGGCTGCACATTAAGGGTCCCTGAGATCTTAATCCTGCTTCCAGGCATCCTCAGGGGAATCTCTGCAAGCTGCTTATGTGTGTGTAGGGGGAGGAAATGGTCCCCCCCAGCAGCAGAGAATGGAAAAGCAATAAAAAAWTAAATTAGTTAAAATTAGTTTAAATAATGAGAAAGAATATAGAGGAGATGATCTCAGAGGCAGGTGCCCTTTTGAGAAAGTAGCTTTATTAGATTTTGATTTAATTTATTAAAGCTAGGTTGACAGTGTCCTTTTTTAATGCTGTGCAGAACATTATCTTCTGCTCTTGTCGATGGTCAATGACAAAAAACAGTGCATCTAGATTTGAGTGTGGCGTGAGGGAGGAACCTCAGGTTTTGTTCTGTTTTTTATCCTCTATCCATATTTTGGCCATATCTGGCAGCTGGTGCCTCCTAAATGGGCTTAACTGCAAAAAAGCCCTAAACCCTTCCAATTTCATGGTACCTGGTGGCAGCTAACTTGGAAATAACACAGTGAGACTTAGTTTTGGTGCCTAAATAGGCATAAAAKTGGTGCCTAAAAATTACATTTTTAGCAGCTATTTTAGTTAGAGATTTTCAGGTGTTTCTGGTTGGCTAATACTGCTCCTGAGCAAATAAATGAAAATTAACTGAATACTGTCCCTGAGCAAATATCTAAAAATAATAATAACAATATGGCTCAAATATCTCTAAATAGGATGATCAGACCATTATTATAAGCCATACCCTGCTTTTATTTATATTTCTAATAATGAATAACAACTCTAGTGACTTGATAGCTCAGATTATCAAGAGTGCAGATGGGAACAAAACTTGGGCTTTGTTCTCCAAAGCCATTCTCATTTAATAAACCTCTCTGTATTTTGTTCTACATTTCCATTACAGGCCACAGAATCATTCAATGTAATAGATATGCAAGATCTAAAATGTGCAGTAGATATATTGTCAGTCTCTCTTGTTATTTATTATTTACAGCATGTTTTTATTCATCTGCTGAACAAAAGTAGATCACTATGTGTTTTAATTTATTAAATACTAGACTGTTACCTCTAGGGCCCATGTTCCAATTACAGTGTAAAGCCTTTAACTGAAATGTGGTTGGTGATCTCTGTGCAAACTCTGTGCAGTACAGGTAGCTATTTGTAAATTAACATGACCATGTAGTTGAAGAGTTAGTGAACTGTCCAGATCAGACCTGAAATTAATCATTTCGGTGGGGAAAGAATAAAAAATGTGAACAACTCATAGTGAATCTTTTTCTTTCATAAAAAAATGCAATTTAGAGAGCTATTCTAGAGTATCAGTTTGTCCAGCACAAGTATCAACTAGAAATCAATATGAAGAGAAAGACCTGAAGAAAGATGTCAAACACTTAATTTTCATCCTAAGGAAAGCTCCTCGATTGTAGCTGCTAATTTTTTATTGCTCTAACAAAACAGAATCCATTCCAGCTCCCTGCTTTTCAAAAAATATTGTTAAAAAAGGACTTGAGGCATAATTCTCATTCATATATATGCCTTACTCTTGCAATATACAAGATGTTAGAATGAGTGCAACTGTAAATTACTCCCAGATTAAATGCTTTCTTACATTAGAATGGCAACTAAGGGGGTGGGAGGTGTTACTGTAAATGAGGATACAAAATGCCTTTGGAAAAGCCTTGCTTTCTGTTGCTCTGTGGTCACTTACACTGCTTGTATAGTCACACCTGTGCAGAATGAACATAACTTAATGTTAAATCAGAGTTCTTGCCTTACCCAATCGCTTCCAACTCTTTGTAGAAATGATGACACAAGGAGAGAGGCAAGGGAGGATATGACTTCTGCATGGTTCAAATCTCTACCTTCAACAATGACAGTATTGAGAAAAGAGCTGGAAATACCAAATGTCAGAGGCACCATCACTAATATCAACCAGCAGAACACTATAGCTGAACTTGGATGGGGGAAAATAGAAAAGCAAATATGCTAACTGGAAAAACATGGAATAACGATCACAGGACTGGATAAAAAGCCCTCACACTAGCTGTGCTAAGCTACTGCTTTTGTTCCTCAGCAAAGGGGCCATGTCAGAATTTTCAAGCTGGATACTTAAATCAACATTGTCACATAGCAATCTAAATAAATGTCCCAATTTTCAGATTGATGTACTGTTGCAGCTTTTTTTGGCTCCAGAATCTATGAATACTCAGCACCTCTGAAGATCAAGCTGTTTATGTGAGTGGTGATCATAGTAGAAAGTTAGATCAATGTAGCTTAACTTGCATGTGCAGAAACCTGCATATCCACACTTAGGGTATTTTTCATCAGTAGATGTCTGATCTACCAGTTATTTTACTCACTTTACTGCCAGTATCATAATTTTAAATTAACTAAACTATTATTCACTTTCCCTTTATTGCCATATCATACATATGTAACAAAGGATTGAATTCAGGTTGCAGATTAAGACTTTCAAATGTAATCTCCATTACGGAGAGCTAGTCAATAGGGTTAATGGAATAAAGAACGTTTTACAGCTGACCTGATGCAAAAGTGTCTGATTTAGGGTGAGCTGAAAAACTCTAGACTAGTCTTTTTTAGTGTCCATTGACTGTGCTGAGGAAATCTCCACTGATTATAATGGGAACAGAGACACCTATATCATGTGTAGACACATAAAGGCTGTGTGCAGATACACATAGACACCTACATTTAGGCTGTTTAAACTGGGAACTGAAATCCGCTCACTTTGTCTATCATGAGGCATCAAAATCTGAATTTAGGCTTGAATAGTCACTTTATACATCCATTGTAAAGTAATTGCATTCCAAGTTTAAAAAATCTTGAATCTTATTACAGTTGTCTTCAGCAACACTCATCTGTTAATAAGATCTCAGAACCAGAGCATATGGAAAACTTTCACAGTGCAGCTAAAGCACAAAGAACCACTTCAGAGCTAAAGAATGAACAGTTTTCCTGGTGCAGTCTCTGCCAAGAAAAGATTTTTCCTTTACATAGGCAGGAACACAAAGTGAAGTGGGTCACCTGGGAGGGCAGATTTCCAAATCCCAGTTTTGCTTCAGTCGCACAGTGCAGTTGCCTGTCAAGGTACCCAAGCAAAATCTGAATGAGTTCTCTCTTGGGTAAGCCTTGGTTACTTTCATGGTCAGAAAACAAACAAACAAAATACATAAATATCTTTGTTCTTCTTGGTCACTACTACTGTGGAAATGGTTAGTGATAATTAAATTTGGCACATAAAGAGCTCTCACTGAAAAAAACCCCTCATAGCACTGCCTCTGCTTAATAAGCTTTTGAATTCCCTTTTATCCTTTTTGTTTTTGTCTTATTTACTCAGGCTACTCACAAACTGTTGTTTTATAGCATCTGACATATGCATAGTCTACAACAGAGAAAAAGCTTCAGTCAGTGACCTTAGCATTGTGACCTTGAGCCAAGTCCTCAAAGTATTGATTTCAGCAGAAAATACCTAAATATCTTCAGTGGTTGGCTTTAGCCCCTAACCATAGTCATGGGAAGAGTGGGAAAGAAAAGTAGTGTTAATGGCTTCTTTCAGCATGCAATTCAGTGGATACTTCTTTTACTTTTTTGTCCAAATACTCACAAAAACACCTTCACAGAAATTTCTCATGGTTCGTTAGGGCCACACCAGGAAGGACAATATCAGAGATTGTSCTGGGAGAAAGACAGAAAGATCTCCTTTTTTCCTTACAAGGACAAATTAGCACAGAGCACTCACTACAATCTGTGTGGCTTACTCTCTTGAAAGAGGAACTTCACCAGCTGTCCAATACAGTTCTGCATTTGTAGATGTGCCCTTGGCTGCACAGCTCTCCTACTGATCTTCTATTCCATGAGCAGGAGGGAGACAGTGAACCTCTCTGTGAAGTAGGATTTGACCTTGGTTGACTTTGCAATTTGGGTAGAAGAGAGAGCATTTTAAGTAGGTCCATCAGCCTAAAGAAAGGGAACGATGAATTGTTGAGACACCAAGGGCAGGTGGACACCAATTGTTGGTGGACACCAAGTTAAGCCTGAGGCAGCAATGTGCCCTTGTGGCCAAGAAGGCCAATGGTATCCTGGGGTGCATCAGGAAGAGTGTTGCCAGCAGG
>NW_020448775.1:59697-67184 GCF_003343035.1 Apteryx rowi
AAAACCCGCCTGGACACGATCCTGTGCAACGTGCTCTAGGTGACCCTGCTTGAGCAGGGGGGTTGGACTAGATGATCTCCAGAGGTCCCTTCCAACCTCAACCATTCTGTGATTCTGTGATTCTGAGACCAAGAGGGAAAAGGAGAGAAGGCAGTAAGTGGAAAGATCCATATCAGGGAATAACCAGTAGGGTACAGTGAGGCATTGGCTAGAGAGAGATGATAAGAGATATTATCAGAGTAAAAAAAAAAGAGAGGGACTCTTATTTTACTTGGTTCTAAAATTTTTGATTCTGCAAACATCATATGGTTCAAGCATGGGCCTGGGAGCCTACAGCAGCTGCCCAGTAGGCTCCAGTTAGTGAGTAAAGGAAAGGAGAACAGGATCTGCTAATGCCTTCTGTTCCTGATGCTAAAGGGATCGGTCTTTGTCATGACTTGGGAAGAGCAAAGGAAGAATCATTATGTCCTTCCCTCACTTATGTTTAGTATCATGTTTTCTTCTGCTCACTGATATTTCAGCCCTCTGCCTATTCTGCACATTGCTCTTCAGGGCACTTAGACTTCCTCCTGTGCATGATGATCATTGTTTTAGAGAACATATGTGCTGACATGAAAATTCTGCAGATTAAGGAAAAGAGTCATTTGTGTCCAGCAGGTATTGCAACATGTTTGCAAATTCCCCTGCTCTGCTTGGATGGATAATGCCTTTCTGCTCTTCTTTGGTGATCGCTCCTAATGTTCACAGTGCTGCATTGTTTACGCATTTCTCTGCTGTTTGTCTAAATAGCCTGACAGCCCACTGCACCACCTTTTGTGCCCACCACTTTAATTGGTGCAGCTGCTGCCTTAGGGTGCTCTGCTAAATGGCGCCAAGGCAAATATAAACAGTCTGCAAACGTGTTCAGGCTTGTCACCACTGTACTTCTCTTTATCTTGTCAGGAGCTGAGTCTTCGCTTTCTGTATCAATTACATTCTCATTTAGATCAACATATATTTTATCCTTCCTTCTTGTATCGTAGCATGAAGTATGAGATATCATGCTTTATTTATGCCTTCATCAGTGGCTGCCGGTTATCTACTGCAAGCATCTTTCAGATATATTGTTACTCCTATTGCTCAGGTCAGTGACAAAACACTACACTATCTTCTTTCTCCAGTAATTTGATTTTTTCACATCTTTCAAATACAATAAATATAAGCTGAGACACAAACATAAAAGCTTTTCAGAAGCTCTGCTGAAGCAGAATTATTTTGTTCCACTTAAGCCACTTGAAGCATTTTGCTGTCCTTCACTGACACAATTTTTAATTTAGCCACAAGAGCTCTAACACAAATGTTTCGCCCTTTAAGAACTATAAAAGTTTCACTAGTTAGTCTTCATAGCAGTTACACATATCTGAAATTAAATCAAGCAACTACAGATGCCAAACCTTTGTATCACCTAAACAACTTAGACTAAGCTATTTTTAAATCTCTCCTGTCCTAAAATCTGCAATATTTGCTTAGAACCAAAGTTAATTGCTCCTTCAATGCCATTGCCCTTAAGTCCTTGAGACAATTCTTGCAGTGCATTTGTTTTGTCTTAACCGTAATGGCCTTCGATATTTTTATATTTCTCAGATTACTACTCTTTGCCCTGTAGTACATGTTCTTGCACTTTATGAAATTCCTATTATTGAAGGTAAAAAAAAGAGGCGCAATCTGCATTTGCAAGCAGTGCTGGGACCAGGTCTGTTTAAAAATGAATGCCTTGTGCTCTAGTACCCACGGCTGTTTTTTTTTTCTATTATAACAATGATCTCACACTTGCTACAAATTATGGTCTTCGCAATGACTATAGAGCAAAACAAAGCAGTATTAGCCTAGTAATTTAATAAGGGATGTCGTCTAGTCCCATGTCATAACCAGACTGTTTTACAGCTGTTTGTATGTTGCAGAGTGGCCAGGGCTCTGCTCTCCAAAGTTTCGGTTAGCTGAGCCAGGCTTTGTGCTGAAGCCCGTCTGGAGTCTGTACCTGGGCAGTTCCCACAGGCACAGCCAGGAGACAGCTGCAGGCACAGAAGTTCAATCTGTGAATCCCTCACCTGTCACTAGTCCCTGGCCCCTGCTAAGTGGCTTAAAGGCAGTTGCTGCCATCTGATTGCCACAGGTTAGGTAGAAGTAAATCAGGCTGTAGGTACCTGCTTGGGCACGTTTGTCACAAGTCCGATGTGGGGAATTTTAATAGGCTTCCTGAAGACAAATCCTACATGGGAGCCTACAGAGATTCCTCCTGCATCCTATGTCTTCCCATTTGCCGGACTCTCTGCTCTGCTGGACCGTGTGTTTAGTCTCTCACTTGGAAAAAGTGGAGGATGTACATACCCCAAAGGATTGATACACGGTTACGTTCATTGGACTTCATATGTGTCAGGGGAGATATTCACACAGTTAAGACACTCAGGAGAATTTCTGTGCTTCTATGAACATCTCTCATCATGCTTTTTACAGATTGGTGAATGAATTCAACGTTGTCTAGCACAGGACAATATCTGAGGTGTCCCAGCCTGGCTGTTTCTTCCAAGTTAGCTTTTTTTATTCTTTCCTGCAAAGGTAGACTTAGTCCAGGAACAGTCTTTGTGTTTTACAGAGCCCAGCATCGTGAGGTCTTGATCCATGACTCAAGCTCTATGGCTTTACTACAGTAATAATAACAAATTGTTCAGCAAAGTGATCTTGGCACCTTTCTGCAAAGCATTTCACTGTGCTTCCAGTCCAAAAACAGAGTAACAGATCAAGGTTTCCGAGTGTCAGACCATTTATATAACACTCAGTCCACATCATCCTCGCATCCCTCCCACCACCTGGTTACTCTCGCATGAAAACTTACTATGCTGCATGGATACAACCAGATTCCTCCCACAGTTGCTCCTCCCAAACATCAGGACCTATTTAGACCCCTACTGAGCAGGCAGCTCAAGGGTCTGTTTCCTCCCATTTGACTAGGTCCTTCTTTCTCACACATTGCAATGCTGCTATGGAATAGCAGGCTGCAAATAGGACACAGATTATGGGGGTCTCCACTCATGCACATGAAAATATCCACTTGCTTTAGTAATCTAAAATAATCCCAGGGCCTCCATACATGCACCAGTACAGGGCACCAGTGCGCCACTAGTTTAGGGCACTATTCATTTTAGTTGCCCCAGGAGCTTCCTGCAGCTCTTTCATCTCCTAGAACAACAGGGAAATCCTGATATTCTACCTCTTTTTGAATGTACATAATTGGGGATTTGGCGAGCATCTGCTTTTGGGGAGTTTATAGAGTACTATTTCTTGCCTAGTCCACCTTCACTCTCAGAGCTATTCAGGGCTCATGCCTATTTCCCATTCCTTCCCTTCCTTTCTCAGATGAGAAATGTGACCCTTACAGTCCTACAGAAACTGGCACTGGACTAGAACAGGTGGATCAGCATGTTCTGATCTGCAAGATCATTGCATGTTCAAACTCACCCCTTTCATCTTCTCTGGATGTGTGCCCGTATGCCGAATCACTGGAGAATGACAAGTCCTTTCTCTTCCCTTTCCTACTAGGAGCAAGATGAAACTTCCAAAAAGGCTGGATACCTTTATCTCCATTGCTCTTGATACATGGGCACTTCTTTCTGATGTTCCTTCCATGAAATAGTCCAAAAATCTACCAGTAAGTATGATGAAGAATTGAGCCTAATCTACTGGTCCAGACACTACTCCCAGCATAGAAAAGGAAGAGAAGAGGATTTCAGAACTAGCTGCCTCTTAGAGTGGCAACAGCCTACAGCTGTAAACATGCAGTTTGTGGATACAGCCTGTGGATAAGACACCTAAACTTAATAATCTGCATGTAACTGTCAATCTGTGGGCTGTGTATCTCTCTGTAATCAATGGAGATGTAGAGGGTCTGTTCAGTTGCCCAGGCATCTGTCATTTGAGATGCTCTAGGATATATTGCATGGCTTCCACCTGTAGCTCCAGACGGACTTGAGTCTCCCATAGGTTTAGTACCATAGCTGCCATGCCTCATGCAGCAAAATATCCTAGGAAGTCTCAAATGGCTTTAGACATCTCAGTTTCAGCAGCCAAGTCAAGTTCAAGATCTCCATGGAGCATAAACATCTAGCTCACAGGTAGACATCTAAATGTAGGGGTCTTATTCTGCAAGCCAAAGCTCATTCTTAATCATTAAATGATAGCTACAGACTTTTCACTTTCTATACTATATGAGAATTACACAGACTTTATATTTTAGAAGACACAGGAGTTCATAGTTATGTGTAAACAGCTAATCTTGTTTAACTTACTATTGTAACTACTGTATACAGAAACTTCAAGTTGAGGGGGATATTCTGTCATCAGTCTTACTGACTAATATACAAGCTGCCTATACAGTAGGTGTGCTTTGACATCTTGGGAAAACTGTCTATTTTCAAAGGACTTCCAGAACAAGGTTTTACTAAATTTTTCTTGCATAAAATGGAGTCCTCTGTCACCACCACACCATGAAGATGGGTTACCTGGTATTTGGGTCTCCTCCACCACCATCACTCTGGCCTCCCAGATGGAGTCTCTAGGTAGGGACTTCTTTTCTCTGATCCAGAAGACAAGGACTCTTGGTGGTATGCTGTATAATTTACTGTAAGAAAGGGGCTTCTCTCTTGAAACCTGCGATCAGAAGTCTTCTTGGTACTGACTGCACAACCACAATACTTCACTGGTGCTTTCTTTCCTTCCCCCAAATGGGAACCTGAAATTCTTGTGGAAGGAACTGACCAAATATCACCTGTTGATTCTTCATTTCTCTTGACTTGAAAGAACTATGTAGATGACATTTTCTTCTCATCTTTGTAACAGGCGTCCCCATCTTTAATGTGTTTATCTCCTTCCAAGTAAATTCTTCTTATTCCATGGTCCAAAAAGAGATGGGAACACTTGAGGGGATATTCTCTTCTTTTTATGGAGGTCTTTTTTTGATTTGATCATTTGCACACTGTACGCAATAAAGTATGAAATTTATTTTTGCTCATGAATCTTCCCACTGTGATAAAATGCTTACATCTAGTTCAGTGTCAGTTAATGATAGACCATTTATAAATTAATTAAAGTGTTGAAAAGGATAATTTATACTTAGGCTAACTAGGTCTAAGTATATATTTTAAACTTTTTAAGGCTGTTATACATATTTCACCAGAGAAGAAAAGACTTGCTCTGTTTATTAACATTAGGTCAACTCTCCTTTCTAAAGGCTAATCTTTCCATGACTTTGAGTTTGCATAAAGAGATATTCTGAACAAATTCTTGCCCTTGCTCAGGTATTCCCCTGCAGTCTTGCCTTGTTTTGGGGACCTGCTTAAAGCATATTACCAGATAGGCTCAAATAGGCATGGCTCAAAGCATATTACCAGGTTTGTAAGGTCAATGTTAGTCTCAATAGAGATATGGAGTTTCTGCTTCTGCTTTAACTCCAGTAAACCTTAAATCACATACTACCATCACAATCATCCCCTTTGGTTCTGTAGCCACAATCCCTGACCTCTGAATGATGATCAGATGTTAAGAAGTTTTACTTTCATTTAAAAAGTAGGGAGCTACATGCTAGCCCGAGGGAGGTATATAAACCAATTACTCGGGTGGAAAGCTTGTCAATGACTTTTTGTTTTGTACAGAACACAGATTGTTCCCAACTGTATAATGTTGGCTCTTTCAGTCAAGGAAAGATAGACAGAGATCTCTGATATTTTGGGAAGACTCTAGATCAATTTTATGTTTGTAGGGAGCAGTGACATATGAGCAACCATGAATAGCACTAGGGCTGCTGCGAACTCCCAGCCAGCTGGCTGCAGGTGGCTGAGCCAGCTCTTCCTCCAAACAGTCTGTGCAACTTCTGGACACCAGGAAGGACAGTTTAGTAGCTCAACAGGCAGCAGAGCCAAGGGGACAAGAAAAGGGACCAAGCCACTCCTCAACACTGATTTCTTCTGTGACCTTTGACTCACTTCTAACCTTTCTTAAATTTTATCACTCAAGTTTTGTCTGTTTTTCCAAGCTTGGTTACCTAGAGGTAGACACCTACCCCATATACATAATATACTGCAAACTCCATAAACCACTTCTCACGATATAGCCCTTCATTTCTGTGCATTGTTCTTCATCTTCAGAAAATAAGATGACAATATTTAAATATCATGTAGACAGATCTGGCAGCCAAGCTGTTAATCTGTATGTATAAATACAAAATCCTACTGGAATCAACACAAAACTACTGGGAAATTTTCAGTTTCCAGCACTTCTATTAGTGTGCTGGCTAAATATTAGCTGCAAGAGTTTCCCAGATGTTGGTTATCAGACAGATATCTTCACAGGGAAGGAAGAGGCCACCCCCACCCTGCATTTTTCATGCTCTAGCCTTACACTTCTTGGAGCAGTGGCAGCTTCTGTGTCTTCAGGAGAAAACACCAACCTCTGACTGTGTCTGAATGAACATAAATGTGAACAGAAACGTCACAGGTGAAAATCATATTGAGGTACTTCACATTTTTAATCTGTTACTGGGAAAAGTCAATGGGGAAAGACTGGAATTTTGTCCAGAGAGGTAAAGGTGATCAAGGAGGTGGATGTAGAAGACTTTGGCAATGGGAAGCAGAACAGGAGAGGAGAGAAAGCTATTCCCTATCCCACTTCTATTACCTCAGTTTTCCCCTTTCACCTTCTTTTCAGCTACTCCTTCCTACCTCATCATCTTTTCTCTCATTTATTCATGCTCTCTGTCCCATCACTTCCAACCCCTTCCAGTATCTGCACAGTCCAGCAGAACATCAAAAGGGGAGAGGAGGAACGTGGGCTTCAGCCTCCAGCTCTGCCATGGCCACCAGACACCGGTGCAAGTGCATGGCTCCGCAGCTGGCTCTGTGCCGCTGAGCCTCGATGGTGCAGCCCTCCCACAGAGGCTGTGCGGTGGCCGGCCAGGGAGGACAGGGGAGAGGGCAGCGCTCCCTGCGTGGGACTGTGCAGAGCAGAGCCTGGCAGAGCTCAGGAACTGCCCTGTCTGCCYGCGGACGCCCCAACCCAGCTGAGCAGCAGAGGCTTAGCGAGGCTGTTCTGGCGTGGCCTTGGCGGGTATTTGCAGCGCGTGGGAAGCCCAGTCATGGTGAACCCCAGCGCACTATGTACTGTCCTAGCATAAAGTAGCGTCTGCCCCTCTTGGGGGCATACCAGGACCCCACCGAAACACTTTTTGGGTATGAAGGCAGCAGGGACAGCGCCCGGGAACACGCACGTTTAGGTCGATTTATGCGGCCCCGTTGGCCCCGGCAACCCCTCGTCTCCTTCGCGCCCGCGGTAGGAGCACGCCGGACACAAGTGGGCCGCGGGGGCGGGGAGGCTCCCGGCGGGACCCGCAGGGGGACCCCTGGCGGGGGAAGGAGGGCAGCTCCGAGCAGGCCGCGGGGCAGCGGCGGGGCGCGGGCGGC
>NW_020448775.1:67573-122817 GCF_003343035.1 Apteryx rowi
GACTGCAGGGCAGCGGCGGGGGCTGCGGGCGGGGTCCGCGCCCGCGGCCGGCAGCGGTCTCTCCGCCTCAGCCACGCTTCGCTGGGGTGCTGGTGGTGCGCTCTCCCGCCTCGGCGCTGCACAATGGCAGTCGTGCAGTAGGATGGATCCTGCCGTGGCTTTTGTTCTGCAGATCCACCCATCCTCCTAGCAGTCAAGTACCAGGCTATGGTTCTCTCTTCGGGGATCGTCGGTGTTTTGCCGGTGTCTCTGATGAGGTTTTGGCCTCGGCTGGGATTTCACTACCGTACTTTTCGTTTAGCTTCATGCTGAAAAAGGGATTTTTCTTCCTCTCTCCACGCTTTTGGTTATAATCCAGTGTTGATCTAGGGGAAATAACCATTCAGCCTGGCTGAAAAAAGCATCCATTGAAAAGTCTCAAAGAAATATACCACGTGAGGAAAAAAACTGGGAGAAGATCGGAATATAATCATTTTTTCTATGATAAAACTGGTGCCCCTCTTCAGGAGAACTGGTCTCAATTTATTATTATGCAACCACAAGGATCTCTTCTTTCTCAGGGTGTATAAGCTGCTGGATTGCTTTTCGCCCAAATCAATGTGGTTTCTTTGGAACATTTTCAGCAAAGGATCGCATATGCTGCAGTGTCTTTGTGGCAAGAGTCTTAAGAAAAACAAGAACCAAACTGGTAAGCAATCCATTGCATTGCGTTTTTTTTCTTTTATGCTACCCTGTCTGTTGCTCGCCGAGGTAGATCTGCAATTCTGCTCTGGGGAGAAGGGGGAAATATAACGAGGCCAGCACGGACATGCATGTGCTTACGTGTATGAATAAGCAAGGAGCAGTTTGGATTAGCTTTGGCCACTGTCACCACAGGAAAAAAAAAATTAAAGGCGACCCCAGCCCAGTCTGCATCTCCTAGTTTCTATGTGCTATTTCCAAGGAGAAAACTTTTATATCGCTACCCTTTTGAAGGAGAAGCCGGTAGGGCTGTGCTCAGCCCACCCTCTCCCGTCCCTGATCCGACCCCTCCATGCACACCCCCAGAGGGGCAGGCAGTTTGGGGAAGAGAAGCCCGGGTCTCCCGTGCTCGTGTGAGCCGGCCTTGCCTGCGGTGGATGAGTGTGCTGGGGCTCCGGTCCTGCACAGCACTTTCTGATTAGCTTGCAAAATATATGCCCCCTCCCCCCCAACACACACACACCTCGCTCGGCTTTCTGAAGTCAAGCCCGGCACCCCCCGGCCCGGGGCTCCCCATTAGCACTCACGCCCCCATGACTCTAGGTCGGGAGGGTGGAGGGCGCTAAGGAAAGGGGGTGGACACCTTCCTGGGGCTTGTGCCTAGACGGCAACTAAACTAGGTATGGCCAAGCAGCAGCACCGGCTGGGCGGCTGCGTGTCCCCCGCCTCTCCCTGCCGGGATGACCCGTCCGTGCACACGCGGGTGTCTGTGTGAGCGTCTCCATGTCTGCCTTACAACGAGGATCATGCGCTTCGGTTCAGCCCGGCTCCAACGGGGAAACTTGCAGTACATTACATAAGAAAGCAAATGTAGGTGCTCTGGGCCGCCCGATCCCCGGGGGTCGCGCCGCTGCTGCTGCGTCCCTCTCGCTCCGGGCGGCCGGCCGGCGAGGTGGGAGAGAGGCGATGCTCCCCGGGCGTGCGAGCCGGGAGCTTTTCAGGGAAATACCGGCCCTCCCCGCCCCCTCACACCGGGCTTTGGTCGTCGTCGTGTCCCCCCCGCCGCCGGCCGGCAGGTTGTCCGCAAGCACTTGCGTGCTTGGGGAGGCGAGAGCTGCCGGAGCCCGGGCTGTGTGGGGAGGGATGCTCTGCCTGTGTGTGTGTGTGTGTGTGTGTGTGCGCGCGCCGGCTGCCCTGCAGTGGCAGCTCCCGAGCAGGAGGCTCCTGACGCTGGCACTGCAGTG
Source organism: Apteryx rowi (assembly GCF_003343035.1). NCBI lineage: Eukaryota > Metazoa > Chordata > Aves > Apterygiformes > Apterygidae > Apteryx > Apteryx rowi. The sequence goes on from NW_020448775.1 coordinate 69,499, forward strand.
TAGTAGATCATAGGCTCTCGTTGCCTCTCTGACACCCCAACATCAACAAGCAGCAGCCTTGGCCGCCCGCGCCCTACTTCGGCCCGGGCAGCCGGCTGCTGCTTCGCCCAGCTCGGGGCCGGTGCAAAGAGTGAAGGTGGACACCTCGGCAGATTTTTTTTTCCTCCTTCTCCCCCCCACCCCCCCGCAAGCTCCCCCCGCTTCCATTTGCCAGCTCGGCTCGCTCCTTCCCCCCCATCGCTGCCGCTGCAGCAAAGAGCAGCCACTTCTCAGCATACCAAAGAGGCCGAAATGCCTCCGCGGGAGGCTGGGCAGCGGCCGCGGCGCTCAGCCTCCGCCAAAGTGCCCCTTTGCGCTGCAGCCAGGCAGCCTTGCCGGGGGGCAGCTCCCAAACCGTGGGTCACCCACCACCTCGGGGTGGCCCGCTCCCCCTGCTCGGGCAGTGCACCGGGCCGCCACCGCGGAGCGGGGGGGTGCCCTGCCCGCCCGCCGCTGCCATCTGCCGGCCCCCCCCTGCGGGACGGTGGGCACCAGCGCCGCGCTGCCCCCGAGCAGTGGGGCAGCTGGTGCCGACGGCTGGTTTCTAGACCTTTCAGTTCGCATCCCGAGCCACAGAGCAGCACCGCCAGCCCGAAACGCGGGGATTTCGGAGGGGTGGCCCCGGGGGATCCCTGAGGCCCGCAGCGCGCCCCCCCCCCCGCAGGGAGCTCGCCCCCTCCGCAAGGGAGGAGCGGGCCAGCACCGCCCGCCGCCGTGCCTGCGGCGGGGCCGTCGGGGCTGGCGGCCGGGCCCCCCTCGGCCGCCGCGCCGAGGGGCCGCGCGTGGGAGGCCCGCGGGTGGGGGCGGCTGGCGGCTCCGGGGGCCGCTGCCCGGGAGCCCCCGGCCGCCCAGGGGCAGCCGGCGAGGGGGCAGAGGCCTGGGTGCCCCGGGCACGAGGGTGGTGGGGCACAGCTCGCCCTCTCTCTGCTCTCATCCGACGGGAATGCGGCAAAGGGGAGAGGAAGCAAGACCAGACCACATGCCTCATGCTAAAATCCCTTTCCAGAGTAGCATTTAAGCAATGATTAGCTATTTGGAAAGGCTAATAAGCACTAATCTGCTTGACTGGATTAGCTGATATTTAGATAACAGGAGCTGTTGCTCGGGGACAAAAGATCTCTTTCTTGCTCCTATTTCCCCCTCCCACGACACAGCAGCGGGCCGGGGTAGTGTCGCCCTCCCTCGTGGCCGTCCCGGGGCCGTGGCCGCGGTCTGCTCCCCACCTTTGCGAGAGCAGCCCCGGCCTGGCCCTGGCACCCCGCACCGCCGCTGCCCTGATTTCCCGGCAAAACTTCTGGAGAGCAGGTGGGTCTTTTGCTTTCAAAAGGCGCCAGACGAACAAGCAGCTGCTGCTGCTGACACCGTGCAGAGAATCAAGCAGGTTAGGCAGCTAGCAGTGGCGTTTATTTCAATTTAGCTAGTTATTCTTGGCCTGATGCACTTTTTTTTGTCCCTTTCARTACTTGGTCTTTGTCCAGAAATGGGACTGGGTGGCTCGTTTCCAGGTAGTCTCTGCTTTGCGTTTCCTCTCTGCCGCTGGCCGCAGCCCTCTCGCCTGTGCTCACCTCCTCCCAGGGCTCCCCTGCCATCGCTGGGGGCTGCAGGTGGCCTGGCAGGACTACAGGCACGAAGCAGGGCCAGAGCAAGGGGGGAGCAGGGCAAGGAAGGACAGGGAGTCCAGGGGGAGCTGTACAAATCACTGGCAGTGTTGCGTCAGGAAGCTTTAGTTTATCCGTCATAGAAATGCAGCTGGCTGAAAAACCTTTCTGTTTCAAATTTGGGATCCTGGAAAGCACTGTTGTTGATTGCTAAAATTATTTACCTGCTTTACATTTCTTCATAAGGGGAAAAACTCTGCAGATCAGTAAGTGTGGTTTTGCTTGCCCTGATTGGATTTTTTTTTGAATTTTCCTGAGTTTAATAATGCAAGAAGTAACAGTGCTCCCCATATCTTCAGCTCCCTCTCCAGCATGAAAACATTTACAGGGTGTTAGGTTCCTTGGGCTTCGCTTGCTGTGTGTAATCATTTCCACTTAACTCTGCCGTTCTGGCTAGGCATACATGTGGAAAGGATTTCACAAAGTGTGAGACAAAGGAGTCTCACAAAGAGTTAAAAATTACTTGAGCCCATAAGGCCTGAACCAGGGCCTGAAACGGTAAGATGCCATCCTGGTGGCTTCCTGTGGAGGGAAATTGTGTATGTTTAGTTAGGGAAGGGCTAAGTCACAGGGACAAATTTGGCCTTGAGGGGAAATGGGGAAGGAGAGTACCTCTGGGTATATTTTGAAGCAAGTACAGGAAGTGACTAAAATTTTTACCAAATGACAGCTGTTAGGTTGCGCATGGGAGATGAGTTAGTTGGCCGGAGTGCTAGATGCCCCCGTGGCTGGAACTGCTATCACATTTCCCTCTTGGTGGCAGCCCAGCAGACAGCAGATGTATCGCATTTCCCTCTCCGTTTACCTCCAAGGAGAGGCATCTCTCCAGCTTAGTCAGGGATGTTGACAGGAGTGTAGATGGAAATTGGCATTACTATAAATATGTTGCTGATAGAGGAATTTAGTTTCTGTTAGTATCAATCCCGTATCAATCTCAAGCACAACATCTATTTAAAAAGAAGAACATCTGAAATGAGGACTGTGTCTAAACTGGGCTCACTGTATAATCCCTTGTTAAACTCCTTCTTCATGAAATAGTCGGCTCTTTAATGGTTGCTTATCATTCAGAACAAGTTTCTAAGCATAGCCATGTGAGAATGGATCTGTTTAAAACAGAGCCTTTGGTCCTGTTGTAAAATACATATTGTGTAGCATTATTTGAATTCTAAGCAAGTTGGGGCCACCCGCTGCATTCCTTGCTCCTGGAAAACAAACCTCCCACCAAAAGACAAAAGATGTTTTGCCTAAGTAACAGCTGCAGGATTGGGTCCTTGAAGTTTCTTTCATGTAGGTCTGAAAAGCAGCTCCAACTGCTTAAATACCGTAGACTCCTACACTGTTATTAGAGGCACCGTGTGTTTCTGTCTGACATCACTCAAATGTAAAATGGCCTATTTACATGTATCTCACCTACTGAAGTTTTGTCCTCAATGGAATACATTTCCTGAATTTATACAAATTTAATTATTCTTGATCAAATTAAATTGCATATTCTACTTGTTAAGGGGTGAAATTTATGCCTGCGCATGAATCTCCCTACTGTGATAAAATGCTTACACCTAGTTCAATGTCAGCTAATGATAGGCCATTTATAAATGAATTCAAATATACAAAGGACATCTTAGGCTGAGGGAAAATATGCAAAGTGTATTTATAGATATCAYTGGTTTAAATATTTATGTTTATGCAGTTTTAATTTGAGGGTGATATTTATTCTACTTACCTACTTAGGTTATGTTAAGTATATCAATTTTGAGCTAAACTTCCATTGACTTGAAATCCCAGTAAGGAGTCAGAGGTTCAGAATTTGGCCCTTTGCAGAGATTTTCTATCCAGTAAGTGTCTGTCAAAATATAATCTGGAAAAGGGGGAGCTGTTTGAAACTGGAAATGAGTTTTTCAGAAGGCCTTCATAAACTTGAAAAAATATAAAGCAGTGCATTCCACCAACCCTGTGGTGGTATTTTGTAGTTTGTGGTGTTGCTATTAAGGTTTTTCTATAATTGCTCTATTGAGTTTTTTGTATAATTACTCAACATGTAGAATGAAATGCTGCAAGTCTAGAATGTGGTTGGGTAAATGAAGTGGCCATGTGCAAATTAAACTATGCTGAGTATCTACAGACATTAGTCAAATGTGCCTGTGAGCACAGGCTCCTGCTGGAGCAGGGTTCATACAGTCAAGGATGATCTTGTTACTTTGGGAGCAGTGTTTTGTTTCTCTACCTAATTCTGTTTAAGATCCCCTTTGGGATTTTGGACAAGCTATTACTTCCCCATGCCTCGCTCTCCTACACGTTAAAAACTGAAGACAATGTGTGAGCATTGCACAAGTGTGCTGTTGATTGTTTCATCTGCTTTTTGCATTTCAGTGAATGATAGCTTTTCAAAGACAACTTACTAGATTACTAAATATCTTACTGAGAAACAAAATGTTGACTGATTTAAAAATTTTGAAACCTGAGTTGTCCAAAAAAAAAAAATTTGTTGTGGTGTAGCACAAGGCTTGAACAATTAATGTACCTGAAAGCTCCTTGCTGCTGTACATAGGGATTGTATTCAGTAGTAAAGCACTGTACCTGGAAATAAACTTTGCAGGACTGGGCCCATGTTTAGTTCAGAAAGCTCCTGCTTCTTGCACAGAGTATGTTTCAACTGTCAGAACAAATGAAGTGAGTGGGAAGAAAATATTTTAATCTGAGACCATGTGATGAAGTGCTCAAAGGAGTATATTCATCTTCAGACTGGATACTAAAAAAATTATTTATCGTGTCTCAGAGTGGATCCTGAGAGGTTCTAAGCCACTCAGAAGTGCTGAAAATTATAATTGCAAAGGGAACTGATGGTGTTTGGCACCATGATGGATTGAACCTACAGTGAACAAAATATATGTAAGCAACATTCTTTTTAGGTTACACTGCACCAAAGGTAAATAGTATATGAATAACAAACAAAACTGTTTTCTGAATCAGGAACATGCTGTCTTTGAAGAAGATCTTTTTGAGGGCAAAACCTCCAAAAACATTAAGTGAACGGCTTTTAATGGATAAATGGAATGCTTTTCTTTGTATGTCTGAAGCATACCCTATTAAAAGCACTCATATTGAATAGTAGTAATGGAAGTAAGTTGTTGCTGATGAGACTGCATTGAGAAGTCAGAAGAATATCTTCTGTGGTAAAATTCAATGCACTAGTTTCAGTTACATATTGTGTTGAACATAAGCAATATTTTAATAGTTTGAGTGTTCATATTGGATAGTGATGTAGGGTAAATGACAGTAAATGATACCCTGTTGATAACAGAAGTTGATGGTGTAATTTTAATGTCCGTATTTTGCGTTTTGACTCTGACACCTGCTTATTTTACTTTTAACTAGAAACAGTATGAGGAGTTGCACTGAACAATTTTTATGTTTGCATACAGAAGGTAATATCTTGGAAATTATTTGGCTTAATCATTTTTTGGCACTAAAATTAAACAGATTCCATTTGACAGTAGAATATGAAGGTTAAACATTTTGATCCTGTTGGAATTGTTTTTGCTTTTGCTATCAGACAATGGTAGAAATAAGCCATAATCCYCTGTGAAAACTTTGTTTTAAGGAGACTCCAGAAAGGGCTGTATTTCAATTAACTGATATGGGGATAAACTTTGCTGTTCTCTGAAGATGCATCATGTCATCCCTGTTTTTTCATGCACCTTTATCATTTGAAAAGATCAGAACATAGTAATGATACAGAATGCGCAGGACCCATGCCTTAGCTCTTGAACAGATCCTGCCTCCAACACTGGGCAGTAGATGGCATAAGAAAAATATAGGAAATGGGCAAATGCAGTTTTTTTCCTTCCCCTTATCTATCTTCTCAGTTTTCTGCAATCACTGGAATGTTTTAAATAGAAGCTTTTATTCAGACCACTACACTTAGTAGCCTCTGAAGGAGATATATGCCTTCAGCTTGTCATGTACGATTTCTATTTTCAGCATCTAGAACTTCATGTGACAGTGAGTTCCACAGTTGAGCTGTGCGCTGTGCAGAAAAGGTGTGTGGAGGGCTTAGTGTTTGGCTGGGTACTCCTTTGTTCTTGTTCTTGTGTTGTGAGAAATAGAGGCTAATTCTGTCTGCTGGTCCTTCTCCTTATTTGTGATTACTGATTACGGGGAATTTCTTATCTATTAGAAAGTGAGGAGTATTTCCTACATTGTGTCTTCTCCATCCTTGAACTGTCAAAAAAATACATGGTATTTCTACCATCTGTGATCCTGTGCAGTTTAACTTGCCTTTGCTGGGGATGTGGGATGTGTCAGACTTTGGAGGACAAAGATGAAGGAGCAGCTGTCCCCCTTTGCACTGGGATCTGCCTCTGTGGGCACATGGGAGTCAGAGGAGGGTTTTGGTTGTGTGTGGGGTGTGTGTGGGGTGTTACCACAGTTTCGCCATAGCTCAGAAGCTCACAGAGCTGTTGCGCCGTAAGGAGGAGCGAGTCCCACGTTGACAGGTTGTCTCTGCTTTCATCCAGCTGAAGGGAGTTCATTCCTATGGATTTTCTGGGCCTATGGGATAAGGAAGTATCTCCTGCAAAGGGCATGTTATCACAAAGTCCTTTCTCTTGAGGGAAGAGGGGGGATATTGCTCCCTTGAGCAAGCTTTTGAAGAACTGAGCTCTACTGTCACCTGAAAACTAGGATTTTGTGCCACTGTGGAATGGTTTAAACAGGAGAGAGAGCTTGCATATAATCGCAAAGGCTTCTGTTTACATATAAATCTCTTGGTTCTCAGCAATGCTAGCAAAGGAAATACAGAAGAATTTCATTGTCTTTTAATAAGCTTTTGAGCCGAAAATGTTAATTTAAAGAAAACAAGTTTGCCAGACTTGTTACTCTTTCAGTAAATGTATTTCTAAGCATGTCCTGCTATCTTTAAACATTATGTCCAGATTAAGGGTTTCCAGTTCACGCATTTCATTAGAGAAGTGCATTATGGAGGATTGTCATTGCCCAATAGTTTCCACGTGTATCACTCGTTGCTAGTATAAGTAAATTTACTGACACTGAATAAAATGAACAGGAACTAACAGTGCAAAACTTAGTAGAAAGTCTGGTAAAAGATGTGGAAAACCCAGAGACTAGGGAAACGCTTAAAAAAAATCAGTGATATCATTAGGACAGAAGCATCCTATAAAATAGTGTCCTATGAGGAATATCTTAATAAGGGTTAAATTAATAGTACTGCATATTAACATGTATTGCTTGTGGTATGAAAAAATACTTCAGAGTTTTGATATTCCTGCAACTAGAAATTGCAACTCAGGCTGCTAGTAGTCCTTGAGAAACAGAACCTAAAGGTGATTTAGGCAGATTATCCCATTAAGGGATCGACACAAAATCTCAGATGTGAATGAATTTGAGATTATTTAAAATCCCAGTGTGATTTTGTCACTTGGACTCTTTCAGCTTTTAATAAAATCCATGTTTTTAAATGCCTTTCACAGGTGGATTAGAATTTGGAGAACTTTGTGACCCCTACCTGAATAAACCTTTTTTTTGCCTTTTTTTTTCGTCCCCAAGTGAAGGAGACTCTCTGCCACAAAAGTAGAGTTACACAGACTTTCAGTACCAAAATTCGCTAGTTTCCCAGCTTTATTCAGACCTGTTTTATTTCCACGTACATGACCTTGACCCATCCCAGATGTTGTAGCCTCCATGCTTTCTCTCACATCTCTTTTAGTTCTTTCACTTGCTGCTAGTGCAGGCATCTTGCTTTTTTACTTTGGGTTATAATGTGTGAGGAAAATTAAGCCTTAATTGTATTTCTTTCACATATTTTTAAGTTCTCCCCACTTTGAATAATTAGCAAATAGCAGTGAGTAGAACTACCGTACAGATTATTACTGATAGAATAGATATTTATGATAGATGAAGGACAGGCTGATGGGTTATCCTCTGTTTTACTGGGCACGAGCTGTATGAATGATTGGTTTCCCACTTTCTGCTAATTTAGAACAGTAGTAGAAGTACATAAATGTAGAGGTAGTAAAGCAGCTGTGACTGATGAGGAAAAGACAAAATCTGCATGAGGATTCAGAAGACCAGAAAACAAATTCTGCCTCTTCCAATTGTTTTGAGGATTGTTTGAGGTTATTAATTATTTGAGGATGAAATGCTTTACATGGGATTCTACTATTAAAGCAGGACACTTCATCTTCCAGGAGAGTTTTCCAGATAATATTGTTGAGCTCTTTATTCTTGACCTGGTAGGGAATTGGCTCCAGGTCCTGGCTTTGCCCGCTCACCTGGGAGCTATGTGCCTCCTCAAAGCTTGTGACCATGGTACCCTGCTGAAGCTACTCCCAGGAGTTGCCTTCAGCAAGGTACAGCCAGAACATACGTGTGGTCTGGATCTTGACTGGAGCTCCCCTCTAATAGTCTAATTTTAAGACATTGTCTTAAGAGAGAATTGTTAGGTGCCACTTCGGTGCAACATACTCTAGGGTTCTTGCCGACCAGGAACATCTGTGGCAAAACAGGTGACTCCTTGCATCATTTCTCACTGTATTATGAAGTATTGAGCTCTGCCTATTAGCATAAAGTTTTGAAACATGTTGAAAATTAATTCTCTTACCTTTGAAACTCGTGGCATGAACTCTTTTCCATGGAACAGCACCTACAAGCAGTATTGGATTGTTTTATAGCAAATAGATCATTATGTAGCATTTGTGTTGAAGTTCCACATTTTTGAAGGACTTATTTTATTTTAGTTCTAGACTTTAAACCCTGGTAATATTTGTGGAGTTGTAGAAGTGTAACACACAAAAAAAATTAAGCTGTTGTAGTTTCTGGGTAATATCTATCTGGGTAAGATCAATGAGTTTCATCATGGCAGAAGGAACGTGCATCAAGGTTATGGGAATGGATTCACTGTGATTTTGTGTTTTAGTGTCTTTCCTTGTTTCAGTTTTGTCTTTGCAGTTTACAAGGGATGATGTGTCTGGAGTATTATTGATGTGAAATGGAGATGAATCTTGGGATTTGTGGACACCGTGTCTCCTCATTGAAAGTTTTCAGTGAGAGTGTACCTTAGAAGACATTAGCTTATTTAACACTTTGACAGCACATGCCAGTTTTGAGAATTGCCATGAACCAATGAGGAAAATACAATTTAAGGAATTCCTGAGGATGCCTAAGTAGTTAAGGTGCTCTTGATTAAAAAAAAAAAAAGAAAGAGCGTTTAAGCACAATGAGGAAAATTAAACTGACCTAAGAATATGCAGATGAATATCATGGTGGTTCCACTGTATAATTACTTAGTTTTATGGCTTCTTAGATGCTGGAATAGAATTATTTTATCCCAGTTGTACCAATTGCTATCAGGATGAAGGAAAATGCAGCAGTTTAAGACCTTATAACCAAAGCAGAAGTAGACATAAGTTGTGCAGACTAGGTTAAAACCTTTTTAATAAAATATCAGGAGAAACAGCCAAATGAGAACTCATTAGGTGTGCTGAGGCCCATTTTCCCTGGATTTCAGCTTTCAGCTGGAGTTATTATGGTCTAAGTTGCTTGCCGAAAGTTTTCTTGTGAATAGATTTAAGATGGAAGATGGGGAAAAGATAAATACTGATCTCTTGTAGTCATATACAGTTTAAGAATTTGGGGGTGGAACTTGATGAAGTTCAAATAAAAGTAAGTCAGACTGTGATGTTGATACATTAGGTGAGATTTTTTCAAATGCTGTGTGGATCATACTTGAATAGTGTGGGATGCTCTTTCTCCCACTTATTCTCAGAGGGAGATGAAAAAACAGAATGACAAAAGAAATTATAAAATAAATAATAAAGGGATTAAAGAATCTGTAGTCATTTAGAAAGGTTAGTGATACAGAGCTCTACAGAATTTAGAAATTCTTTAAGCTACTTACCAATTGAAGAGCAGACAGTCCTGAAATTTATGGATATTTTCATGGAAAACATCTATTTCTAGAAGTGTCTCTTTATCAGGAACATCTGACAGAGTTACATTTGGTAGATTATAGCTTCTCACAGTTTCTTCCATGGATAGCTATCTCGCTAAAGGTGAAATATGCTTGTAAACATCGCTTTGCTTTCATAAATGAAGGTACTCCCACACTCTCCTGAGTCTACAAGCTATCGTCACACAGCTCTGAAGGAGTGGCCTCCTGGGAGACCTGCAGCTCAGTGTCCTGTGTCTCCTGCCTGCCTGCCTGCCTGCTGTTGCGCGGGCAATCTGCAAGCAGTCCATGGGAGCGCGCCTGCACAGACTTATGGAGCCCAACATGTGCTCCCGCTGCCCCAGTTAATGCCTGCAAGGCTACCAATGGCAAAGGTACACAAGTGTGGTCATCAGGGTGGCTGTCAAACTAACCTTAAATAGGCAATGTAGGTGCTATAGTACCTGTTGGTGAAAGGAAACATATTATTTTTTTTCCACCAAAATTGATTTGCAGCACAAATTTTAAAATGAAATGTTTTGACTGATCTTAAGCTTTGAAAACCTTCTTTTTATCAGACAATCATGCTCTGGGCAATATTCAGCTTCATGAAATAATGCTTTTAAACTATAGAGGTAACTGACTGAAATCATTTGGGTAACTTTTAATCTTTGTCACCAGGTTAAATCTTTCAAAGGCATTTCTGCACACTTGTGCAGAAGCATTAGGCAGTGTGAAGGGGGGTAGTATAGGTTCACTATTAATTTCTGTTTTTCTTCCAGTAGCATAAAAAGACCACAGTCAAGTAAGCCAAGAATGTTAGGTGTCATACAGACCTAATCTATCACCCTGGTGGTTACCCTGGATATCTTAAAGTAATTTTGAGGTGGGGGACAGTCTCTTTTCCTTCTCACTGACACAGGGAGTTGGGAGAGCCTTCAGTTTGGCATTGGTAAACTTTCCCCCACCTTAAAGTCTTCCTTGTCTGTCAGGAACCTCCGACTGAATTTGTATTGCTTAATTAAAAAGGGCCAGGGATTGATCCAAAGCCAAATGGCACTGGCTGGCTCATGTCCACATTACTTGCAGTTCGCACCCTCCCTAGCAGATTTGGCTAGCAGAGAGCTAGCTGAAGTGGTCCAAAACAGTCTGGTACTTGAGTAACAAGTGCAGGTGATTCTTTTATTTAGCATAGCCAAATAGGATCAGGAAAACCCTTTTCATCTCCCTGAGGAAAGTTAGGGGGAATAACGCATACCCCCCAGCCTTGGAGTGGCCATGCACCTAGGCTACTAACAGTATATGACACCATCCCAGCCAAGCAAAGGAGGTACTGGAGCCACAGCAGAAGGGATAAATGAATCCTAGCTTTGTCCTTTGGGGAAGGAGCACCTAGAAAAGCACTTTCCATGCATGGCTAACCCTGTGAAAAGGTGGTGAAGGAAAAAGAGAGGAATATCCAGCTTCGAGTGAATCTGGCACTTGGGTAGCAAAGACCCAAATCTGCAAGGGATGAACCAGAGTTGAGCTCAGCAGATTCTCTTCCAGATAGGAAAGAAGGATCAGGCTTGCTGGGGAAAGCAAGAGATTTCCCCTTTCTCCCTCCTTCTGATAAGAAGCAGCCAAGCCCCAGGGTAAGGAGGACAGGGGGGTTCCCCTGCCTCTAAATCAAACCCTTTCTTCCAATTCGCTGACTTGTACCAGCTTTCCTCCTCACTGAGCTCATCAGGGATCACCCCTTACTCTCTTTGTGTGTGCGCAGCGAAGCTGGTCAGCACTGTTGGCCAATGAGTAGCCAGTTGTTTTACGGCACTCATATCTCACTTTTGCTGACTCCTCTGGACACCAGCATGAGTTGCTGCACATGCTGCTTCATCTTCCTTTTAGCTAAAGGGCATATATTTCCCCTGCACTGCCACTAGTCCCTCTCTTCCCTTGCAGAGTTGTGAGGAGTGAGAGTAAAGAACAATTTTTATGTATTACTGATGCTTCATATATTTTGGTTATATTAAGTATATTCAGGTTAAATCTGATCATGGTCTGTGAATTGAAAAGGTCTGGTTTAGTCTGACAGTGTGCTCCAGTATATTTGTGTGTATTTGGCCTATATTAATGATAATTAGAAATAATAAAGCAGGTTTTATTTTGTTTCTTTTGAAATGCTTTTCGGGAAAATCAGTTTATAGCCCATYTGGAACCTCTTAATTCTTTTTTCTGAGGATGCAAAGGATATGTTTACTCTTGCACTTAATGCTAAATACTAGGTTGAATTTAAACTCTGCAGTCTCCTCCTTTCATGAATTCCCTGAAAACCCCTTAGCATAAATGTTCCTTTACAAATTACATATCTGAAAAAAAACCTCACCAAAGTATCATTGTTTAATCTGAGACAAAGAATGATGTTGCAATTAACAAGAAAAGAGGTTTTGTGTTTGCATTACCACAGTAAAAGCAATTGTGGAAAGCTCTGATGATGGGACGTAGTTTTGTGTTGCCTCAAAATAGAGCACAGTGTGGGGCTGTGTTCAGTGTGTGGGCTTGCTCCAAAGAGCCAGGATTTCTGAAACCACTCTAACCACTCTGTAAGTTTGGAAGTCAAGCCAAAGCTTCTTATCCGATAAGCTCTTTTTGGCAATATAGGAGTAAAAGACTCTCACTATAAATTAGGCCAGTTTGGGCTGGACTAATTGCATTGAGGTTCTTTCCAAGAGCTCAAATACCTGTTCTTCGTTTCCCCTTCCAAGCTGGGGAAAAAAAGTTTATTGTTGCCTCCTTATTTACAGTCTTTCTTTTGGGTATGCTAGCCATCTTTAAAAAGAACCATCTTTAATCTTTGTGGCTTCTGGAAAGTTGCTTGTTATTTGCTTTACACTGCAGTGCTCCATTATATGAGTGGGCAAGCAAAGACCTCCAGAGAAAGGTTTGATGGGGGAAAAGGTTCTCCATGATCAGACCGTGGGACCATTCTTGTGATGGAGGTGATCTTGTTTGCCCTAAAAGAAGAGAAATACTCTTTTATATTGTGGGTTTTTTTTGGTTTGGGCAATTGCTTTAGATTTCCCAAATCTTTGCTAAATTTAGATACAAAAGATGGTGGAGCCTAGACTCTATTCAAATCCTTTCTTGCTAGACCACCACTTCTTGGCCTCCATGGTGAGTGGCCCCCTGTTTCCCTGGAAGATAGTGATTTTCTTGTATAGATTAAGTGGTTCTGTTCTTAATCTACTGTTACTTCAGTAATTCTCACATCATCGGTCTCAGTCTGCTCCATCTTCTTGTCTATTTAAACTTACAGTGACTAACTTGCCAAACAAGCGTATCTTCCCCAGTGTGCATCCAGGGGTATTTACATATAATAAAACTAATCTGGAGCTGCATAAACCAAATGGAACAAGTGGCAAATGAACAGCTGGGACAGAACAACATTTCTCCACTCATGTTGACATGGTTCTCTTGGGCTTTCCCTCTAAGAAAATAGCATTTTTTTCTCAAAATCCCAAAGTTCTGGTTACTCATTGATTTCACTCTATTAGGTACATGTGACAGTGGATACCAGAAAAAATACTGGATGTTAAAAAAGTAGATTTCAGAAATCTCAGTGTGCCAGTCCTGGAGAAATGGAAGAGTATTTGCAATCTTGGCTAGACAGGAGGATCTTAAAATCATCCTGTGGAAATCATCCTGTATTCACTGATCAGTGGGAGCTGATGTTGGCTTGGGGTTGTTTGTCCTTGTGATCTCCAATGGAGGACATGGAAGCAAATTTATAAAATGAAAGGCTTTCCTGAGTAAGCAGGAATTTCTAATCCTTTTGAAAAATCCTTCTAAATAAAGGATATAGGAGAAAGAAAGCGCAAATATTGCCATATATAAATTAGTAAGCAGTTCACCTGGTGGTCTCCTTTCCCCTGGTACGTGGCACTAATATTTTCTCCCTGAGGGGACTGTGCAGCAATAGTATCCTAAGCCCCTGACAGAGTACTGACATTTTTTTTTAATCTAGTACAGAAAAATCAGGCCAGTGTAGAATGTCTGACATATGTTGATATTAACAGTACTTTTCAGAGTAGCACTAAAAATATGAATTCTTTCAAGATTGCTTTAGATACAGTGGTGAGTTTATAGAACTTTAGAAACAGCATTGGTGGATTGGCTGTTTAGGCATACACTAACTCATATTACAGGTCTGCGTGTAACATGCTTTGCCCAATGGATTGAAGCACACACTTCAATTGATTATGAAATAAAAGTCCATCAACAAAATAAAATCGGAAACTCACTTGAAATTCAATGTCTTTTGAGTTAGGAGAGCAGTTAAACCAAAAACCTCTATGATACTAAACACACTGGTTTTTGAATCCTCTGTCTGTGCCTGAGCCTTTTGAACTGAGACTATACTGATGGCTGAGGCAGTAAAGCAATGATTTCTGGAGAGTATATAGGAACCGATTATAGGCAATTTGTTTAAATTAGTGGTCAGCAGTACTACATTAACAATGGTCTTAGTGCTAATAAACAGGAGCCTCTCAAATGTGGTACTTCATGTACTCAAGTCATACCTGTGCTTCAAGAGGAGCCAGATCTTTTGTCACACCCCATATTTTCATACAGAAAGGATGGAGCTGCAGCTTTCTAGCTCAGATGCACAAGCTCATTTTACATCTGTGTGTGTTTGCATTCTTGTCTTCTTTTTTCTGTTTTGTTCACAACTGGGCCATGCTAGTTACCACACTATTTTCAAGGTCATAAATAAGCTATTGCTCCTACATTTCCTGTTGTAGCCTTGTTTAAAGACAGCATTTTGGTCATAATATTCCAYTGTCAGTGACCAGGTGGACTACTGCTGCCCCAGATGCATAGTTATCTTATTAGAGATTAGGCAGTATTTTAATTCAAATATATCAATGTTATTCCATTTCAGAGCTATTTAACCTGTATTTCCCCTTCTTTGCCCACAGAAGACATGGACATAAGAAAATATCTTATATCAAGGTGATGGTTTCTACTACTGTCCATCTTTTTCCCCTCATTCCTCCCTCTGCTCTCTCTTCTCGTCTTCCTCTCAGATAAATTTGTTAGAGACAGAGTGAAGATCCTGCTATAGAGCAATCAGCTGGTAAATTATTCCACCTGGGAATGGGATTTGGAGCATGGCTTTCGTGCTGCTCTCTCCACCTCTGTGGGTACGATACAAAGCTGCTGTCAGTTCACATCTTTCACTGCGGCGCTGGGCCTCAGGAGCCCTGTGTGTTTTAAATCCTGATGGTTTTAAAAAGGCTGAGAGCTAGGACGCCTCTGCTGTGCTCTGTAACAGATCACAGCAGTCTTTCTCCTTCTGTTGCTTTTGGTGATGAGAGGCGGTATATGGAGCCGGCTTTTAGCGCTATATTGACAATTACTGTCCACCTCGGAGCACGGCGCTTTGCCCCACTACCAGCTGAGGTTAAGCCTGATGAAGCTGTTTCATAAGGCAAGAAACATGCACTTTAGGAGTGAAGAGATTTTGAACTTTCAGTTTATTTTACCATGGGGCAAATACCACCCTTCTGAGGGCAAACGATGCTCAGGACAAATTAAGGTGGATTCTAGTAACAGATGGGAAGGGAAAAGGCTGCTGAAATTTCTCTAGAGAGAGCACAAACCCTGTTTGTTGTAGCATCCAGCCTGTGTGCAGGGGAGATTTGTGCGAGCGGAGTACGGGGAGGAAAGAACAAAGCCAGTAAATCTGCTGGTACCCATCTGTCCTGCAAATGATCTTCGGGTGGTGTGCCTGAGATACTGGAATTTTTTAGCTGTTATTACTAAAGGTTTTTCTGTTCTGTAGAAGGTGAAACAAGAAAGGTAGTTTTAACTTCATTATAGAGACCCTTGCTGCACTTCCATGAGAAATGGAATACAGTGAGCCTCRGTTTTCTAATTCAGTGTATATGTCCTACACTTGCAGTATTCACTGTACTCTTCTCCCTTCCTGCTCTGCCCAGGCTCACAGATACCATGAGTCTGTTAATACTTATAAAATGACCTTTATTTTGATCCTTCTTCATCATGCAGCACCCACTTTGACTGTGTCCACTTGATTTCTGCTCCATTTCTGGGGATGCTATAATACAGTATTTAAGACAGTGATGTCCAAATGGAAGTCAGCTGGTCATATTTGTGATGGATGTACAAGGACTTGAGAAAACACTTAAAGGTCAATTCTAGCTATTACTGTCCTGATATTCCCATAGTTTGGCATGTCTAAAGAAGCATGAAGGATTTTCCGGTGCATATTAGTTCTACTAGATTTGGGGGTTTTTTGCAGATAAATTTTTATTTTAAAAAGTCATGTGATAATTTGAGAGATAAATATGTTCGTGTACATGTTATACAAATGCCCATTCTCCTGCTGTTAACAGATCACAAAATGTTCTAAAGGTAGAGTTAAATGTTAATGATGGAATCAGACTCATGATTTAGCTGTCATGTACTGGAGTATGAGTTACATTACAAAAAAAGTTTGGTTTGGAGCATTCAGGGCCTGATTCAAAGTTCTTTTCAGCAAATGGAAAAACTCCCTTTGCCTTCAGTGTCTTGGATGAGGTTTGAAGAGGAATATTCCCTATATTGATTTTAATACATGGGATTTATTCAATTTGCAAAAACATAAAATAGAAGGTGTGATTGGCCTATTTGGTTTCTAGGGATAATATTAGCATTCATTTTCTTTCCCCGCTTTTCCCAGCTGTATAGTTTTACCAATACATTTCTGTATCTTAATAGCTTTAATGAAGAGCTCAATCATTCAAAAGTTGCACTGATTCAGTAATAGTAGGCTCAAGTCCCTGTCAGTGTCTCACTCTTTATTTTTATGTCAGTATATCACTCTTTAGAGGTGAATTTGCTAACCTCTGATTACAAGGATGCAATTAGTACAGCAAAAAGCTGTACAAGTTTGCTGTATTTAAGATGAATAATTCTTGCAAATGATCCAATTGTTGTATTTATCCTTCAGAAAGCAAGAAGTTATTCTTTCTGAGTGTCTCTCTTCCCACCTGTTTTTTTCCTTTCCCTCTAGTCTTGAAAACTGGAACAAAAGTGTTGCAGATAGCTTTTTCTCCCTTTCTGCAGGTTTGGACTCTTCCTAACTTTTGTTATACCTCAAGAGGTCTAGATAAGGACTGATTTTAGCATATTAACTGACTCACAATACAGCATGCTCACACTGAGCTGCATACTGTACGTTCTGTGCCACCTAATCAAATCTCATGCTGTAGCTTTAAGGAACTGTATATGAAAAGATGACATTCTGTACCTGGTGCAATTCAAAACCTCCTGCCTGAACTGATATTTTCCTTCACGTACTGTATTATAAATACAAAATAAAAATATTGCCTACCTGCAAGTCTGAGGAGATGCAAGTACCACTGAGATTGCTGGGCCAAAGTTGCCACTGATGTAAATAGATGAAACTGCATTGACATATAAGGAACTGTCTCTTTATAAGCTGGCGCTGAATGTGGTATAGTCTTTCTAAAAGAGCCAGTTAGGAATGGGTCCAGTGTCCTAATAGAATAAATAAATAAATACTAAAATACTGCTGTGCGCAGGACCTTATTAATAGCTGGCAGCAAACATTTGCCTATCAATTAGAGAACAAAACAGTTAAGAAATAAAATTGAAGATTCAGGGTATTTTTAATGCCCAAAAGAAGAAAAATGTTCACATTTAATAAGCAGCATAAAAACAGATAAAAAGTGGATTCCATTTAATTTATTTCTATTTTAGCCTAAGGTGATTTTATTTATACAGGGAGGAAAAATATTATTTGTACCTTAGCAATGTCTTTTAAAAGTTAGTAATGGTCATCGTTTACTGTAGCTAACCTTAATCCTAAATAAATTGCTTTGTYAGTTTTTCTACATCTTTAAAAAAGTTCCAGAGATACAAGGAGGATAATACTTCATGTATCTTATCAGTGGCTTGTTCTCTCTTATTAAACAAATAGGTCACAGTAGCTATAGAAGTGGCGGCACTGAAGACTTGGCCATATACATCTTCATTTTTAGAACCAAGACTGGAAACCTATCTCCCTTGAAATACTTTGTCAGGGACAAAAAAGAACAGAAATAATGTCATCATACAGTTAAAATAGAATTYTGGATGGTCACCGTTCTTCATCCCAAGAACCTGCAATACTTGCTGCTTTCTGTCCAAATTCAACATCTCACTAGGCAGTGACAAAGGATAGGATTTTATTATCCAGTGCTTCTGCTTTATCTGCATAGTATTGCCATCGTCATGAAAAATAGAACTAAAAATATGTGCTGACTCTGCCGGATGCATTTCAAGAAAATCCCTATACAATAGTGTGCACTCATTTAAACAGTGCTATTCGTGTGGCCTGGTAGGGGCTAGATTGTACTTAGTTCTGCACTTGGCATAGCAAAGACAAGGCAGCGCCTAGCTCTTTCTCTCCCTTGTTTTCCTGCAGAGTGGCTGGCGCAAACTTATTTCTTGTACTCTGGATGCAAAAGGATGTCCGGGAGGTTGATTCCCAACAAGGTGGAAAAAGCCCATCTTTCATCTCTGTCTGCRGTAGCCAGAAGGCTAGAGCTAGACTGGAGGGCTGTGGCACATAGGATAATACCCGATTTCTTCCAGTTACAGCAAATCTGATTCTGATGACACATGGAGCAGTGTATTTTCTGCTGATTAAAAAAGGCAGCTGATTCCCTGATTCCCACTAACATGCAGGGCACAACCCCAAAGCCAACACTCTGCTTTAACATAGATAACAAGCAAAAGTGACAATTTTGCCGCAGTAGTTCATAGTATTTTTTCAAAACGTTGTTATGTGGCAGAACTTGTGCTTCTCCTCACTCACTTGTCTGTGTGCTATAACAGGTGGTTCTAAATAAACTGTAATTAAAGGTTCCTGTTTTCCTCTGATCAATTGTCAGTGGAAGCTACTGTCATACATTGAACTTTACTAGTTGTGGAAAAAACAATTTACAGGACGTTATTTCAAATCTTTGACAAATACTGACTTTTAATGGCCGCTGCTTGTGGGTGTAAGCAGACAGATGAATGACAAGGGCTTTTAGCATCTTTTAAATTAGAATGCGCCTTCTGACTGACATACGCTTGCTAAAATACAATAGTTGCAAGAGTGAAAGCAATATTACCTACTCTACTGCACTGTGAGCACTTATCTGAAGCTGCATGTAGTTGATATCCAGACAACTGTAACACTGCATGCACAACACAGGCAGCAAGACTGGAGTGTATCTTCTGCTCTTAACGCTTGAGTGAGAGTGACTTCGGCAGCCGACAAGTGGGGGACCAAAGAATTACCTCCTGTTTGTTGCAGAATTGAGATCGCTCAGTTTTTTAATATTTCTAGTATTTGCTTTTAAGACTATACCCTTGCGTGTGGCTGTGGCATGAAGGTTATGCATGGGTATCCGTATGGTGTAAAGTACTCCACTGCGGATATGCAGCTCCTTGGGCAGCTTTCTGGTTTCCTGGTTCAGATTAGAAATGCTGTTTCACATTGACACCGAGGGGCTCAGATGACAGTGAGGGAACAAAGAAAAGAAGTCATGCCCCAATTCCTCTGACCGCAGCCTTCTCTTTATGAGCACGTGAAAGAAAATTGCCTGGGATTCATGAACATGTCTCTGTATGATGTGGGGACATGGTTGACAGTTCTCCTATGTTTAGGCTACTGGATCCGCAGCAAGATACCAACAGCCTCAGGAGAAAATTCAACCAAACCTCTGACCTTAGAGCAGTCTCAGCTGATGAAAACTGAAAGGGTTTTTTTTTGCATCAGCAATACTATGGAAATTTGCTCCTGTCACAACAGCGCTTACCTCCCAGAAGGACTATGGTATAATATAATATCTGAAGCAAGTGCACTACTTTTTTTGCCTTTATTAATAGAAATAGTTAAAAGTGCTCCAGAATATTTTACGACTATAGTGGTATTAAGGAGAAGGGGTAAAAGTTGTTGGCTAATTTCATTTATAATTCCAATCATTCTGATTTTTCTTTCCAGGGAAAGTATTATGGAAGTGGAAAGCATAATTAGTGCTATGCAAACTCTCAAATGTGCAGTAGTTGTACTTTTATTCTTTCCTTTAAAATCAGGTCTATTTAAATCCATTCATTCAATAGTGTTTTGAAGGCCTTGAAAGAACAGAGCATAACCAGAAGCTCTGTATTTCCCTGCTTTCTTTATGGCAGATAGAAATTTTAGTTTGCAACATGCAGTTTTTTCAGATGCAAAGAGAAGAGAGAGCCAATAAAAATGAATTGCTTTAAACTAGATGTATCCATCCATGATCATAAATTATTTTGCAGATGTTAATTAGGACTTCCAACATTTCTATAGGCTAAGGAAATCTTACTAACCTCTAGAGACAGGGAAATGAGGAATAGAAAAGTATAATGGCTTAATATTTTTGTATAATATTCTTTCTAACACCACAACCTCATTTTTTCAATGAATAACCATAAAACTATTCTTTTGCTCACTAGCTTTGCTATCCTGGACTCCACAGATCTGAAATAAAGTAAATAGCTACCAGGGATGCACGGCAGTGAAACCTGGTACATGTAATCACAGTGCTTGTGTTCAACTTGTTTTTGTTGCTGCTTGACAGTATTTGTCAATACAATAATAAAAAACAAACAACTAAATTAAAATATGGTAAATGAGCTGCAAAATCAACCATTTAAATGCTAGGTCTAATTGACTTTAGAAGGTTATATTGCTTCAACTATAGCAGTAGAATTAAATCCCTTAGTTTGTTAGCAGTTGTACCAGGAAGGAATAAGAATCCCTGATATAGAGCAACTTCCTGTTGGTGTAACAGCTAAGTTTCTACTTAACTGGTATTGATACATGTATTAAATATGATAGATTTGGGCTTTAACTACGTTTGCCTCTTGTTTTTTCTTATTCTTCTTCATTGCCTGAGCACTGAGCATTGCCCGAGAAAGGAGCATTGCAGGAGCACAGGAAAAACTGTCACCCTGTCCTGGTGCCCCATGTCCCAAGCAGCTTTAGAAAGGTGACGGGAGCAATCAGAGAGAAAATTGTCCCTGCCCACTGATTAAAATCCTGGGTTGCAGCATGCACAGTGCAAACAGAATTTTAGAGACTTTAGCTGCTAAATTCTAGTAAATCTATTATAAATACACAGTTTGAGGTTTTATGTGGTGCTGTTTCAGGCATCTGCTTGACATCACAGATGCATTAGTCCTTTTCAGAAGACTGACTGAGAGTTTTCTTAAATATAAGCAAGACATGTTTCCAGACAACTCAAGCTGAAACTAATAAGTCTCAGGAGGGCTTATTAGTTGAGATGTGATTAGAAACCAAGCTGTCTGTATGTACTTGTGTTGTTCCGTGCCCAAGTGAATAATATAACCTGGTGTGCTGAAGAGTGCAATACAGAGACATCCAAGTGGCTCCAAGGAAAGCTGTCTAAGACCCGTCTGGAGCTAATAAACCCTGATGGATGCAAACTGATGCTTAACCTGGAAGAGGACTTGTCTTCTCCAYGTACAGAAAGCAGTTTCTTAGGTACCAGTTCCTAATTAGGAGTTCAGTGTCCAAACACCTTTCAGGGTGGAGGACTGTTACCTATTTAACTACATAAACTTTCTGTGGACATTGGTTGCAGTTGCTGTTTGAGTTGATGGTTACTGTATGTCAACTGATAAAAGTATGCAGGATTCATAGCTTTATTTGTTCACAGATTTTCTTTTTTATCATTGTGTTTCCTGCTTTCCTTGCATATGCGTCAACATGAATAGGCACTGACTAAGTATTTCTTTTGTGATGAAACTTTATGCTCTATTTTTAGCAACTAGGGTGACCACATTAAGCTATAAGAGGAAAATGAAAAATAAAACTGGTGTTTCACCACAAAGGTGAATGTATTTTATTTATGACACTTACTTGGAATGGTTTATTACTTTGGCTTTCTAAATCCTTAATGGGTAGTCTGTATGGAAGGCTTATTTTTGTCAAATGTACGTAAGCACCTATGTATCAAAGTTCTGAAGCAGAATTGGTGTATTCGCTGCAACGTTTCTCTTTGTGCACTTTCTGAACAGAAACCTGAGTTTTGTGTTGTTGTTCTTTTTAAAAAGTGTTATACAACTACCCAGGACACTGTATGGAAGCCTTGAAATAAGGTATAACAAATTGTTAAATATTTTTTTGAGAAAGTAACTTTAGTGCTCTGATATTTGCTCTGAGCAAAATACAGCATTCAAAATGCTGCTTGAAATATTTTTAAGAAAATTTAAACCACCTGAGACTGTAGAAAATCTTTTCTCATAGTATTTTTTCTATGGTTTATATAGTGCGTATTTATAGAATAGAAGATGTATACCTTCTGAACCACTAGAGATGAAGTAGGAAAGGTTTTCGTTTTAGTTTGTGCACACAGACATACATTTTTTGTGTGTGTTTATCGGAGACTTTCTGTTTTTATTTGTGTGACACATAATATCAGTGATCATGCCAATTTGAATATTTGATTATTTGCACATAGCCATAACCTTCCCAGTCATTAAGGAGGCAGGACTGTATCCCTTGGTGAGCATGCTTTGACCAAGTCAGAGGCAAGCACAGAGCTTGGAGTTGTCCAAAATTTAGGAGCTGTGGCTGGGGTGGGCACTGCTGAGCTGGTGGGGGGTGCTGGAGAAGGGACTAGAGGGCCCGTGGGGGCTAGAAAGCTGCTGAGGAAGGTGGGATGAAGGTAGGTGATTGTGTCTTGCTGGAAGCTGGTTGCTGGGAGGAAGCGGTGATCCTGAAGGTGGCTCAAGTGGGATTACTGCAGTTTGCTTGGGAGGTAGGGGGTAGGTTTAAAGGGGATTGTCTCAGGCAGGGCTTGACAGAGGAAGATGCAGGAAATAAGACTGAGCCTTCCTCTTGGGGTGGGAGTGGTTCTTCCTCACTTTGGCTTCCCAAATATGCTGGGGAGACAGGCTGGGGTGGGGATGTCCCTGTGCGACACAACATGCGATTGCAAGCATGTCAGCTGCCTTCGCAAGGGGCTCTGCTGGATGCAGGCGGCCAAGCTGAGAGCTGAGGTTGCTTGACGGGGACTGCCAGACAAAATGGGTGTTTGGCAGCCCAGGCCACAGCCTGCAGTGCAGCATTCCTCACCTGAGCCTTCAGAAACAAAGGTGAAACTGCAGTGTCCCAGAACCAAACACTTCTGTAGGGCCAGAAAACATGACCCCAGGCCTCCTGCCCCAGACCTTCCAACAGCTCTGTGGTTTCCAGTCTCAGGAGATGTGTCCTGGTCAGCCTGGCTGACTGAGAGAAATCGTGCCTGTTGCCGGTGTGCAACAAGTGATAAAATCAAGCCTGAATGGCAACGACATTTTTGGCCTCCTGTCATCAGCTCTCTATGCAAGCTGGAGCAGGTCTGCCATCAGTGCCTGCGTACATAACATTCTGGCTCCTTTCCTGTACTTTGATCTTGGTAGTTTGAATTCTTAGGCTAAGGCCATGCAGGAGATATGCAAAGCTGCCCTTGAGACAGACTGCCATAAACTTCAACTAACCAGTCTGAGTCCTTTTCTACATATCTTCTGGGGAGATGGGTGGAAGGAGAGGAATGAACTGTAGGGAAGTGTCCTATTTCATTCTCTGGATGCTTAGATAAAGATGAAGCTAAAAAAATTTCTTTTTCATTCCCACTGCTGTCTTTTTTTTTTCTTTTTGTTCGTAACTCCCAAACAGCCCAAAATAAAATGTTACAGTATCAAAGGAAAATTGGATTATACTTATGTGGAGGGAGGGAAGGAACAAGAAAACAGACTTTATACTTTGACAGAATTCAGTCCAGACTTTTAAAAAATTAAACTGAATAATTTTGCAATATTTGGTAAGACTGTGTATTCTAAAGACGCAGCTAATCAGATATGCATGCAAATTTAACAAGGGTTGCCAGCTCTTATGAATTTTTTCTTTGCTACAATTATGCGGTGTAAAAATTGGCCTCTTGTGAGAAGTTGCTGACAGCTCAGCAGTTCTGCTTCAGCGCTGGCTGCAGAGAGGGTGGGAGGGCTGCTGGCGTGGGAGGGTGGCTTTGCACTGGCATGTGAGATGCTTCCAGCTGAGGCAGCTGTTGCATGGTGCCCCGGGAGTGGCAGCCTGTGGGGCAAACTGCAAAATCTGCTGGATCTTCTCTTGCACCCTCTCCCTTTACGAGGGATGAAGCGTGAGAAAGAGAAACAAAGATGAATGTGGAGGAAATGCCCAGAAAGCACACATCTCCCCATCTTACCCCAGTTTGTACATAGTCAGACCCCAAGGGGGAGAAAGGGAGTAGAGTAAAGGGGTAAGAGCTGTTTGGGAAAAATACACAGGGGATGGGAGGTAAGAGAGCTGGTCATCTGGTCCTCTGATTAGGCACACTGGGGCAAGAGCTGGGGGACAGTGGAGAGAAAGGAAAGCAGCAGTTGTACAAGGGATGGGGAGCTAGACAGGAGCTGTGCCCGGTGCCAGAATTCATGAAGGAACAAGGTCAGGGGCTTGTCCATTGGAGTAAATGGTCACAGAGAGCAGCACATGGGGAAGGAGCCTGGGGAAGCATCCCGCCTATTAGCAGAGGTGGAAAGGAGGGGATCCATAGAGAAGGTGTTCCCAAAACACTCTAACATAAAAGGAGATGATTCCTTCCAATGAATGGCAAAATCCAGGACAAAACAGCTCTATTCAGCATTGTGACTTTGCTTTTGTGTGTGGGTTATGATCTTGTGAGGCTGGCGATACTGTATATATATTTTTGCCAAATTTGAGAAAATTTACATTGAGAAAAAAACAGAAGGCACTTTTGAGTATTTCTCTACTACTATGCTGTTTAAGTTTTGAAGAGGTAGCTACTCTTGTATTAACTTAATGCCTTACTTGTTTGGCTTTTTGGCAGAATACCTAATTACTCCTGTCAGATATTAGTCAATTGGTATTAACAATTCTATAACAAGTTTATTGCATTTAGAAGATAGATGTGTTATAGTTCATTTTTCTTTATATTTTTGCATATGCTTTTATTCATTTGAAAACAGTAGTAGATCTTAATTAGCTGACATTATTAACCATAGAGAGTCTTGGTGAATGAATACCCAAGCCAACCCTGGAAAATAAGTCTGTAGGGAGATTTGGCCAATACATGTGCTTTGCTTGGTGCCAAATGTTAACTGGGAAACAGACCTTCACTGACTTATTTGTCTCATTGCAGGCTCCCACTTTGTTCTGTGGTCAGAGTTTAAATGTCAAACTGTAGTAAATAGCCAGTAGGAGCCAGCTGAAATGAAGGAAGTTGTCATTTTTCGTAGTCTGCAAATATGTGGGAGTGAGTGCTAGCTGCTAAACAACTTGGAGAAATGTTAGGCTGACTTTTTTACTGCTGTGCACTGTGTGAGGCCTCCTATATTTGGGCAAAGTATAAAAACACCACCAAATCAGATCTCTCTGCTTATTGCACTCTCATTTTGCATGGTTGTGAACTGCACAAGGTACAGGATGAAGGCCAGTCACTTTATTGATCTTGCATTACATACTTTTTTTATGCTGTGACTCAAAAATCAGCCCCGTTTGAATCAAAGATGCTTCACTATAACCGTATCTCTTGGTAAAACGTATATTGAGTTCTAGGCCAGCAGGGGACTAATGAAAATGAAGACCGAGAAGCGGGCTCGGTCACCTCATCTAGCTCATACTGAAACAGCGTATGGGCTGGAGATGTGCTGCTTGGACCTGAAGCAGACTGCCTTCATCATTGCCTTGTGTCACTGTCACCATCAACCTTGCACTGTCCTCCAAAGTCCGCGGATGGAGGCTGAATCTGTAGCACAGAGCCTGTAGCACCATGCTCCTGGCTGAAAGCCACCTTTGCTCCCAGCCTGGAGCTGCTATGCCTTCTGAGCTCAAACCTAACAGGGAACAGCCATTATGTTAGCTTTTTGGGTGCTGCAGAAGGGTGCTATCACATGTTGTAACTGAAATGGTGAGATTTGTTGCTTGAGCTATAATTCCATAAGTGTGAATGTTTTTGAGTGCTAATTTTAACTTAAAGACCAAAGACTTAAAGACTAATTTTAGCTTAAAGCCTTGATTCTCTGTGCTGAGAAATTAAAGCTGGGATACATTCAAGGGACGTTATAAATACAGTGTGCCTATCCTAACTGTTTGCTTTCTATTTTGGCCTTGTAGTAAGTATTCAACTGAGTGATTCCTATTGTAAGGGGATGTTGACTTTTTTGCAAGTTATAATTGAAATCAAGAGAGAGATCTCAAACTGCAACTTTGTGTTAGGTGTGTGGTTATACCATCTGTTGAAAGAAAGAATGGTCCAGAAAACCATGTCTGGTACTGCAGATTTTGTACATATTTTAAGAAGGTCTTCAAGGGCAGGCAGCATATCAAAGCTGATGAATACCAAATGAATCACTTATGTATTTGCTATGAAACTATTGAAGACAGACATAGTGTTTGGCGTTTATGCAGTGGCAATAGCCCATATTTTTCTTTTACACAAACAGAAGAGAATCAGAATGATCTTAATTCTATGACAAATACACAGTATTCTTCTTCTTTAGAGCCTTGTCAGCTTTTTCGAAAATATCTTCTTTGATTTGGGTTAAGGACTAGAAACAGAGCTGGGTGAAGCTGCTACCTTCTGATTTCTCCCTGTCTTTAGTTTGACTATGATTAGTCAAACTATCGTAGGGATAGTTACAAAAGCAGTTTTATTTTTTATTTATTATTGCAGATAGTTCATGAAAAATAAATGTGGGATTCAGGCTCATGAATGGACATACTGCACATCTGATGAGTTATGCTTGTGTAACCAGCAGAAGAGACATTTGGCTTGAGACCTGTCAAATTAGCTTAGATTTTGAATTTTGAGTATCCAACATATGATACATTCCTGCAATGAACAGCTTATTAAAAGCCTATTGGAGAGAAGGCATATGCATTGAAACATCCTCAAAAGAATTTTGAACAATGAATGCATTTATGGAAAACATGTTCTGTTTCTAGGCAATTCTTGTTGAGTAATAAATGCTAAATTTGACTTAATTGCTGGCTATTATTATTTCTCACTGTTTCATGTGGTAAACCCATTGAAAATGACCTAATTTTGTGAATTGGGGACTAAGCAAAAAGAAGATGAAATAACAAGTATGGTTTATTCTATTGTGTACTGAGAATGCATTCTAATGCATTTTATAAAAATACGTTACTCCAAAATACCTTGATAAATCTTTTCTGAAAAAGAGAAACTCTAATGTATTGTGATGGTATGAAGTGTGATGGAGCTGTGCAGTCAATATGTGAAACCAGTGGTGAGAGTTTGAATCTTGCTCTGATTTTGTGCCAAAGACAACTCATTTGATCCGGCTCTAAACGGGTATCTCATCATTAGCGCTAGGGAAACAAAGGAGCCAGGTGTGAGATGAGCTATATTGCTCTCTTGAACTGCTCTGTTGGCCACAGAAACCAGTGTGCCTTAACCAGACTAGTCAGCTTAGACTTTAAAATAGACCTTCCAGCGTTTTATGTGGTATGGTTAAAAAGAAGACTTTTTTTAGGTGGTGAATATATTTATAACTGCTGTACTAGGCCTTTGCGAAATCTAGTCAGCATATGTGGAGTGGCATGTATAGGCTACAGAAAAGCTGTAATGTTGTATACAGTATCTTGCCTAATTTACCAAGTTCTCCTCATGAGAAATGGTTTATTAGTTACTGTGCCTGAGCAAAGTGAAGCACGTGTGCAGTAAGGAAAGAGGACTGACCACATCCTTGTCTTGTACTTAAGACTTCTTATATAAATAGTTTCCTCTTTTATTGTTCCTTCTTTCAGAAATGCATTAAATGTTACTAAAGTTTAACATAATATATTAATATGGAAAGATAATAGCATATTAGTTATTTCATCCTTTTCCTAGGGTGAGGAGTGCATGCTGTGAAACTAAGTGTTGCTGTTTTTTTAAATAATACATATGGTTGTTCTGTGTTTATGCTAGAGAAGATTCAAAGAAATGCARCTTGCATTTGAAGTGGAAGGTGATGGGTTTGTGACAACTGTTAGTTCCTGAAATAGGTCATTTTGTAGCCAAAGGTGAGCGTAGCCCCATCTCTGGATTTGATGCATTTTGCTGTGGAAAACTTTACTGTAGAAAGTTCTGTTGTGCCAGAGGACTGAAATTATTGACTGTAATCTTCACTGCCATTGAACTTTTAGATATCTTCATGCTCAGCTGCTGAGTGCTTTGAAAATAGGAACTAGGACCTTGAACTTGGTATTCAATGGAAAATGTGCGCAGAGTACCACAACCTGGTCTGATAATCAAAATGGGTGAGAAGATGTGCTCCATTAGGCTCTATCACTTGGTATTTGCTGTACTGTAGAGTCATGTGTAGGTATAGATTAAGTAGCTGAGTGGTAATAAAAGTATGAAAACCATAAGCAAGTGCAGGAGTGCAACTCACCAACTAAATGAATACAGTTGTCACTTTAAGAAGAAAAAGCAAGTAAACTCTATCATCATCATTTCTCTAGACAAATAAATATCTACCAATCTTTTGTGCTGCCAGTATGTGTACATATATAGACACACACACACACATACACATATATACATATACATCACCTTTTCAAATCCTGTCTGGAAGGCAATAGAAAGTACTTTATACAATTATATGGGCCATCACATGGGAACATGTAGAGGTATATGCCCAAAGGTAGTCTTTTATGGTTATATACAGCTTGATTATGCACTGCTGCCTTTGCACGCAATACCTGTGCGCTGCTTGACATGTCAAGAGGCGCAATTAAAAGGTGAGTTTCCAGATCAGCTAGTCGTGTCTGGTAAGAATGGAGAAAGGAGGGTGAACCTTACTGAATTTACATTCGTAAGTGCAATGCGCCTGCAGTTTTGATAGAAATGAATGTAGTTATAATTAAAATGGTCTTTCTATAACATTTTCTGCTCATGCAATTAGAGTTGAACAGTGAAGAAGGATAACCTTTAGCTAAGGCTTTCTTCAAGAATGGTTTCCTTACGGAGAGTCTGAAATACCTATTTTTACTCCCAGGCATAATTATTATTGCATGTAGCCTATGGGGCAAACCTCTCCTTTTCCCCCCCTTTTTTTACAGTAATTGCTGGGAAAGACATCTTCTTTCTGTAGATAGGTAAAAATTGCTAAGACAGAGCAACATCCATCCATAATTGAGGCAATGTTGCAAAACAAGTGAATAGGATTACAACAAGTAGTCATAAAGGATGAAGCTCTAATTTTGAGTTTCAAAAGCATGTATTTTTCTTAAAGTGCAGTGATTTTTGTTAGGTAGCATACCAAAGATTTGTGTTGGATTTAATATAATCTGGAATAACTAGTCTAAATCAGAGGGTAGTCACTGGCATTATAGTAATGTGCAGCTGGCATAAGTAAAGTGAGAATCAGACTGTGTGTTTGAGTCTTTAACCACAGGAAAAAAAAGTAATCTGTTAATGCCTTAACTTCTGGCTTATACATGATCCTCTTATAAAAACTGGGAGCATATCAACATTTTAGCTGTGTTATGAAAGTATTCTTGTATATTTCTTTTGCTTTATTCATTACGTATTACTGTTAAATAGCCAAGTTAAGCTCACAAAATTTCTTGTTTTATTTTGTATTTAATTTGTATTAGTTAGTCTTTATGGGTCAGTTGGTAAATAAGTACCTGATTCTCTTCTCCACTGCCTCTTGTTGATTTAATTCACTAAGAGACAGTGAAAATAATCAGTTCCTGGGAGTGATACCAAGAGAACCAGCCCTGCACACATGAAATCATCAGTGGAAGCTGCTTTTGTAAGTGCTCTGTGAAGGACAGAATCCAAAGACATGATTAATATTTTAGTATATGAGCATGTAACTGAAGTGAGTTCAAGAGTTCCCCTTCTCCTGAAGTTACAGTTAATAAGGTGCTTCTGTCAGGAGCCCGTTTTGGTGCTTCAGCAAAGCTCTGTTACTACAWCTGTGGGGGAGGTGGGATTCATACACTGTGATGCATTTGGGACACGGCGTGCACATCTATGCTAGAGCCGGATGCAGCATGGAGGGGGCAGGACGAGGCCAATCTGTTATGTTTCTAGGGCTCAAGGTCCACATGGTGCATTTACCAGCAATGACGCTTAYGCCAGGGGCCAATTTTAGGCACTCACGGTGTGCCTGTACTCACAGGTTGCCCAGGGAGGTTGTGCAGGCTCCATCCTTGGTGGTTTCCAAGACCAGGCTGGACAAAGCCCTGAACAACCTGGTCTGACCCCAGAGCTGACCCTACTGTGAGCAGAAGATTGGACTAGGGACCTCCTGAGGTCCCTTTCAACCCATATCCTCCTGTGACCCCAATAGGTGATAAGAAGCAGATTCCTGTTCAGCCACCCAAGATTGCCTTGCGGTTGCCACCTCAGTCCCACACATACAGGAGCGCTGCCTGCTGAGACCCTCGTGTCTACACTGCAGGAGGGTGCTYCCAGGGCACCCTGGCACACAACTTCAGCCGTGGCTCAGTCAGGAAGGTGGTGCAAGCAAATTTCAACTGACAAAAAGCCTCTCCTTTACAGTAAATCCTTAGTATAGATGAACACTATGTGGCTACTACGCCGCTAAGGGAAGAACGGGATCTTAGCATGCACTGGAAAAAAATTTCTGGGTTGTTCAAAATGCTGTCAGACTGTCACAGATCCTTAAGTTCAGTTTTGTCAACATTTTTGCTGGATTTTTTCTTTTTCATTTTTTACCCCATTCCTAATAACAAGAGGTGGTTGAACAGAACTGGTTCTATATTGCAGTTAGAGGAGTCTCACATACTGGCAATTAGTCTCTAACGTAACAGTGACGTTAGCTTAACCAAAGCTAACTGGTTGCACTGAGATATTTAAAACATTTTTTTTTCAAATTATGAGTTACTTCTAGGTGTTATTTCCTCATTCAGTTGATTTAAACATGTACTTTTGTTTGAAATAAGAAGTCAGGAGTAGTGTCCCCATTTGGCTTTCAGAGGAATATAAATATGGTCCTATTCCAAAGCATTCCTTGTTTCAGGCCCTGGTTTTATAATTTTATAGTTGCAGTATAAATCATTCAACAGGCAGACATATGAACAGGTGCTGATAGCTTTGCCCATCAGGGACAAAGAAAATAAGATTGATTTTTTATTGAAATAAAGCATTTATAAACTCAGAGGACTTTTAGTTTTTTGCTTTACATTTGTGTATCAACAGGACTCTCTTGTTTTTATGTACTCAGTGAAATTTCCCTTTTCCTCTTTCCAAGGAGTTCCTAAGCTCAGTTAGGATATGCAAGAAATATTTTGCTTTGGCTTGCTTAAATGCATCGTAAATATATCAGAGTCTGTGAAATGGCTACATCTCCATTATAGCTGATTTATGCAGCTTTCTGATTAATGCACGATAATCTAATAGATTGAAAGTTTATCTCACATGTACCTGAATGTCAAACATTTTGTATGAAAGCCTGTCTTTTTTATCATGTAGTAGTATTCTGTAATCTTAAATTGGTGTTTAAACTATTATAAATACTATTTTCCTTTTTCTCAGCATAACTGCTTATCTTGAATAAGTAGGATATCCAGCCTTGTTATAGACTAGATTCAAAGCATAACTGTAAGTGGAAATCTTCAAGGCCAGTGTTTAAATAATACTGATGCAGATGACAACAGTTTAAGTGAGTCCAAGTACTGATCATGTACTCACTGGGGACAGAGTTATATTTGAAAATACCATATTAAACTCTTTTGAAATCTAAACTGAATACAAAGAGGACAGCTGACGGCAAAACCCCTTCAACCTTGCTGGCTATTCATTCCAAATGTTCAGTGGGAATGGTACCTAGTATGGTGTAATACCTCTATCTTTTTAAGGTTAAAAACCACAAACTGTTGGGATGTATAGATAAAGGTAGGTTTGCATGTGTGTCTACTGCAATACAACTTAATAATGAAGGAAGAGACAATAAAAGATGAAGGTCAAGTTCGAACTTGCTAACACCTAAGTAAAATGTTCAGACAGTGATCAGAAGGGACCAATTTGAATAGAGTTGATTCTATGTAAAACCTCACAGAAAGCCTGTTAACATTCATAACAGCTTCTTAAAATTGCTCTGGATTTTGTTTCAAGCTTGTGGACCTTAAGAAAGATACTATATCTGGGATTTGTGTGCTGAATTGTAGATATATAATCTGCTAATAGCTATCACTTTATTGTTGGCAAAAATATTTTCAGAGTTTGCCAACATCTTCAGGAAGACTTTGATATTTCCCCATGGAAATATACTCAGTGCAACATGTTAGATTTCTTTGTATGGATTATTTGTTCACAGAAGATAGGGAATATCATCTCAGTTTTGTAAGAAACTGAACTCTGATTGACGTTCATAGGAGAAAAAGGCACTTAGTACTTTATAACACTCAGTGTCTTGCAATATCACAGTTTATGTTGTTAGAATAAAATATGACAGGATAAACTGAAGGGGATTTAAACAGCGTGTGTCATTAGCAGTTCTTGTGTAGGAAAGAGATGGTGAGCAAAGCTTAATGCAATGAAGCCAAATCTTGGTTTCAAGAATAGCTGTTTGTAGTTCTGATGATAAAGCTGTCCAAAGAATGAAAAATCTCGTCAGAGAGTACTTGACTGCTTATCAGACACTTACTGCTAGAGCGAGTAGGTTATCTAGCAATCTTCATAATCAGACTGAAGAATTTTAAAGTGTTGATTTCGGCATCATCACTGCATAAATCAAGTCTGTTGCTTGTATAGAATCAATGATTGAAATTTAAAATACTAATATGATTCCTTCACAGAAGTTAATCAGGAATAGAAACTCAGGGTTGGAAATACAAAATGCAGATGATGTCTATAGTTCTAGTTATGTATAATTGCAGTGTGATGTATTGCATCCTGCAGCTGGTACATGACATATTCTGTATGTAGACAATATTTAGTGTATCTTTTGGGGATGCTTGTTTACTAACTCCTTGAAGCTTGTAGATATTTTCCAATGTAAATATGCTGTAATGATGCACTAGCAGAATATTTCTCTAGCATATCTACTAATAGAGCTTACTTTTTATACAAAAAGTGGGACATTGAATATGTTATGGCATCATTTTTTAAATGTCTTTATTTGAATTGCAGGAGATACTGTATCTTTCTCTCAGGTCAAACACCGAAATGCTTCACATTGCTGAGTGTGGTATTTTGGTGCTTAGGATTTGAGAAGTTCTGCTATCCTGTTGGATTATATCTTTGAATCAAAATAACATAATGATAAATACAAACCACAGCCTCCCCCAGCAAACTACTTTCAGATAACTCTAAGATCTAACCTGCACACACAGACAAAAAGAAATTCAGAGATTTGGTGCACACAGTGTCTTCTGTGTCAAAATAGTATAGCAAATGCAGTTGTTCAGAAATTCCTTCAAAATGCAGAAAAAGAAGTGAATTAACTGCAGAAATCCACTCTGCCATTTAAGTGGGTTGTTGTATGCCTTGTATTGAATTTTGAACTTTAAATGTCAGGATTGGTGCTGGATGTAATAGCAAGGATTGCTAGCTGGCACTGCAGAGATCAAGTTTGTTTTTCCTTTTCAACAGACTTCCTGGGAGATTGGGAAAACTGCATAATCCTTCTGATTCCCACCTACAAAATGGGGAGGATACTTCTGTACTTCACACTGCTATCGAAAGGATAAATATGTGCTAGATGATGAAATGCTGAGAAACTATGCTAATGATCAATAGATCAATAGATTTTAACTACTAAATGTTTTGGTTTTATAATTTTAAATGATAATAATACAAATTATACCCATGTAGGCCTGGCTTAAGCATTGATTATTATTTATAATCTCATGAAGTCTTTGCAAAACCATTTGGAAAAGTAGGCTCCATAGAAGCTTTGATCAACGGATGATTTATCTACACAAGAATGTGTTAACAAGGTTAGGATGTTGATATAAGCTGAGTGCTTTGGGTTCATTAAAAACAAAGCACTTTACCATATGTAAGAAGAAAAAGACAATTCAGTCGTTACTGTGCACATAGCATGAGTAACCATGTTCCTATGGCTGCTCTCCTCCTTCTTACCTTTCTTCTAGATAGACTGTAAAGAAGGAGAAGGGATGTAATCTCTGTACATATTTATAACACGATTCTAATGAGGGGCTGTTAGCTTTGCTTTGGGTACGAGTGCCATTCTAATACAGACAAATGCTAATAATGTATGAATGTATATGCTTTTAGATACAGTGTTTTGAGGACTTCAGCTTCTTGCCTTCACACTACAGTAAGCATATTTTTTTTTTGCAACAGCTGTGAAATAAGTTGCGGCTGGGAGCCATGTTCATTGCTTGAGAAGGGGGAACAGTGCCTCTGGGATTTCTGTGCATCATTTGTGTGGTTTGAGAAATCGGTTTCTGCAAATACTGCTGTGCTATATTTCTATGACTAAAGAAAGGTGCAAGAAAAAAACATGAGTGAAGTCAGCACTGTTATTGGAAAACCATTATTAAACCCATGGTTTAAAAAATCATTGTATTGTATGGGTATCCATACAATCCATCTAGCAATCCATCTACCAATATCATGCTATGAGTGATGGATCTCATTTTGGAATAAAATGTGCCTACGCGGATCATTTAGCAACCTTAATCTCATTTTATATGAGAGTAATTTATAAATGTCATGATCTCTGAAGAAATGAAATTGCTTTGTATACACTTTGTTTATATGGAGTAAACTCAGAGCCAGAGCATTGCATGTATTGTAATTTATTAATGTTATGTCCATCATTCTGTCTAATTTAAAGCACATTATAAAAGCAAATATTGCCAACAGGCTTAATATGAATAAGAATGAAAGTTTCAAAACCAGATATTTTGTGTATATGTTATGTATGCTGTTTTCATCCAGTTGTTTCAGCCCAAAGATTGCTTAGGCTCTGGATAGCTCTGTTTCTTTTCAAAGCTCAGGCAATCTTACAGTTTATTGACAGGTACAGCAGCTTTTGGGTGCATTGCAGGTACTTTGCCTGCATTGCTTTAAGGTCATGCAATGCTGTAACTGTCAGAAACAATTTCATTGCATATATACTGTATATGTTTTAAATATTTATGCCATTAATCCATTTATTATAATGGTAGTAGCCATATGTTTATAATTCTAAGTTTGTAGTTCTTTTATAGCCTTTTATGGCATATTCAAAACTGGTAGAGGACATATAACACCCCCTGTTTTATAAGAATGGTATAATGCTTAGTGGACTCTATTCTTTTTCAACATTTTTCAGTTATTTAAAAGTTACCATCATGGAATGTATTCTCTATTATTGTGCCTATCAAAGTTATATATTTAGTAACGGTAATTTTTAAATTAATATCAGCTTTTTTTTTCTTACTGGTATGTATCTTTCTGATCACTCGTAGTATTTTGAATTCTTCATTTTAGTTCATTACTTTAAATGCATTGTTAGCATTTAAAATACTGCTAAATCTTGTGTCCTCACACATGGATAAACAATGTCAAAGCAACTCATTTAAGTTAACAATTACATGTTGCTAATGCAATGTCTTACACAGCAGAATGCTAAGCAAAATATAAGTGTATTATCCTACTTCTTATTTAGCTTCGGTCACAGTTACCTTTCTGGAAAACATGGCATTTCTGATCATCATCTTTGCTACTGCTGTAGCTGCTGCTGCTTTTTTAACATTATCATTTTTACTGTACTGTCTGGTTAAAGCCAGGCTTTGTCACTAGCAACCCTGATTTCTGTTTGCCCCTGCATGCTATAAATAGTATCCCTCTGTTATTCATTATTTTATTATTCATGAAAAACTGCAGCCCCTTTTCTTTATCCACTTGCAAACTGCTGTGTCTATCATTTGTGCCTGTTCTTTTGAAAAAGGCTGAAGACTGGTGCACCACATGTGTTTCCCTCTTCCCAATGGTTGGAGAGAAAGATCAAACGTGGAGTTGCCGATGAGTCAGTAACACTTGCTGTTGAGAAAATGGCCAGCAATTAGCCAGGTGCACAAGCAGTGATTTCAGCGAGGCTGCGCAGATGCAACTTAGACCTGCAGCTAGTCAGAGTGTTCAAAACTAGTAGAGCTCAGGCTGTTTGCTACGTCCCCTTTACCTGGGGAAATCCCTCGAATACAGAGGCAGGTAGAGAGTATGCCCGGCTGTGACATTTATACCAAAGATCTGCTGCTGGTTGGCTGCATGGCTGTAATGTTCCAAAATGTGATAGGACTACCAAGCAGTGTTTCAAAATATGCAGGTAACATAACAGCTGATTTGCGGGACAGCTGTTAAGTCACTTTCTGTTTTTACATAGAGTTTTCCAGATTTTTATATTTCTCCTAGACATGAGATGAGTATACCCAGTAAACCAAAAACGTATTTGTGTGTATGTGGGTGTATATATAATCTTTAATCTGTCATTGGTTTCCAAAGTATAAAAGACTTTTCCATAGAAACCTTGATAGTAACAAAACTAAAATTTGACATTTCTTGTCTTGTCTATAACTGTTAAACCAGAAATCTATGCTAAAGATTAAAAAGGGCATTTTGAAGTCTGTAACTGTGATATTAGTGATTACTTTAATTCAAAAAAATGCTATATTAAAGGGCCTTTTTCATGTTTTTGAGGAAATACTGTTTTTGTGGGTTATAACAGCTTAATTCTTACAGCTGAAATTCATGAGAAAGAGCGAAAACTCATAACTCTTTTCCTAGTCAGGCTCTGGCTATATATGTGATGGCAGATGTGATTTGCACATTTCACAGCAACTGGGAGAAAAAGAGCCAGATAAAGGCGGCTTGAACTAAGTGCCTGCCTTTGACTTGACTGTGTCCATGAATGAAGATCAACAAAGCCAACAGTATTTTCTTCTGGCACTGTTTTCTGCCCATCTTAACAAACATATTACTTGTTTCATGCATCTCCCTCTTAACTTGCAAATAGTCAATTCAAGCAGCTTGCTGTTATATTTTAATTTGTAGAGGCAAAGTACTCTGTTAAGATGAGCAAAGGCGCCTGTTTGCTTGGGGGTTCATTTCTATGTTATTTAGGTGCATCCCAAAACCTCAAGTCTGTGTATCAGTTTCTATTACTTTCTCCTTTCTTCTTCCAATAAGAAAAGAACTGTATTATTCTTTAGGTTTCCTGAGGGACAGTAGCTTTTGCAGTTTTCTGTGAAGGCTGAGAATCTGTTCTCTTCTAAGAGCTAATTCCAGCTCCGAGTGTGATGTCAGGAGAGAGCTCTAATACTTTTATGAACTTCACTAATGAAAACAGCAGTCCTATTGCTGTAGTGGAACATTGTTTTTCTGGAGGATCACATGGAGATGGTTGCATGATGATCAGCTTTTAAAGAAGTCTTGATGTTACTGAATTTTAATCGGCATTAGCAGGGCTGACAGGTAGTGATGCACTTAATCACATACTGTTGATTTCTCTGTTCTGACCAAATTAGGTCCTTTAAAGATTAAAAGTGTCTTAAAGAGAGAGGTGAATTGTAAAGACTCTTTGGGGCTGTAGCTTTGTAAATAATAAGGGAGCCTTACATATAAGGGCGTTATAGTTCAGCCTTTATTTGACAAGAGGAAGTCCAACTTTCTATAAGCCCTAGAAAGAAGAASGCATTTTTATAGCTATAGTTAAATATACAGGAAGAGTCATAAATGCAGTTGAAAAGCCTGATTACTGAAGGTCTTAATGATCTCAGGTCAGATGTTCATCATGGGGAGTGCTATTACAGAAGAATTTGTGTATTTCCATCTGCTTTTTCTCCTTACCAGCACCACTTTAGTCCTTCCAGCATTTAGTTCTTCACCTAGCTGCTTACCTCAATCATTGAGTTACTATTGTGTAACGTGACTAACAGAATGGGTGTCACGCCACACTGCTAGTGTCTGCCTTTTCCTTGTTACTGTACGGGCACTGTGAAGAATAGGGAGGAATCTCTGTGGGACTCCACAGCAGACAGGACTAGCAATAAAAAAGTATATTCACTAGGCAACAGTTATTCTGGGGTTACTATGGCAATCACTGTTTAAAAACCGGTTGGATTTTGCTATACTTTATGCACATGTGTGTTGGAGGAATAGTGTTTCATACCCTCAAGAGAACTCTATTCTCAGCCTTGCAAATATAAGACTTCCTTAGAAGGAATGAGAACATCAGACTCATGGACTACAGTAGAATGCTCTGCAGTATAACATCCCCTTTCTGGGACTCCATGTGGATGAGCTGAAAGAGAAAAATGTATCAGGAGCCTTACATTTATGGTGGTGCTCTTTATGGGGGGATGAACTTTGGTTCAGTGAGGGAGCTGAGGGCTCTTTTTGCCTCTCCCAGTCAATTAGTGATAGCCTCTGAGCTGTAATACACTGTGTACTCTCTGTGTACACTGTGTACCCGCTGGCAAACTTCTGATGTCCTTCTCTGCATTGTGGGCTCCAGGTCACAGTACTGCAGAAACTAGTTGCGCCAACTTTATTGCTACTGATAGACTCCCCTGTTAAAGGTTGCTTYGTTCCTTCTGTGTACTCCCAAAGAAGCACAGAGGTCTTGAATGCGGAGTGAAGAGTTTAAACAGTGCTGTGGATGAGTAAAACAGCTGAGGGCATGCGAAACACTCACAAATATGATAAAGTTGGCGGAATTAAGAATTCTGAATTCGTTTGTCATCTGTCAGATTCCTCTTACGGCTTTGAAATACTTGCTTTATCACAGCAAATACTGTTATATTTTGTATCCACTGTGTCTAGTCAGACACAAAATCATCAGGTTCTTTTACTCTTTTCTTTATGTCTGTGCCATTGGCTCAGAGAATATATTGCATCTAAGAAGTCAGCTGAGTCACGGCAACATGCTATGGTTGATCCATGAGAATGTGACACAACATTTCATAAATGGCACAGGTGGTACAGTACTTCGTTATTTTGAAACAGAAGTCTTATGTTGTTTGCCAAGGATGCATTGTTAATGTTGTGCTTATTGCAGTTGAGTTGCTTATTAGAGTGCAAACAAAATGGACTCTAATACTGAAAGTGGCCAAGCAGCTAGGATCAACAGAATGAAAAATCAAAGGTTGAGCCTGAGAAGCAAAGAGTTAAACTTAAGAAGACAGTTAAACTTAAGAAAACATACCCATATTGCTTATTCTTCAAAATATGTCCTCATTCTTCACTATACTTGGTTTTGTAAAAGTAC
This sequence comes from Apteryx rowi, assembly GCF_003343035.1. NCBI lineage: Eukaryota > Metazoa > Chordata > Aves > Apterygiformes > Apterygidae > Apteryx > Apteryx rowi. The sequence continues at coordinate 108,457 of NW_020448775.1, forward strand.
AGGTTTTGTATCTTTTTTTCTTAAAATAAAAAATAGATAAAGATTTGCTAGGTCCTGCATGCTTGTGAATGTACTAACACTCTGCGCCTCTCATAGTCCCACTTCCATAGTTCCCCTTCCTTGCCCTTCTGCTCCCTAAATCCCTGTTGGCAGTCATGTGTTAGAGATGTGGATGGTTTGAACAAACTTCAGCAATCCTGACTTTTTCTCCCAGGAACACAACGCTGTGTGATTTTGCTGTTAAAAAGGCACCCTCTGGCCATGTTTTTGCCTGTAGAAAAGAAATCTATTTCCTCAGGAATTGTAAATTTTAGTTAAAAAATTAAAAATCTCTGCTTGCCAAGTCCTGTGGGGCACTCATGTAATGGGGAATTCTGTGGTCTTTTATTGTCATCTGACGCATGCTCAAACTGCAATCATAATGGATTTAATGAAATTAACTGTTTATCTGAGAACAAATAAATGTATACTCTATTCTAGGATCTTGATTTGCTGTTATTRAGAACATGTCAGCGTTTCCACTGCAGGAATTTTTCATATTTGATGCCAAATCATTTCCATTGGTCTGAAATTTGGTGTGCTAGCTCAGTCTGTGTTTAGACATCTAAATAAATCACCTGTTTTTATCAAAGTATTCATCACACTAAAGTAAACATGCAACAGAAGTAGAAAGCATTGCAGTAGGACTTGCTGGCATTCAGCACTTTTGGAAATAAGGCACTTTTGATTTAGGAAATTGACTTTAGGCAATCATGTTTTAAAAATTTGAGTTTTAGCGCATAAAAATATGTACTGCAGAGTTTTTGTATCAAGAGGACACTGTCTTAAAATAATCTACTCCACCAGCCAGCATTTCTAAGTCTATGGATGGTTTGTCAGCATGATGGCATGGCTCTTCTCGATGAAACATTTTAAAACTGGCTGCTCCTTTATTTGAAAGGTATCTTTTTCTATGTCTTTCTAAGCTGTGTGAAGTCTTCTACATTACAGTTTGCGCTGTCAAAACATTCGCAGTGTCTTGACACAGTTTTAAAGTGGGAAATCACAGCAGCTGAATGCAGATTGGAAATGTGAGTAATGCACTTTGGGGACAAAGAAGTTTGGGAAAGGTTGAGAGTTTTAGGTAATGCATAACTCTGAACTGGGTTCAAGAAAAAATAATGAGGAAATTCACTCACTGTCTTTTTAGTTGCTGATAGGTATGTGCTGGTTGGCTTAGAGCTAGTGGTCTTCAAACTGTTGTCAGCAGATCACTAGAAGTCTTTGAGGCCTGTGCAAAGGCCCATGGAGGTAAACAGTTTACAGTCCTTGCTGACAGCTGCATTGGCTCTAGTATAGCACTGCAGTGTCCTTAAACAGTACCTCAGAGCCTCCAGCTCTGTTGAACTACTGGCTGAAAATGCACAGAATAAGACATAGGTAAATAAGGCATAGAATAAGTTCCTAATATGCTAGATGGGGTTTAGCAGTGATATTTGGAGACCTTTTATGTAATGCTGTACAAGTTATTGCCTTTTGCATGTCACCTAGAGCAGACCAAAAAGAGTTACAAGGGAAAAAGAGTCAAAGGAAATCATCACAGGTAAGAAATGGTAGAAGGAATACATGTTTTGACTGCGAAAGTATAACAGACTACCAAGCAAGATCATGACTTAGGTAACTATGGATTGTAAAAATCAGGCTTAAATCAGGTTGAGTCTGCCTAGAAAAAGGGTGATACCATAACTGCAACAACTTACTGTATTTGTAATAAAGCAGCTTAATGTTASTGATTAGATAATAAAAGATGGGCTCTGCCCTGGAGGAGTGTTCTGCTGGCACTGACACATGTTCATGCTGAGTTCCCACCTGCAGGCACAATGAGACACCCTTTTCCTCCTAAAGTGATCTTTAGGGAAGCTTAGGGAAGATTTAGCATGATTAGGCTGGCCTCCTGTTAATGTTTATTTACATCTTTAAACTTACAGTAATTGGAGTTGTAAGATTCTTCTTTTTGACAAGTTAATAAAATTATACTTCTAAGGCATTTCTTTCCTGCACTACTTGTATTATATTATTTTGATTTATTTGCAATGTTCCATGGTTAATATTTTATGTAATGTTGTTTTAAAATAAGACCTTTGGAATATTTCCTTTCAACCTGAAACTCATTTGCTGAATACTTTTGGTTTCCATCTTATTTGGGAAAGTCATCACTTCTCTTCTGCCTGTAATTCTATGTGTCCCTTGGCTTATGGTAGGCACATTGCTTAGTGGCACAGTTCTTAGTGGTTCATGAGAAATGTCATGGTTTGACAGTTATCTGTTGATCCAGACTGCTTGGGAACCACTGGTTAGACTAAAATGTTTTTTGCAGCTTCTCAAGCTCTTTCTCACTGGGTGTTGGCTATGGAGGCTTCTAGTGCTGAAGCAGGTCAAAGGGCTGTGTCAAGTATACATAGGAAGGTGTGAGAACAGTGCTTTTGAAATCCTGAATCAGACTGAGTGGTGAGAACTGCTGGCGTATACTGAAGGTGAATGCAAGGTAGCCTGCAATTAAAAGTATGCCTGTTTAACATCTGATTGCTGAAAGCTACCTTAGGTTTACTGTTGCTGAGGAAATTAGCCTATCCAGCCCATTGACGGCTGTCAGTGCCCTTAAGAGGAGGACATGATATAATTAATTTGTTGTAGGAATATCCTGTATTTTCAAAGTGTTTGATTTATGACATTTCTACTTCAAGAACGTAGAAATTAGAAAATAATTTAGTATAAGGATTTTGGAAGAAATAAAGGAAACAAGCAAAAGATGCTGTTGTAGTATTTCTCTTGTTTAGGTTTGTTCAAATTTTAAAAAGGGGGATGAGCCCATATATAATGAATTTTATGCATTTAGGGCTTGACCTGATGCCATGGAGGATCCTGATTTGACTGTGGTGTTCTGTGATAGTAGCTCAGAGACAGAGAACTGGCTGTCCTGCATATGCTTTTTCATCCCATAAGTTCTTTCCCAATGATTGCTAGCTTATCTGTTGTATTAAAAACTCATCTTACCAACTCTGACACAGACTTCTCATTAATCATCAAGACCACTACCTCAGACACCAAGCAGCATGGCAAAACCAGAATATTTATAACAGTTAGTACCTGTTCCACGCTTTGGGCTATGGTGTAGCATGGAATGAAACCGCAAGGGCTGGTGTTTTTCACRAGAGAAGCCCTTCTTCCCATTAAAATTGTTTCTAGCATATTGCTGCTTCATGCACAGCTGTAGTTGCGATACATTTACTGCACCGGAACTGGGAATAAATTCTCTGGCAACTGCAGTGTGGGGACTTTGAAAGTATTTGCAAATGAGGCCAAATTCACTGTGTGCTTTCTGCTGGGGAAAAAAAAAAAAAGACTGAGGGGCTAGAAACCTGTCGGGGGAAGATGTGCCATTGCTCTTTTGCCAAGTGTCTGAGTGGTGAGAGAACCCCTCCAGGGCTCAAGGCAGTGAATTCTTGGAGAAAGAGGTAGCTTCTGTAGTTGCTATTAATGCCGTCTTTTGTTTTTCATATGGATGAACAAAATGAAGTGTCAGTGAAATGGAACAATTATGTCAAATTATGTTGTTTTTTTCCCCCTTTTGATGAGGGAAAAAAAAGAAATTCTTGGATTTTTTCCTTGCTTTMCCAGTGTAGCAGCTGAGATCACTTAATGACATGGCCAAACTCTACCATGTCTGTGTACAGTACTGGGATATAGAAAAGTAAACTATACATTGCATGTTTTCTCCTCTCAGTATTGTAATTTATGATGCATGGTAAATTATTGGTTCTCTGTCCAACAGCATATTCTCCATTGTAGGTTTTAAACCCTAGGAGGAAGTGTTGGACGTTAACTGAAAGTGGGTCTATCAGTAGTGTGCAGGAGGGTAGTGCCAGTGCTGCTTGATTGCATGGTTCGCAGGTGTCTGCATCGGGGGGATTAAGGATTTTTTGCAAGTCGCTGCCTTGCGCCTGCCTCTAACACCAGAGCAGCTGGTGGTTACACATCCTCTGAATGATCTGTCCACCTCTGTGATATAGAAGTGCTGGGCATGGTGCACGAGGCAACAAAATGATCAGTGTCGTGTTTTCAGGGCCACACGTACCTGCTGCCAGTTGACTACTGAGCCAGTGGAGCCTGGCTGGGGGAAGGGGAAGACGTATCGTAGTCCATTTGGAGCTCACCATGACTGACGTTAAATCAGGTGGGGTTGACAAAGCTCTGACTTTTGACACGCAGGTGCCTGTCAGAGAATAGTACACATTAGCTGAAGGAGGAGTGGCCTTTCGTGTACTTATATTTTCCTTCTGCATGAATGCCATGTGACTGTTGAGGGCTGATGGTTTGCCACGTTGTCTATGTGCAGATTGTACATTAGCTGATGAAAATGACACTGTGGGTTTGTCAGGAATGTTAATGGAAGTGTTGTTGACAGTCAACCTGAAAAGCTCACAGTGAAAGTTCCTTAAAGTGGTCCTTAAATCATTCTTCTCTGGAATGAATAAAAATATAGTCATAACGTCACTTGGCCATAATTCATTTAATCTCATCATGCCAAATGTCACTGTCTTATCAGGTCAGTGACATCCCTGGGTGGAATGCCAACTCTGTGCATGGTAGGAACTGGGCAGGACAGACACTTTCAAACAAATCATTGTGTCTGCTCTAGATTTAGCACCATTCTAGAGATCTTCTCTGCGTAATATGACATATCTCTCTGTGTCACCTCATGATCATTTTCTGCTTAACATTAAATAGAATTGTGGGGGAAAATTTATAATAGATGGATATGACATGGAGAAAAGATCAATATAATAATTCAAAAAGGCAGAGTGACTAATATGACAACTTTTGGCGACTAGTGGAGGAAAGTGTTGAAGACATCCACCTTTTTGTTATAGTAAGATCTCTTATCCTTATTCAGAAGATGTTTTTGATTCTGTGCATACTGTACTTATTTTCATGAGGATGATGATGAGGATGTCCATGATAGCACGCTAAAAAAAACACAGTCTTGGAATAGGGACCCTATGCTTGGCTTTGATTTTCTTTCTTTTTCCAATGGCTGTATCAGTTCAGTTTCTTTCTTTTCATCCCCTCTCTGCCCTTTCCCTGTCTCTCCTTGTTCTAACCTTTTTCTTTTATTATATAGCCATGGCTACACTTATTTTTACACAGTTGCTGTTGATTTAATGGTGTTACTGGAAGGTGAGAAGTTGAAGCAATAAGCAGTGCGTCACTCGTAGGGTTGACCTCATTTCTTTTTAATTCATTTCTTACGGTGTGAGTAAAAAATGCTTAGAAAACTGTGAATATGGCTCATGTGTGCACATTCACAATCTATTTGCACATATGAAGCCAGCTGCAGAGCTCTCTGGTCTTAGCTGCTTATTCCCACCTTCCCACCTCAGCTCTCCAACTCTTTAATTGTACTGGTGCAACTGGTCTGTGGATTTGTTTTGCATGCCAAGTGTCGTGTGAAAGGACACTTGTCAGTGGAATAATCTGTGTTAAAAAGAACTCTTCAGAAAAAGTGCGCAACTGATGCTGCTGAGAGCAGTGGCAGATGCATAAGGACAAGAAGTCAGCGTGGGAGTCTCTTAAACTGGCTTTGCCACTGAGAAGTTGTTTGTGGAGCTGCCATATCTTGACATGGAAATACACACAGAGACACACACTCACATACAGAGCAGGGACTATACAGCTCTATCCCACTCCTTCCACTGCGCTCCACAAAGCAGTTAGTTAGATGGACCCTCCTTTGGCAGGTAAGACCAATCCCTGTGCTCTGCACTTCCGAACAATGGTCGGCCAAGCAGCACAGTCTGGCACTGGGAAATGGCAGTGGGGAGGGAAGGGCTGTGATGTGGGATGATGCTGGAAACCATTTGTGGACCAAACACTCCCCACGGGGGTCAGCATGCGGGTTTCTGCCAGGCCATGGGGTGCCAAGGGAAAACAGCAGCGTGGCCAGGCTCATTTCTCAGACGGTGATAGCACGGTGCCTGGGCTGAGTTGCCTGTGGGCCCTGGCCATGCCACAGTGTTTTGCTGCCAGGCATTTAGAGGCAGCTGGCCACAGGTCAGTGCTGCATGGAGAGCGRGCCATTGCCGCACCTCTGCGCCCTCCCTGCATCCCTCACCACAGCCACCAGCCTTCATTCATTGTTTCCTTTAAACTCGGCCTTTACATTCTGAAACTACTAATGTCAAAATAGGTCAAAATAATATTTATCTTGGCAGCTATTGTTGCAGTGACTTATGCACTGTTTTGTAAGAACTGTATACTTTATATGGAAAGTAGTTGAGATGAGTTGAGATGACCTTTTCCATTATCTCTGTTTTTGTTTTTGTTTTTCCTGGTAAATGTTAAATATTTTTGCACTTAGCAGGGTTGTCTCGTTTCTAAAATTTCTAAAATAGTTTCTTTATGTATAGAAACAACTTCTTGGTTTTTGCTTTTTTTTTAAAGGGAAATAACAGAACTCCTCTCACAAATTAAGACCAACTTAAGATACATCAGTGACAGAACTAATAATGTCAGGAAACCAGTATCTCTATTCCACCATAATACTGTGTGGAGAGAGTAGAGCACCTAAGATATTCAACTTGCAGACAATATGTTCTTTCAGTAAGATTCCCTGTATTCTCAAGGGTCCCCCTGTTCAGATCAGATTGCAGATTCATAGCAGATTTTTGKGCAGGTTGATGACAAGAGATCAGTAGGTACAAGTAATGTATCACCTTTGTATTTTTGCTTTGGTCACCTAAAGCATGTGTGGGTAGGGATAATTGAAAAGTATATTCCCCTTTGTGATTTTTTTTCTTTCTTTTCTTTTTCTTTTCATCAGCTTCACTGATGTCATGTCTAGTTTCAAATCATCACAATTTCTTAAATTTGTGCCTTGAAAACTGCCTGCTGAATGTGTTAACATATAAAAAATTTTCGATCTTAACTGTTGATAAAGTGGATTTTTAAAGTAATTCTTAGTGTGATATCTAAATGCAGTACATTGATTAGAAAAATAACCAAGACTCCTTGGTGCCCGGAAAGTGAAGATGATGATGTTGAATACTGTGAGATAGCATGATTTCATGATCTTGACAGAGAATCATAACTGTTAGTCACTTCAGAAACAATTTACAAAAGGCTTATTTCTGAGAATTTTAATATCAAAAAGTACTAGCTTAAGGTAGTCATGTTTATTGGAACAAGTTTTACTGATCAGTGAGGCTCAAATCCCCAGATTATGAAATATTGAGTATGCGATTTTTTAYGTGATAAGGATGAACGAGGAAGGCATAAAGAAAGACAGCCTAACAATAGTACTACTGCTGAGATTTTAATTATTAGCTACTTTCCCCATTCTGTAATAATCCTGTGCGATTAAAGATTTGAAACYGAAGATCTTGGCCAAATGATGCAGAACGCCAGACCTTGCTTTCACATAAAAGAGGAGCTCYGTTTTTTATGTACAGAGATAGAGCCTTCAGTTTGTCATAAGATGCAGCTAGTCAATCGGCAGAGCATGATCACACGTGGGAAACACTGTAGAGTCCTTACTCCACTGAAGTCCCTGGCTGAAAAATCCTGGTGGCCGTTGGTGGCTGGTTGGGATAGGGACTCACTGAAATTACTAGCAGCAGGATTGAGTCCCAATGCTGACCATGCTGCAGATTCTTGTTAATCTTGATTAATTATAGCTAATGCTTGACTTTTCAGAAAGATTAAACTCTTTCATAAGTTTTAAGGGGTAACAGCAAGCTGCTTTGCAATTACCAAGAGACAAATATTATGTACAAGATTTAATACTACATTTGTGTGATTAGCATTGCAAATTTAAGTAATTTCTTTGTAGTGCCTAATTAAGTTTAAATATTCTTCAGGTTTTGAAGAAGTATTTCCCTTTTCTTCTCTATCTAGCAATTTTCAGGCCAGATGAATATTTCAAGATCAAATTATTGTGCCAGGTAGCCACAAAGTAGGGCTTTAATATGGAGGTTCGTTAGCAGTCTCTCCAAAGCTTAAGCCTGTCAACTGTTTGTTATTTACAAAATTAAAGCCGCCTTTGAGAGTAGTATCCAGTATGTGACAGCAGTGGCTGACTGTGTATAGTACACACACACACACACACACACACACACACACACATATTTGAATACATATACAAGTAGCTTAAGAGAAGAAGAGATCTATTATTCCCAAGCAGACAAACTGCTATGGCTCTGTCCTTACTTCAGTGGGAGTTATTCTAATCCTATCAGAGATGAATAAATCTACTAGGAATGGTTAATTCCAAAGGAGGTTCTCAAAAGCAGTGGTTTAGTAGATTTCTGTTAAAAAGCATGCTTTACAGGTTTCAGGAGGAAGACACATCATGTTAAAATGCAGGGGTACTCTACAGGTGCCTTTGGGAATGGGATAATTTGGGAGATGGGAGCCAAATGCGTGTTAGAAAAGGCAACTGTGAACAGGAAAATATTTTTCAGAAAAGGTGCATCTTTGCTGACCCTGAAGTAGTGCATTGTCTATTAGTATAAAAGTTCACTAGGTTCTTTCCAATAAAATTGTATTTTGAATAATTTGTTTGGTATATGAATGATGGGAATGTTTTCAAAGCAGCTATCAATCAGACCTTGCAAGCAATTTCATAATCAAGAAGGAAATTGATTCAATGCACTGAGAATTCACTGCTTGTTTCATATAAACATATTTTATAGTTTCAGCACTTCTGGAGAAAATTCAGCACTTCAAGAAAATTATTTCAGCCCATTTATGCATAGGGTTTGTTTTTTTTCCAGATTTACTCATGTTCAGGGGAATGAAGTTTCATGCTAAGACCAGCAGAGAATGATCTTATTCATCTGACAATAATATCTCTACTTTCTCATGCATTCTCAGCCTGTGCTTTTACTTCTATTGATTTAAATGGGAATATCTGAAAATGGGACTCAGCCATTCATCTTTATAATCATTGCTGAAACAAGCAGTGCATATTCATCTTGAATATCATCTTGCTTCCTCATTATCTTCTGTTTTTCAGAGGTGTAAGCAGTGAGATAAATTAAAGTTGCAGTTATGGGCATTTTCTAAAATTGTACAAAGATGCAGAGATTGATAAAACTGTACATGGCATTAATGGTTTCAGTACTTGAAAGATATAATTCATAAAAATTACTGGAAGTTATTAAGAGTTTGGTTCTGGAAACAGTAAAAAATTTTGCCCTAAAGCTGGTTTCTAATGAAGCCTAAATTTAATACTCAAGAAAAGATAATTACTTGCCACATTCATGATGAAATTCCAATACGCTTACCTGAACAAAGGGGAGAGAGACTTTTTAATTTTTTTTTAATCAAGTGTCAGTTATGTGAGGAAATGCTGTTCCCGCACAATTATGGTAGAAATTTCATAGTAGAATTTCAGTTCCTTAAAAGAGAAGTAAATGAATCGAGACATTCAAGTCCAGCATGGTTACTCCAGAAATTTTTCTCAAGGACTGTTTGGTGCCCATAATTCATTTTCTCCATGGTTTACCTGTCACATCCTTTTCATCCAGTTGTGATGAGTAGTAAATCTTTTCTTTATTAGGAGAAGATTATTGGTTGTCAGAATTATTATTACCTATAAATACTAAGGATTGTTAAAAGCAAACAATGCCAAATTACAGCTGTCTCCTCTTAGTTAGACTAATATAGTTTTGCTTCTTACATTTGAAGGCTCATGCAGAAGATATATAAAGTGTTGATAATACAAGGTAGAAAGGGATGTTGCATGGTCTATTTTTGTTAACACTGACTTTTCCAATGGAGGTGGTAATGTAGGAAATCTTTTTTAATGTATCTTAAGTAATAATAGTGAATTGTGCATGAGCAAAGGAATTTTGTTTAGGGATTTCATTTGTCATGTGCAAGCAGTATGGCCTTTTCAGGACAAAGTTGTTTGTTTCTCGCTAATCAAACACTACATTTAGATGCAGTTACCTAAAAGAAGGAATTTGGGAGCTATCTTCACAGAAACCATAACATGTATCAGAATCTTCCATTCAAATTAAATAGACTATTTTTATTTATCAAAGCTAGCTGTGTTTTATCTCAAGGATAATACAGTCTAAGCTAAACCACTTGGGGTTATAACTAGGTGAAACAGCTGACATTTTCAAGAAGGTCAATCTTTAAATAAACTGTTGAAATCATTGCAAAAAAAGCATGAGTTTAATTCCTCGACAAAGTTTTGGCCACCTTCTCCTCAGGCAGGGTGCTGTAAGATGTGTTGCTGTGCTGTGTTTGAAAAGCGGTGCCCATCACTCTGGTACAGTGACTTCTGCCTCATTTTTTCTACTTTTGTTAGTGGTTTGAAGGAGAAGGTTTTTTTGCAATGCAATTAGTGCAACTTGAGTGGAATTGAAGTTGAGAGATGGAAGCAGAGCGTGTGCTGCCAGCTTGGTTCAGAGATGTGCACTCTCTCCTTTTCAGAGTGTCATTGGAAATGAAAGGCATACACACACATATCAATATATGCATATATATGTATATATATATATAAAAAAATAAAAATACATATTCAGCTTATGTATGTAATACAGCATATAGCTAATATGTAACAGGGATTTAATCTTTTTTTCTAGTTGAAACAACTTTTGGAACATCTCTAAAATTTAATTCTCTTCAAATTCTGTTGCAAAKAAGTCCAAGTAACTCTTTTTCACATATAAAGCTTTTTGTTCTCAAAAAAATCTGTGTAATACTGAATAATTCTTGAGTATTTTAAAACTAAATAATTCTCAAAGGAGATATTGTACCTTCCTCCAAATAACATTACAGGCGACTCTTGTGACTTTAAACTTAGTCAGGTAATTTGAAAACTTAGTATTATATTCAGATATTTTCATATAGTAGTATTTGCCCTAAGTGGCATTATTGTATGTACACATAAAAATCTATTTATGTAACTGTTGATACTAGGTGATTATATATGTAAATTATGTTCAGATCCCAAAAGTCTGTATATCAAAGCACCATCTCAAAGAGACATGTCGTTTTAACTACTTTGGAACTACATAAAAAGTTTCTAAAAAACTCTTACCAATTATACATAATTTCCCTATAATTACATGAAAATTTTAAATTGTTATTTTTAACCATTTTTAAACAAAGACATTTCTATAATTTCTTATAACAGAATTTCTATGTTAAGAAGGAAGGGGAAGAGGTCTGAATTAAATCATGTAGGCTTGATAAATCAGGTATTTCTTTTTTGAGACCTTAGAAAAAAATCTCTTGTATTTCTTAGTGAGGAATTAGAAGGGTGAGGGGAAAGGGGATGTCTCCTTGTCTTTTCTGAGAGAAAATTTCCCAGGAGTTTCTATAAGTAGAAAAAACATTTTGTTCAGTAAAGCAAGGAAATTGTCTTTCTCCAGAAACCAAATACACAGAATATTTATAAACTTGAATTCACTACAGGTGCAGGGAAGTCTGTTCATAATGTTAAAAAATAAAATTAGATTAAAAATGAACCTAATGGTAAAAGCTAATTAATTGAATCACTGATTTTTCTAGAGGTTTTTCTGACTTGCACACCCATAAATAAAATGAACACTGAGCTAATGTTCATCAGCAGAGACCTTAGAGATCTGCACAAASGAAAAAAAAATCAAAATGTCTAGGTTTTGCTGAACAGGGAGATGAGGAGAAAATAGCTGTCAACAGGAGAAAAGCAAGGGCCATTAGAAATAGGGTAGGCCAAGCAAAACAGGACTCCTCTGGTAGTGAGGTCAGGAGTTGGAGCCATTTAATCCGTGTACTGTTGCGTACTACAGTAGCTTTCCAAGCTCAGCTTTTCAACCTCCATCTTCTTACCGGCAGCCAGCTGTTGACTGGCAATGGCTAGTCCCAAGGACTGGAGAAAGATATGGAGAAAATCCCCCGTTTCTGTGGACTGGATGCATGGAGGTGTCATGCTGGGGCAGAAGATCGGAAGAGTGACCATAGGCATCTGGCACCAGTCTGCAAAAACTGTACTGGCTCCCAGGGGCCATGAGGATACTTTTCCCTAAAGGGCTGCAAATGACTCACGAGGCCTTTCCAAATCCCCTTCCCTCATTTTCTTTTTCAGTGGAATTGTATTGCTCCAGGAGATCCACCACAAACATGGAGAAGAGAAAAGGATTTTTGCTTTAGTAGGTTGGATTTCCTGCTTAGATCTGTGAAATATGAATGAATAATATGGGAAATGCTGGCCTTTTGAGAACAGGGTTTAGCTGTCAGCACAACACTGTGGCTTGGGTTTGCAGTGACTTGGCTCCTTTGCTTCCACTACAACTTTTTTTGTAATTTCTCACCACTCCAAAGCTTTTTTCCCTTTTTTTTTGAAGTCAGAGGAGGGAGAAAAGATGCGTTATATCTATTCTGACTTGATGTCTGGTAGTAAAATCATTCTGCAGAAGTTCTAAAAATAATCTGAGTAAATGCTTTAGAAGTGGAAACGTAATTCATGTTGGTGAAGCAAAGTGATGTTTTGCTAACTGAACTTTTGTGGGAAATGGGGTGATATACCAATGGCACAGGTTGTTTTGAGGTGGAAGAGCAATTGAGGGTTGTATTGTCTTACTGCCATTTGTCATGTTGTAAATTGGCTGCCGGTGAGTCATTTTGTGAAAGTGCTAAGTTGGCTCTTACCTCCTGAAAATGCTGCGGAGCTCAGGCCTTGATTTGAAAGCCCCTTTGCTTTGGGCTCTGTGGGGCTGACTCATCCTGRGACCTATACTGCTCGAATGCGAAGTGAAGCAATGCAAATGAGTTGTCTTTCAGAAAGCTGAGGAATATTGTAAAAAATATTTTGTAGAAGCTGAGCTAAAAGTAACTGAAATGAAACCTCTGTGTCTATCATCGGATTGCAGAGAAAAGAATAAATAAATGCAGCATGTATTTCTGTAGGAAAAATGTGAATTAGGGTGTGGGCCTCAGAAATTTGGATGCAACTCTTGATATTTGTTTTGGGAAATTCCTAAGGTTTTGGAGCAAAGAATTTTATTCAGAGTCAGGGAGTTCTGTGAAGATCAGGCAGTGATAAGTAGATGGATTTTCAGTGTGGTCCCTTTCCCACTCCTTTGTTGAGCTTGAACCAATTTTATTACAGTCAGTGTGTCTGAAGAATAACAAACCTTACTTCAGCTTTGAAAAGATGGAGAAAAAGAAGAATATAAGTCTATGCTCTAGTAGTCTAGGTAGACATATAGAGATGAGAAGTAGGTTTTGCCGCCTACTTTGCTGTACTTGCCTGAGATCTAAACCTTTGATCTGGTTATCCTAATCTCATTTTATAATAGAGAGAAATGGACAATGCCAGCAAGTGTTTCATCTGACCTTTTTTGGGTTGAGCTGGATAGCCCTTTGGAAATGCTAGTTTCTTTCCAGTGAATATAGAGAGCAGTGATTAGTTCAGATGGGGATATTTAGCATTAAATTCCTATGTTAGATCAGATGAATTTCATCTGGATTGTAGAAGACAGGAGATTTTCATCCAGATTTGACTCAGAAGTGTGTTTTACCCTGATGTTTTGGTTCTAGTTCATCTGCAGTATGACTCAATATGAGGAACAGTCAATATTTGCGTGCCTCATTCTCAAAGTCAGATTGTTTCCTTGCAAGAAAGACAGGTTTGGGAGACAGAGGAAAGGTCACTAATAAAGAAACATACTGTTTCCATACAATCCATCAGAAAGCGTTTAAAGCAAAATGCTCTATAATTATCAAGTAGGCCATTTTATGAGACCTTGTTATCTAAAGTGACTATTTCTCAAGAGATCCTCTTTAAAGAATTGAGGCCGAATAGTACCAACTTACTGAGCTATTTCAGTCAATACACAGCACTGTGAAAGGCTGCCACACACAGTTATGCTATGAAAACAGAGAGCTTTCAAGTACCACACTCTCCCATTTTCCTATTTCCTAAAGACTGCTTTATGAGTACACTGTGTGGCACCATGGGTTGTTTTCTCTGAGCAGTAATTAAATTTTTAGCTGACATCTTAGCTCTTGAGAAACAGTTTTTTTATGAGATATTAAAATATCTAACCCAGAGGGGCCTCCAAGGAATGTTGCTCAGTGTTCAATATTATATCTACACAAAAACTTAAATCATAACATTATTTTGTCTGTATATATAGATGCTGCAGGGAGCTCCCATGTCATATATAATGTAGTTCTCAAAATTCCAGCATTTATCTGAAATCACAGAATCACAGAATCACAGAATTGCTGAGGTTGGAAGGGACCTCTGGAGATCATCTAGTCCAACCCCCCTGCTCAAGCAGGGTCACCTAGAGCACATTGCACAGGATTGCATCCAGGCGG
>NW_020448775.1:124664-244483 GCF_003343035.1 Apteryx rowi
CCTCCTCGCAGGATCCTGAACTCCACCATCTCATGGTCACTGCAGCCAAGGCTGCCCCCGACCTTCACATCTCCAACCAGTCCTTCTTTGTTTGTTAGTATGAGGTCCAGCAGCACACCTCTCCTTGTTGGCTCCTCCACCACCTGCGTCAAGAAGCTGTCACCAATACTCTGCAGGAACCAGTGTTAGTTTTTATTTCATTCTTCTGAGATTTACACATGTTGAATAAATTGAATATAGAGTGTGAGCTTATATTGTCCTTCCACACAAGTTTATGGAAGTTTCCTGATTGTATGATTGTATACTGCAAATATTGGGGCAACGTATCATCTTGCTTGTCATAGCTCATCGCTTCTGTCTTCCTCCTTCTCATTCGCCAACATCTGTAGCACCTTGTGGGAAAAGAGAAGAGATTGGCCTTACCAAGTACAATCTTCCCATACACATATTTTTCCACTGCAAAGATATTTTTCTAACCTATTACTTTGACCATGTTCCTGGACTCTCTGTCTCTCCCTGGCACCCCTTCTTACCTTCCCTCTTGAGGCCCTTCACAAACTATTGCTAATGCAATTATGTCATTCACCCTTTAAAAGCCAGTTGGCTTGTGATGTTTACCTGCATCTCCCATTTGTTAATTATCAAACAAGCATTTTTGGCTTTGTCCCTGAAGCTAGGAAGGGATTCTGCATAAACTTCTTCAGATCTCTGTCTAAAGATTTATGTGTACAGTGAAACTGTTATCTGTAAAAAAATCTTTTAACTGTAAGTTCCTGTCACCTACAACAGAAGAGAGAACTCTGTATATTCGTTCTATAGTTCATTCACCTTTTTCTTCTAATTCTGTGACTGTTCAGTCTAGCTAATCCTTATCCCTACAATTCTGAAAGTGAGTAGAAGTGAAGACTTACCTTCTAGTGCACCCTTTCTCTCTTTCTTTTGTTTTTTTTTGTCTACCTTACTAAAGTTTGTCTCCTCCTTAGACTTAAATATCTTGATTCTTTATATCTTCTTGTCTTTATATGGTTCTAGATTGTTGTGCGGAGTAAAAGGGGTTAATCTTTTCTTCACTCTCTGTTGCTACTCTTTACTTTCAGAGAAACAAACATGATGTTCCAGTGGAGGCTGTTTTGATTCATATACAAGCGTTATAGCGATTCCAATATTATTTTCTATTCAGTATCTTATACATCCCAGCTTTGTTTGTTTTATTGACTTGGTGCATGCTGAGCAAAAGTTTTCATTGAAATACTCTGAAGAATGTCTATGGTCTTTTCCCATAGCGCATTTTACTTGCTCTCATTTCTTCCTATTGACTTACCTAAAATTAAGTTCCCTTTTCTCACCCCTTTCCCATTCTTTCTCCTTTCTTTTTTCTTCTGTTCTATTTAGAGATACAAGTATTGGTATTTTACCACATCAAATGTTTAAAAATCCAAAGTTTTCTTCATCCTGTGATTAGAAAATTTATTGTGCTCATTCTATATTTTTGTGTCTTTTTGATTAGCTTCTTCAAAAGTTTTTAAAATACCCCTCTCCAAAGATTAGTGTCACAATGTTACTTTATGGTATGCTCACTCCCTGGAGGAAGTTGAGCTTAATTGTATTGTGTCACTGTTAATTAGTGGCTCAGCTGTAGTTACTACTTTCACCAATTCCAGTGTGTTTTAAAGCAGAATGTTGAGAATAGCTACGCATCCTGCATACTGTGGAAGAAGCTGTTCTGAGAAGCCATAATTTTAGGAGTCAAAACACATAGCACGTATTTTGTATGTGGCAGCTGCAATATCTTAAAGTCACATGTTGTCATTTGGAGCTGTTTCTTTGATATCCTTCAAGCCTGTGCAACCAAATTCTTGATCAACTGACTTTTGAAATAACCATGCTATGTGATATATTTATGATTCAAGGTTTGTATTTGTTCAGATTCTGCTATAGGTATCTCTTCACTTAAGTTATTTCTTACCATGTTTTTGAGATGTAATCCTGCTTCCCTCACTACARAAACTCTTGTCTTTCCTGTTTGTGTTATAGGGTCAGGGTTTGCATTCATCTGCATTTATAGTCATCTAGTGATGTCTTCCATCATTGCCATGCAGGCTAAATCACCTCATTTTGTTTCTCAGACTCTCCCATTGCTTGCTGACATTTATCTTTTTTTATTACTGATGCTGCAACTCTTTGAATAAAACCCCTGCTGTCTCACATTGTGTTACTTTTCAGAATTTACTTCAGATCTTCTGCTGTCCTGCATTCAGTACACATTATGATTTCTCTCCTGTCCCTATCCAGATACAGAATTGTGTGTAAAGTGAAGAAACAGAAAATGAATTTGGAAGGCATGTGCTCAGTTTCACACAGCAAATAATAAAACAAAATGAAGGTTTTTGAAAAAGGTAGGAAATGATGTCTGATGTATTGCATCCAAAGCAAATTACTTTTGTCACCAGTAAAATGGATAAAGTTGAATTAGGTGTAGCACTTGAAACTGGTGGCTAGCGAGGGACCAGTGATCATAACCAGTTATATTCATTATATAATATTCATATAGTTCATAATATTATATTCATTATATACATGCATTTTTTTTAATAAAAAGCAGAACATCTTGATAAGAAATTTGTTATGTGCTTCAAAAGAGCTAAATTCTCAAAGCTAGAAAAACTTTTGAGAAAAAATAACTAGGTTTTAAAAAGTACAGACAGGAATACATGACATTCGGGGGCAAAGTTTTATCTGGTAGCCTTTTCTGAACTATTGCTGGAGTCATGGCAGCAGTTAGAAATAATAACAAACTAAAATTTAAAATGAATGACAAAAAAATGAAATAGAGGTTATAAGCTTCGAAATTTATGTTAGGAAAGTTAAAGGGAAAGGGAAAAATCTATGCCTGACTGAGCTATGAGCAATAGGATATTTTCTGATAGAGTGAAAACAAAAAAATGTTGGCAAATGTGTCAGCCCAGTATGGAATGGAAATTGTAAAACTGTTAGCATGATTCAAGATGAACAAAACCGTTCCCCAAATATTTCTCTTCTATACTTTGAAAGAAATAGGGTGATGTATGCTTCTTACATGAAAATAAGTTAGTCATTCTGATCCTTGTTCATAAAAAAATAGAATGTTAACAAGATCTGCTAGTGACAGTTTTAAGTCAGCAGACCTTCTAAGTAGCTGACTGGGAAGTTATCTGCCCCCCAGTGCTAATATTTGCTAAATATCACCACAATATTAAATTTTGGGAGAACTAGCACAGTGGCAATGTTGCTGCAACATTAGAGAAGGATAGGCCATATAGCATGAGTAACCATAAATTGACAGCAGTCCTGGGCAAAACAATGGAAAAGTTGATATTGGATGTAATTATTAAAGACTTAAAGGATAGGAAGTTAATTAATGCCAGTCAACATGGTTTCATGGAAAGTAAGTCTCATCAAACAAGCCTTATTTCATTTTGGAGGGATTATAAATTAGACTGATAAGAGGAACTGTGTAGGTATGATCCAGTTTCCTAATGCTGTTAATTTAACTCTATGTATAATTCTAGTCTGGGGCTTTTGGGAACCTGGGAAGTTGCTTCTTCTTCATGAAGTTTCAGAATGAAATTTAAAAGTCACTGCAGATTTTTTTAAAAAGTGTGATACAAAGATTGAAGGACTGCATGTTGTAGGAAGCGCAATCATAGGGAGCAACTTGGATTATTTGTGAAGGTTTGTCTGTTGGAACAAATATGTGCAGCAACAAGGAAAGAATACCATATTTTTAGAAAGGAAGACTGTGTGTAGGAAGGTAGCAAGTCTGAGAAAGACTTGGGAATTATGGTGGGCCAACACCTCGATATGGACACCAGAGTGATGCCAGAGTCTGGCAAAATGACTGTATGCTGTCTTTGAGCATGTCAGTATCAATATTGTGTGAATGCTGAGTAAAAGCACATGCGTTTGTCATTGTTCTGACTGATAATAAATAGAATAATGCATTCAATTTTTATGCCACAGCTTTCTGAAGAGACTTGAGAAAAAGGCAAAGAGGCAGGGGAAAAAAAACAAAAAAGCATTTCAGGGAGAAAATATAGAAATGGATTTAAAGACCTCAGGCTTTTGTGATGTGGCTTGATTACAGTCTACAAGTGCTAGAAGAAAATGTCAGAAATGAAGTTTTTTACTTTAGCTGGGGAAGGTGTAACAGAAAGTAATGGATGGTAGCTGAAGTCAAATTAGAAATTGAACATCTTTTTAATGGTGAAAATGATTGATAGTTGGAACAAATTATTGAGGACTATATTCTCAATCTCCTTGTTTCTTCAAATCTAGATAGGATACCTTTCTGGAAGACATGACTCCTTGAGTCATCAGACAGTGCTTAGGGCAAAAGCAAGGGATTATTTTATCTTTGTCCATACGAGGCAAGTGTCTGCATGCTGTCTTTATAGCTAATCCTGGGAATAACCCCTCTCTGGGTAGTGTATTTGCTAGGACATTTAACGAAGCACCATGCCCTGCCATAAAAATTGGTGCTTTGCCATAATTTTAAAGTTATTGTAAGTTATTATAAGTTTAAAGTTATTATAAAGTTATTATAAGTTTAAAGTAATAGGAGTTGATGTCAGTACCATAGGCATCTCCCTCTTGTATACACTGCCTATAGTCTGCCTCCCTTTCTGTCATTCCCCTGTTCCTCCTGAACATCACAAATGTTAGCGCTTACCCCACCCTCTGCTTTGGGAGTGCAGAATTCTCTGGAGAGATTCCACGCAACACCCATAAAACAAACTCAGTTTGTTTTATTTAAATGCAGGTTTTGGCTTCAAATTAGAGGTTATAATTAAGAAGCTGGTAGATAATTTTACAGGAGATCCTAAGTCACCTGATGGCTTCTTATGGCTTTTTCTTTTTTCGCCAAGAATTGATGAACTTCCATATTTCTGGCTGATGTCTCATCCTACTCTCAATTAAAAAGCCAGCCTAGAATTCAAAGTAATTTTTTTGGCCTGAATGAAGCATGCTTTATTCAATTAAGCACATCTGTTGATTGCCTTTCATGGTGGTTTGATATATTTTACATGATACAAGGTTTTTTTGAAGTAATATTTTCCAATGATTTCTTTGACAGTCTATCACATTTCTTTTGGCCTCACCTCTGAATGCCTAGAACATGCCCTTATTTATTAAGAGATCTTTGAGTTTTCATACCATAGAAAGTTCATAAAGGAAAAAATTTGTCAGATAAACATTTTTTTCTGCGGCCATTTCTAGGGAAAACAAGCTCATCTAGGGTCTTTTCAAGTTTATCAGTTGGATAAATGAACCTATTCATCAATTCAGATTACAACACCGATAGTCAGGAAATTCTCAATCATTAGGATCAGTTTTGACGATCTCGTCAGATCTAATTAAAAACCCAACATAAAACTTGTGGTAAGAGGGAAATGTGCACACATGCATGTTTTTTTTTAAGGTCTTTGATGCATTAGAATATCACAAGGAGGATATACCTGTACTTTTTTGGTGGATTCTCCGTTATATAATTTTTGGTCTTTTTCCCCTACTTTTATCCTGCTGCTAGAAGGAAACAAATGCCTTAGTAGGCAAATTTTATTTTCCCCCCTCTCAAATGCCTTTATTTTGGCAGGGAGGAAGCATCTGCACAGTACTGTAATTTCTTCCCACTAATGTTCACTCTGGCTGAAAATAGAGAAAAGAAAAGCAGTTCTTGTTATGGACAGATTTAGAGGGTGGCATTTGCTTCACTAAAAGCCTCCTTGTTTCAATCTTTTAAAACTCCAGCGTGATAGTGTTTTCCATAGATGTTACCAGTGTCTCTACGTGACCTTGCCACTTGCATGAAAAGTGATTAACAACAACTCATACTATCCACATTTTGTTATGTATGCGGGTTCATGTTGCAACAGCTTTTGTAAATGTCTGTCACTAATGAATATTTAGACAGGCATGGTTGCATTAAAATCTAGACACTTTATTAAATGCCTTCATTCCTTGAATTTTGAATCTCCACATAGTATTTTAGATTTGTCTTTGAATATGAAGTTCACAATTCAGAATTAGCCTTATTTAGTCTCTCATTTTTAAAACACTTATCAGTTTCTTCTGCTTGCTCATTTATAAATTAATAGTAGATTTTTATTCTTTCAAGTAATATTTCCTTTTGGTCCTTAAGAGATTCTGTGGTACTTATTTTTTTCTATCAGCATGTGAGCATGTCCCAGTTTAACAAAGGCTGTTTTGAGCTCTTAAGCTAAGATGAAAGATGGTCAGATAGTTACACATTTCCAATGGGAAATATAAAGGAAGCTGGTCTCTTATAGACAAGAAGAAGATGTTATTTTCAAACTTATGAAAGCTTAGGATTGTCAAAATCTGAAAACAGAAGGTAGTTTTTCAAGCATATATGTCTTTATGTCTTGTAGTACATTTATGTTTTTTTCCTATTTTCCCTTGAGCAAGAGAGAGGTTCAAGGAACAAAAATTTGCATTTGTATGTTTTATTCTCACACTAGTATTGGGTGGTGTCTGGGGTGTGTGCCTTTGATCCAAGGCCCTCTCTTCTATAAGCACTATCTGTAGATCATTGGTACCTACTTCCTTACAGGAAGAAAACTTGAGAGGAACTTGGTCAAAAATCTACCTTGCCTTTCCAGTACATTCAAAATGAAGCATTTAAGATACGTATCATGGACTCAGACATTAGTTTGGCTTGAAAGGGACCCCTGGCATTCATTGGGTCCAACCCCTGCTCTGTGTTGGCCCARCCATATCAGGCTGCTCAAGACCACATCCAGTTGAGCCCTGAATATCTCTAAGGGCACCCACAACATCTCTGGGCAGCCTGTTTCAGCATTTAACCTCCTTCTATGCATTAGCAGACAAATGCAAATATTGGATGGAGAAGAGCTTTCCTTTTATTCCATTTGACTTTACAGAGCTTCATTCTCTAAAGAACTTCATGTGCAACCTCGATAAATTGCAGGAAATCAAGAGAGTTTCCCATCTTGCTTTTGTAACAATGTATTCTTGTATGTTCATGGGTAAACCATAMACTAGGGTAGCACAAGTCCGGACTGTGCTTCTCTTTTCTTCCTCCTTGCTAATTCTGAGTCATCTGTGCACAGGAAGACCAGACCCATTATAGTTATGTCTGTCATCTTGTAGGACGTGATTTTGTCTTTGTCTTTGTAGCATGTTGTCTTTGGTCATCTAGAAGGATTCCCAAACTTCTTATTTTTAGTTTGGATAATGTTTGATCAAAGGAGACAAGGTTAAGGTGGATGCAGGAGAAACACTCTTCAAGTTAATTTCGTGATTACTCAGGAGACTGTGACTTAAGAAAAATGTTGGAGTAAAATGAAAAATGAAAAGTGGTGTGCTTGGCAAATCAAAGAGCTTTTTAATCGTTTGTGAAATGGCCAGATGGGTAAGATATTTTTGATCATGCCCAGGAATAAACAAAGATGGAATTATTAGATACAAATCACCTTCTCAAAAGAAGGAAAGGAGGAAAAAGAAGGAAGGAAGGAAGACCCTGGCTTTGTCAGGGGCTAYGTCTGACACAAAAAGATCTTTTCTGAGTATGCTACACTAAGGAAATGGCAGTATATTGTTTGTTTATTAATAATAACAGAAAAAAAAAGGTCAAATACTGTTCCTTCTGCTATCAGATCTATATTCTGTCTGCCTGCTTCCCTACAAAATCCCTAGGGCCTACCTAAAGGATTTGGAAATCAGATGATGGGTTGATATCAAAAAGATAATGCTGTCTCCTTCAAGACATTGCTCTGGAAATTCTAGACAGAATGAGCATATCCTATAATTTGCTTACTGGTGATGTGTGTCATGGATCACAAGGTCAAAGGCACTAGAGTGCATTTGTTCCAACTTTAACATATATTGCTGGTATTTCTATATTAACTTTTACTAGCAAAATGAAAAGCCTGCAGTTGGCATATGAGGAATGCACCGGGGCTGAAACTTGCTCTTCAGTCACCTTGTCTTATTCAAAGGACTTCCTCCCCTGTGCGAGTCTCCTTGCAGAGCTAACTTACATGTCTAGAGCCCAAGAGAGCATGAAACCTCAGGGTGTACAGCAAGGTTGATTAGTAAATGAGACTTTGGTGAGAACTGTCTAGGGAATTCTGGGTAAGACTCTGTTCCGTGTTGATTAATATTGCTTGATTGAGGTGTTTTTTCCCACTGTTAAAAACCTGTCTGCAGATCAATGATAAGGTCATTTTTTGAACAGACTGGAGTAGTTGAAGGATGGATATCCTGAAAGGAGAAAAGGATTTTGTAAGGTTAGGACCAYTCATTTTGCAGGGCAGATGGAAGTAGGGAACACAAGGGGATGAAAAAGGTAAATTAAAAGCTCTGATTACTCCTTGAGATACAAGGGCAAGCAAATATTTGATGAAACTGAAACACAATTAGATGAAAATAGATTAAATATTTGTATTGCAAAAAAAAAAAAAAGACCAACGCTGCCACTGGATATCGCTGAAGAAAAGAGATAGGATTAAAAACATGACTGGAGATTATATGGCCCATGAAACATTCAGAGGCAGAGCAGGAATTAAAAAGAAAAACTAATCTCTGGGCTGGTATCTCAGCCACTGCTATGCCATTGCCTTCAGTGCTGTCACTTCATTAGGCAGAGCATTGCCAGCAGGTCAGGGGAGGTGATCTTCCCCCTCTACTCAGTCCTGGTGAGGCTGCATCTGGAGTACTGTGTCCAGTGCTGGGCTCCCCAATACAAGAGAGACATGGAGCTACTGGAGCAAGTCCAGCGAAGGGCTATGGAGATGATTAGGGGACTGGAGCATCTCTCTTATGAGGAAAGGCTGAGAGAGCTGGGCCTGTTTAGCCTGGAGAAGAGAAGGCTGAGAGGAGATCTTATCARYGTGTACAAGTATCTGAAGGGAGRGTGTCAAGAGGATGGRRCCAGACTCWTTTCAGTGGTGCCGAGCGACAGGACGCGAGGCAATGGGCACAAACTGAAACACAGRMARTTCCATCTGAACATGAGGAAAAACTTCTTTGCTGTGAGGGTGACAGAGCACTGGCACAGGTTGCCCCGAGAGGTTGTGGTGTCTTCTTCTCTGGAGATATTCAAAAGCCGCCTGGACGCGATCCTGTGCAATGTGCTCTAGGTGACCCTGCTTGAGCAGGGGGGTTGGACTAGATGATCTCCAGAGGTCCCTTCCAACCTCAACCATTCTGTGCTTCTGTGATCACACCAGTCTACAAGCTGAGGATCCACCTCTGGGATTATGGAAAATTTAGTTTCTCAATACTTTGAGGCATAAACTAAATTTTAATTAATGAGGGACTAGGGAGAATTTTTCCCTCCAAAGATGCAATTTCATAATTGCCTATTTCAGGATTTCATCTTCCTCTCAGCAGATTTGGGGAGGCTGCTGTAGGAGACTTTATTGGACTATCCAGGCCAGCAGCCAGGCCCAGCTTGCCATTCTGGTGCTGTTCTGGAGCAAAAGCTCTGTGTGTTTGAAATGGAGCTTGAGCCTGTTTAGTAGTTCAGTGTGATAATTACAGTGTCACCAGGATGCTCCTGAAATAGGATCTAAAATTCTGCAAATTCTCACAGCAGTTTTCATAGGCCCAGATGCTTCTGCTTAGTCTGTGTTGACTCAGCTCAGGTGAAAGCTGCTTGATGGTTTTGTAGTTGAGGGAGAAGTTGCTGTCTTCAGAAAAAAATAAACTTTAATTTTTATCTTCTTTTACTGATTTATAAACCTACAATTTTGTTTTATGAAAAATCTTTTTGAAAAAACTTATGCTGTAGTGTGACAATCTAAGGCTTGAACTAGCTTTGTAATCACTACAATGGACAACCCCCCCTGTTTATAGGTTCATCRAGGTTTTTTTATTTTATTTTATATAAATTGAGAAATTCTTTAAGGCTATGCAAATATTTATCAAACACATTTTGGCCAGATCCCAACTGTAGAGTTATAAAAAACAGGTTAAGGCGTTCTTCTACTTTCCAGCCCTTTCAATAAACTCTGTGTGCATCTCCTTTATCTGTGCAGCTCCTACTAGCTGGAATGCAGTTTGTAAGAATCAAGCAAAAGATATGTAAAAATTAGAAAAACTTTAACCATTCAGGCTTTGCATCATTTCATAGTGGGATGACATAATCTGAGTGGCAAACATAAGAAGATACTTGTTACTGTAAATTCAGTTTTATTAAGAGACAGTTACTGATACTTTCAAAATTGCATATGGTTCTTTTTTGGGAAGATTTGTTTGAAAGGAGGGATCATGACTGCTCTTTCAAGTATCATTAGAATGTACATCAGTGATTCCTTAGAAAGAACAAACATGATTTCTTCAATGATTCACTCTGAACTATATATGACCAATATTCTGGAAAGACTTCTCTTTTTTCTCCTTTGCCACTGTTTTGTGTTGCTAAAAATTGGAATAATTTTTATACAATAAGTCATTGCAGCTCCCTGACAGTTCAGATAATTTTTGTGGCATACTGTCATCCAAATGACTTGATGCATTTGGTGAGAATAGAGATGGGAACATTTTGTAAGTTATAACCGCAGGATAATTTATTCATACAGAGAAGACATTGTATTTGATAACTGATAAATTTTGTTCTGTTTTCATGATAAAAGCAAAAAGGGTGTGTGGATTGCAACTGCTAGCTTAATAATGTTACTGATGACTAAGAATGGAATGGATCTTTCAGTGACTTACATAATCAGTTTAAAAGCTCTCCATATTCTGCCCGTGACAGTTTGTTAAAAAAAACTAAACCAAAAACCTATAAGATAGAGAATTTTTAAAAACACTTAACTGTCCTAGAAGACCGTAACAGCCAAATAAAGATCAGATGTGAATTATTTGGACAGCAACTCTAGGAATATTTTTAAAAGTAAGCACTGACTCTGTTCTGTATTTAAACTGAACTAAATATTAGGCTCATTTTTCCTATTTAGGACACTATGACAGGGTGGGGTGAGCATTTACCTCAGACTAATTGGGAACTTGCTCAGAATTATAATAATTATTAAAAACTGAGGGAAGTAGCAAATAAGAGCTCTTATCTCAGTACACGAATCGTTAATACTTCCTAAAATGGAGCTTTGACTTTGAAAATGGTAGCCTAAGTAAACATATAGCCCACAGAGCATTCTGGTTGCTTTTGCCCTGGCACTGATTATTGGCTCAGCAAAATACCCTTGAGCATATGCTTATCCTTTGTCTCACTGATGTCCTTTTTGTATACGTAACATTTACACCTACTCAGGGTCACTTTAAATAGAGTGGCTTTTAGAAGCCATGGTAGAAAAAGCCCAGAAAGAAAAAAAGGGGTGACTCCAGAAAGTCAAAAAGAAAAAAAAGAAAAAAAAAAGGAGAAACTTAAGAAAACACACTCTCAGAGTAGAAGAAAGGCCTTTTTTTATCTGAGTCCAGGGATTTCTTGTCATACTCAGGGAGACTGGGGGTGTGTTTGCACCACCTGTTTTCTCCTGTGGACCCAGGAGAAGGTAAATGCAAGCAGTGGGGATTGGCATTAAGAAGGTAATTGGAGATTTCTGCTTATTCCTCACGTGGGAACAGTCTGTCACAAGCTGGCCCAAAGCCAGAAAAGAGAAACAACACAGAAAAGAAAATAGCTAGTTGATTTGGATAGGGAATAATCTAAAAAGATGTAGGTACAAGAATCCTACCATAAGTAAAGTCATCTCTGATCTTCCTCTAACCATGGACTTCATCCTGTGACCAGGCATGCAACACAACTAACAGGCTGTATTTCTTCTACTACCTGCATTTTTCTTCACTCTTCCTTTGTTTGATCTTAATSAAGTCATGCAACATTTTAAGACCTTGGCTGCCTCATGTGTAGAATGGAATTATTCCTAACATCTGGTAAAGCACCAATGAATCCTCCAACGAAAGGTGCTAGTTAAGTATAAAGTATTGCTATTGTATTGCTGAACACTTCTGGCAGATTATTTTCTACCAAACATTCTCTTTTCCTGTGCATTTTCCAAACTGAATTTCACTTTTCTTTATTCACAAAATGTTTTAGCCTCTTAAGGTCCCTTTGTATTTTCCATAATACCTCAATGACTTTACATTATGACAAAAATAATACTTCTTTTGTGTCAAAAATATATTTCAAGGAAACCAAATGTTAAATACAGTAGGATGTATTAGCTTTTTAAAGATCAGCCTTGGAAATCAATCAGTGGAGGCTGGCTGAGCTATATAGCTCTATGTGTGTGATGATGATGTGTATGCAGTAGGGAGAAAGGTGAGAGACAAAGAATTTATAATGATTATTTGTGAAGGCTTGAGAGGAGACATTAAAAAAAAACTAGAAAAATCCACCCATAAAGTGAAATTGAGTTCTATCTCGTTCCAAATTCATTAGTATTAGTTCCTTTCCCTCCTTATGGTATTGGAAGCATTCATATATTCCATGTCTGGAGGCAGTTCTAAACATTTTGGAAACAAATTCATTCTGGGAAAACATCTACCTGTATATTCATACAGCATTTCTCAAATTGTTCTTCCACATAATTTCAATCATATCAGAAGATATTCTGAAAGATTCAAAATCTGTTTATGAAACAAGACCAAAATACCGTTAGCAGCACTGACTAGTACTGAACAACAGAGTAATTCTGTTGCAATGGATGGTCACAAATAATCCTGGAGAAATGACTTGCAAAACATTACTAGATACGGCAATGCAAGCTTAAAATTCAGCCCTACAACAAAGTTCAGCTGGTGAGGTGTTGCAGTCGAGGGTTCCAGCAGTCCTATCTCGGTGTACCCATAAACTTAATTTCTTCTTGGCGCTGGCTCCCAAACAAGGAAAGTCCTGTTGGGCTGCTGACTTCATCACTCAGCACATCAGTTACTTCTGACTGGGTGCAATGAGTCCAGCAGCCAAGTTCTCACTTTTGTTTCATAAGGAACCAGCACACAGATTTGTTCATGTGCTCAAAAGAACCATGATAAAAATAGCATAATCTTTCTAAGCTATCAGCTTCTTTTTAAGTTAATAAATGTAGTAGGTAAACATGTTTGCTGCAAGATTACCTAGAACAAATGTGGATTTTTTTTTTTGATTTTGTAATTATGGAATAAGTAAATTGATCTGTATGTTCTTTATACAAAAAAGCACTTTGGGCTTACAGGAAAAAAAAGAAACTGAATAAATAAATACCATTTTACTAGCCTATGCTGCTTCTGTAATCTTTAGATAGCACTAAGATGCAGAAGAGCTACTCAGAAATCCTGAGATTTGTCACATTAACCTCAACTGTTGAATATTTTTTATCATGTAGATTATCAAATAACTACCACATTATTTATTACCTTCTGAGATAGCTGGGACATACATACCAAATAGAGAGTAGTTACTGATTCATTTATTGCTACTTTGTGTTGGCTGACAGGAGATTAAAAGACGAGGAATAGTCTTGATCGCTCATCCGACTGGCTTGCATATCGTACAGTTCTGGGAGACTGTATCTAGGCCATCTGTGCAATGCTAGATAATTGAATTGTTCAGTAAAATGATTATAAAATGGCATGTTTGGCTTCTGATGTGAAAGTAAGGTGGGCCATTACCTGCAGCGACAGGTGCATTCGGCTCTGCCCTGTGCTGTCGATGTGCAAGTGAGAGAAACGCTATAAAGATCCTTTTCTCTCATTCGTTACGAAAGCAGTACGGCAAGACATCCCCAAGTGGGCCTGGCATAGAAGAAAGCAGTAAACACTGTCATTTTGGGCATCAGTGTCATTGGAAAGAGTGTAAAGGTGAGAAAAGTATGACTACAACAGATCTCTAGTATTTCTACTTGGCTCTAATGGAATTGGTAGAGGAGGATGGTGCCATCGTACACAATACTGTTACTGTGGCTGCAAGGATAGCAGGATATATCATGCCTGTCTCCTGGAAACACAAGATTATTCCCTACATTTCAGTAGGGAATTACTGTATTATTACTGTATTATTGAAATAACACTGACTTCTGATTTAAAAGCCTCAGAAAAGGCGACATATTTCTTCTTTTGCCAAATTATTGTATGGCTGAATGCAGGGTGCTTTTTCTGGAAATCTGCATAAATATGCTTCTTCCGAATTTAATCCCAATTTTTAAAACCCTTTTTGTTCATTGCATGGTAAAGTACTTTTTCCTAAAAGTGGCTTTAGTATTCTTCAAATACCTGTAGGACGTTGTCCTACTCCCTTAGAGAAGCAGCTATTTTATAATGAAGGCATTTGATCCTTTTTCATGCTAAACCATTTTGTATCCCCTCTTATCTAATTATCATTACTCTTTAAGTAAGATGGTGCTACTAATTGAATCTGATGATTCAAAGGGAATCACACCTGAGTGCTAAGGAAGGCTTGCAGGGATTGCTAAAGGCGGCATTTCAAAAGGGTAGGAAATGATTCCATCATCACAAAAAACTGAAAGACATTACCTTTGACTTTACTAACTTTAAGTTCAGCATCAACAAACACCTTTCTGGCATAAAAGAGTGTAAATACACTGAAACAAATACTGTCACTTTGCCTACATTTGTAATTTTGGCTTTCACTAATAATAATTTTCGGTTTTATTTTGGGGCTTTTTCCACTGTCAAGTATGCTTTAAGTGTCTGAGACTTGAGTACTTACAAATTTTCAGAGATGATACATGTCCTTCAGCACTTTACATAATACTATTAAATTAGTATTAGTATTAATTAAACTAATCAAATACCACAGATACAGGTGATGTGATCACTGATACTAGTCAATTTACACAAGTTGTGTTTTTTGTTTTTTTTCCTAAATCCAGAAGGAGTGGCTGAGTTGAAAATTATTGGTGACATCTCCCTCCTCTTAACACCCATACTAAAAAATCTAGCATAATCTTGATAGAATGTCCTTTTCATATAGTGAATCTGTAAATGCTATTTATTTTAACATAGTGTCACTCTTTGATGAAGGGAAATAACACTGGCATATTTCTAGTTATTTATTATTTTTATTTTCTCAGCAATGGCTTTCTCTTTTGGAATAAATACTTCCTATTAATTCATAATCTCCCTTGTGCTGCGTGTCAGTCTTATGCAAGTTCACAATGTTCCCATTTGTTTTCGTTATCCAATATTTTATGCGGATGAATGTAATTAAAACTACAAAATGCATATTTTGGCACTGAATTTTGAAAAAGAGTTTGTGCCTTGCACCCCAACCAGCTCAGCAGCAGATAAAATCACCAGAAACAGCCTGCAAAGAATATTGTATGGTGCTCCTGGAGAAAAAATTCCACAATCCTTTCTTCCCCTTCCTGGATGGAAAGGGCGAGATCCTGGGCAGAGTTACAGACAGCATAAAAAGTTTTACCGTAACTTTAAGCAGCTCTAAATTATATTGAGGTCCATTTTAGCACTTCAGAGAACTGAAAATATACAGGTGCCAAAAATACATGAGCATATGCTAGTCCTTTGCAGAATGTGTCTGTTTTATCTGGGATAGTGGTGACTGTGTATGTGCCATGTAGTTGATCTGGGCATGTGCAGAAAGTCTGTCACATCAAAAATACATCAGATTTACTGCATCCATATGCACATATTCTGCTCAGCACATAGGCAGGCATCCTGGGAGGGGCATACTTTATGCATGTGCACTCTGAAATTGGTCTATATTTAAGCAGTGGATGTTTGCTGATAGTTTCTAAGCACGTGGCAATGTGAACAGCTCTCCTACTACTGTATCACCAAGCTGGGAAACAGGGAGACTCCTCTCTTAAAGTCCTTTGGGTACTGCATTAACATAATTTCTAGGTAGAAATAGGGATATATGCAAAATTACTGTGCTCTGTGTATACTCTTTGTTTCACAGCATAGCACTTGGCACATTGAACAGGACAGAAAATAATCTGTTTTGCATAGGATCTGGATAGGCTGGATGGGCAGCAGCACTGCTGATAATCATTCAAATGATGGGTCAGGAAGTGTACAGTTTACTGCAAATAACTACCAGAATTTACACTTGGCTGCAGCTCTGTTTTGATGATATAATGACTCTAGAAACATCTTACTCACACTGAAAATCTAACTGTTAAAAGAACTCAGTTGCAGCAGAGTTGTTCTATCTCATTTCCCTCAGTTCATTCCTCAGTTAGTCATTCCAGAAATTTTAAACTCAGGCCATAATTGGTAGCTTTTGGTCGTATATGTAACTCTACTCTTGTCACATGCTTCGGCGAAGGATAAAATTGATCTGGTGAATGTATTAATCTCTGTTCTCAGAAATATTTTCTTCAAGGCATGACTCAGATTATCAGGAAAAGTTTTTCCATGCTTACCTGTAATGTACCAACTGCACTGATTGTCCTTGCTGTAGTTGACACTACCACTGACACTCTCCGTAGATAAGAGCTTGATTTTTCTTAAGGCATTTTTCTGAAAAAGCAAATAATCAACACTCTGGTCAAATTATATGAAAAAGATTTTCAGCTATAGTTCCATTAGTTATTCAAAGCCCGTCAATGACTGTGTTCAACAGCAGAGAGATATGCTGGGGCCACTTCCTGAGCTTTTTATGTCTTGGGGCCCAGTTCAGCTAGGCACTTTAGATTCACATGTAAATTTGAATGCTAAATAAGCACTTATAATTAAACATGCAATTAACTCTTTTGGTTTTATAGAGTTGTGGATTATTTCTTTTGTGATTTCAAAATCTGAAAGCTTAGGGATGATATCAGAATGTTTTCAAGAAGTGACTTAGAACAAGTGTATTTGGATTGTAAAACCTAAATGTCAAGTGTTGCAGAAGAAAGCTCGAGAAACAAGTTCTATAAAAGTTGTTTTTTTCTTCTATTTTACCCAAATCTTGTGAAAAATGGGTGTTTATTAATTTCCTGAAGCAGCCTATCCACAGAAGAAGGACATTGCTCAAAATGGGTGGAACTTAAACGCAAGCTGAGTGTTCCCGAATTTTCCAAGGAATAAAAATTTTCTGTTGGGTATAGCAATAGTACAGGAGCCTCTTGAGACATTTGTTTGCTTTTGTGCATTGTAACTTAAATTCCAATGCAGAAGAGCTGAAATCTCTGTAAAGCAAAGAAGAGCTGCTTTGCTACATGGATTTACTCTACAGCTTCAAAAGAATTTAGAAACTATGAGTGAGTTTCTTTTCATTTAATTTTTGATGCCTGAAAATTACACAACTGAATATGAGCTATTTACCCTAGGCTCTGTTAGTTCAATAAAAAGGAATAGGCAACTCAAGAAGGCAATTCATCTAATCCTAAAATAGCTGTCTGTGTTTTATCATATGAACATCAGGAGATGTCTGACCCAGAAATCTGAACATCTTAATTTTAAATGTCTAGGCTCAGTTAGCCCATCCTTAGTCAGGAAATTGCCTTTCCATTTCAGTACCATCCATGTGAGGGCAATATTTTTGTTCAGTGGGCAAAGTTCAAAAATGACCAGTTAGCAGGTAAAACTTGTTTAGCTTCATAATGTTTGTTGCAGAGGATGTAGGCTGGGCAGGGATTTACACAATCAAGGTATGCTGTAGCTTCTTAAAAGGGCTCAGTTTTCTTTAGAAAGTTGTATTTGGTCTTTGTTACTTAAGAAATAGAACATTGATTTAAGGAAAAAAATCAAATTCTGAATACTATATCTAACAGAATTTTCAAGAACTATTCCCTATTAAGTCTATGCTGACAAAGTTAAACTTACACCTAAGAAAAGTTAGGATGTGGCAAAGGTAGATTTCAGATCTTTACACAGAGTCTGACAGACCAATGTAGTATTGATTCTCTTGAAGTATTAATGCTTCACATGTGGATTAAGGGAACTATTTTGCAGTATCCTTTTATATTTCTTAAGGGTTTTTTAAAGATTGGTTTGAGTTTAGGCTTTTGATTGTCACCTATTTTTTTATAAAATTCATGTAAAGGAAATGATAGAACAATTTTGACTAATTCCAGAGATTCTTCATAATCTTATTTAGGAAGGAAACAGAAAGCAGAGCTTATAAATAGAGCTAGGACCAGCTAGAGATAATTCTGGCTTTGCAGGCTCAGAAAGAAAAAGTTCAAGATGCACAAGACAGCTCCTCGCTGGTGCAGGTCTGACTTGCTTTGCAAAGAGAGAGAGAAAGCACCTGATGCGTACAAGAGTAAATTGTGGTGTAATAAAAGGATATGAGAGTTCTTCTAAATTAGCCATTTTATTACCATTGCAGTGTAACTCAGTATTTAATCTGAGGGTTTTTGTCCATCAGTAACATTCTTGTGCATGGGAAGTCTAGCGCCGATGTTCTTGTACTTCGCTTGCTCCTGTCCTGCCACRGTTTGGCTGCCTCTGCACCATGCAGGAGTATGATGGAGCCAGTGCAAAAGAGCCTGGCGACTTGGGGGTGGCCTGAGCTTAGACCAGGCTGGTCCTATGTAGAATTTAATATAGTGCCAAAGCAGGAGGGGGTGAGATGGAAATAGCATTTGCATCCCTGGGTGAGAGCAAAAGGAGGAGGAAGCAGCAGCAACACCTTCTCCATGCAGCTCTGTAGACAAGGTGGTGCATTTAGCTGGTTGTGTGGTTTGCTGCCCATTTTCAGTGCCTCTGGGCTAGCATAGAATTGGGGCTACTCTGAGCACTGTGTCCACAGCATACCCTAAAGCCGTCTGCCTGCCAGAGCCCCGGGAACTACGGCTTGGGTGAGCACCTTTGTGAATCAAATAAGGTAGAAAACACAAGCAGCTGGGAAACAACTCTGCAGTTTAGGAGCTCCAGTGTGCAATCACAATACATTTGCAACGAATGATCTGGCCAGTAAAATTAAATCACTGAATCGTTACATCGGGTTACTTGATTTTCCTATATTAACATATTTGTTTACTTAGGGCTTGTGAAGGAACACTGTTTTTATGAGAGTGTCTGTCTGCAGCTTTGAGAGAAAGAAAGCGTATGCCTTGTTGATCTGTTGTTTTTAAAATATATTTTGTAAGAACAGCTTTTTTAAAAATAAATAATACTGTAAGAAATCTGCCAGTCTGCGTGTCAGGGTTTCTGGAGATAGTGCGTCTGTAGATACTGATCTTCACTCATGCTAATGGAGGTGATCATAGTTGGCATCTAGACATCGACTGAATAAAAGTGCTCCGAGGGAAACCAGGAGGGATCACATATTCCTTCAGCCACTCTCCGTGGTAGGTCAACTTATACTTGCCTTACAGTCAGAATAATTCAGCTATCTACTCATTGCATCCACTGCTGTGTCGTTCTAAGTTTTCCCAAGGCTTGATTTGTTTAAGTCTACTCTCCATGACATTAGACATCTGATGTGRCTCCTCAGGCTATGAGATGGAGTAGCACTGTGGGCTTCCAACCCACAGGCAGGATTTAAAAGAGGACTGCAAATAGAGTTGTGTGCAACATTTTCTCCAAGACAAAAATACTCAATTTCCTTCTCCCTTTTAATGAACAAACTGTTTTGAGGAACATGCAGTTATTTGCTGACAATGCTTCTGCACCAGCAAGAATGTTTATCTAAGTTGCCTGCCCAATTTGTCTCCAAAAATGCTAATGCTATTTTATGAGATGCATTTTGAGTTTTGAGGTGGGCTGGAATGAACTGCTATCATGGTTAAAATTGCGTTGTATTTCCTCAACTTTCATAGGAGCCTGATACTGTTCCATACTGTCACAGAGGTCTGTATAAGTTATTGTAACACTACTTCTTAAAGGTTGAAGTAGTATTTTGAATGATTTCTTTGAGTCAAATTGATGATTTTTATTGTATAGGTTTTTTGGTGTTTGAGATTCTTGGTATTATAACTACATTGTTTTTTCTTCTGGCATTGAAATAAGTTTTACACTGAGGTAAGGGACTAAGGTGCAGAACCTTAGGTGAACCTTAGGCTAAGGTGCTGAAGAGGTAAGACTGCCAATCCATACTGTTAGGGTATACACACATATTCTATATATATATTTATAAATTCAAGTAAATAATATGGTAGCTGAGATAATCATACATTTATTCTTTCCTCACTGCTCTAACTTACATTATGATTATCCAGTTTGCCCTGTTCTTATAAAAGGCCTATGCAAGGTGCAACCTTTTGCAGATGAAGAAAGTAGCCTTGAAATAAAGTCTGTCAGTTCTGAGCTGGTATCAGATCCTCA
Organism: Apteryx rowi; assembly: GCF_003343035.1. Classification (NCBI taxonomy): domain Eukaryota; kingdom Metazoa; phylum Chordata; class Aves; order Apterygiformes; family Apterygidae; genus Apteryx; species Apteryx rowi. The sequence goes on from NW_020448775.1 coordinate 144,864, forward strand.
TGAATTCTCAGAATACAACAAAATGGCATTTCTAATATTTATCCCTTTCTCCTCTTTCTATTTTTAATGTATTTAATTTCTTCTGTTTTCCTACTTTTTCTCTCTCCCTGTAGACATCAGTACAACAAGTAGTTAGCCATCTGAGACCTGTTACCCACAAACAGCAGCTGTGAGCACGATTTATATTGTCAGTTATATGTGAGCATCCAACAGATGTGGATAATCACGTGACAGCTTTCAGAGGCAGAAAATGAATTATACTTAAGCACCTTTGACCATTCACTTGCCCACTAATTTGTCCCTGTCAAAGACATCAATATTCTAAAACTCTCAGCTGCTTCAGGTGGCTGACCTTTAATAAATATACACCTGCTACAAATAATTTTCTTTCTGCTGGAAATATGTGGTACTCTGTCCCTTCAGTACAAAATATGCAACCACCTACTGCATTTTCAAACTATATTCAAGTTACATGAGTGAGAGTTTAAGGTTTTGTGTCCCATGATCCTGAAAGTTTTTCACTTGGGTAGAGTTTTTGCATATGATTCTGAAAGGTATTAGATATATGGATATCAGATATTATCTAATTAGATATCTAATATATACTATATATATATTTAATATATTTATTTATTATATATACTATATATTATATATACTGTTATATATATTTATATTATACTAATATATACTTTAAAACTATGACTTTTTCTGTGTATAACTGAACTATTACAGGGCACTTAAAAAAAGTGGCTACCTCKCAATGTTACACATATGAACTTGCTTTGATTAAAAAGTGTACTTTAAGAAACGAGTCCTAAACATAGCTTGTGTTTTTAGGAATGCTTACATAAAATATTAAATATATTTAGTTTTCAGAAATTAATGAAAAAAAGGCTCAGTAGCATTAGCTGATGTGTGTAGTGTGTTAGAATGATAAAAATATAAAGCTAAGGCAAGTTAACAATACTTAAAAGAGCTAAAAGAGTTGTGCCCCAGTCTTTGCATAGTTATTATTTCTATTTTGTGAGTTACTTAAATGCCTGTTTGATTAATCAGAAAATTTAACAGAACCAAATGAAGCCAAAAGAATAACGGAGCAGGGAGGGCGGACAAAGATTAAAAAAAGGTAAATGGTTATACAGAAAAGTGATGTAACTGTGATTTAGTTGGTGAAATTTTTGACTTGAGCTCTTTGATATAGCTCATAAGCCTCCTCTTACCTTGGAGATAATATAATAATACTTATCTAGAGTGTCTTTTCTTGAGAGGGTGATGTTTCCTATGGAGAGGACAAAGAGGAACTCATCCCTTTTTTTAAAATTTGTCACAGAATCACAGAACAGTTGAGTTTGGAAGGGACCTCTGGAGACCATCTTGTCCAACCCCCCTCCTCAAGCAGGGTCAGCTAGAGCAGGTTGTCCAGGACAATATCCAGTTGGGTTTTGAATATATCCAAGGATGGAGCCTCCACGACCTCCCTGGGCAACCTACTCCAGTGTTCAACCATCCCCACAGTGAAAAAAGTGTTTTCTGATGTTCAGACAGAATTTTCTATATTTCAGTTTGTGCCTGTTGCCTCTCGTCCTCTCACTGGGCACCACTGAGAAGAGTCTGGCCCTGTCTTTTTTACACCCTCCCTTTTGTCTTTGTTCTTTTCAGTGGCATGAGACTGTTTCCTTTAAGAGTTTCATAACTTCCCATTCCCACTTTTCCACCAAACTATTTTGCAGTAGTAAGTACTGGCTCTCCCACCCATGTAACAGAAGCAAATAATAAGAAAGAATGTGTCATGCATAGAACTTCTGCCATTGTAGCTGTGATCATTTACTGATATAAGGGACACTCAGTTTGTAGGGAGAGACAATATATTTTGTTATGTCAACTGATATAGTTAGAAAAAGCAGTGAATTTGCAGGCATCCTTCACCCTAACGGTGGAGGCTGAAAGCTCACCTGCTAGTTTTGTCTCTCTCAGGTGATCAAATTAAATACACTGTCTCTCCCTAAAACCTGTGCTTTCCTCACCTAATGTAGAGGTGTAGTTGTTACTGCCTTTGGGTCAGGGAGTGGACTATATGACTTCTCCAGTTCCCTCCTGGCTGAGCTCAAGTGCTCAAGTGCTGAGCTCTTTCAAGTGTGAGCTTTTATCTCATTTATGCTCACTTTCTACACTAGACCTCCATGGCATCTTCTGGATAGCTAAATCATTTCTGAAAGAAGTTCAATTCCGTAATATTGTTGACAGGCATTGTTCTGTTTTCCATCAGAATGAGCTACGCATGAATTGCTATGCATTGCCTTTTGTCTCCTGCAGATCCATTATAGCCTGGATATTGTAAGAGAATCACTGAGACTTAGGAGGAACCCTTAAAGCGTTTAAACATCCATCTCAGTTTACTTGATTTTTTTTTATATCCTCTGCTTTGGAATCAGATGAATATTATACATATTGTTGGAAGGAGTTAAACTTTTGCTGGATCAGAATTTGATTGGTATGTAAGTGTGAGGTTCACAGTTATAAACAGAGTGTTCTGTGAATCCATCTGCTTTCACTGACTACAATGAAAAAAGAACAGATAAAGTGCTTTAAGAAACAGACCTTCTCTAATCTAATCTAGTCAGTATATAATTTGATTTTATTCTGACTCAGAGGAAAGGTGATTTTTTTTTAAATCCTTATGCAAACCACATCAGGAGCCTTTCCGTCCTGAAGACTACATATTTTATTTAGTTTAATAGCCTGAAGGCTGCTAATATAAGCAATTTGAGGTGAAAGATGGGGAAGTGGGCAAAGGAAATGTCAGGAAGAAAGTCCATGGAAGATATATAGCCTAAAGGGCAGCGTTCACCAACTTCTGAAGATCTCTGGCCACTGGGGATGAAAAAGGAGAATAGTATACCCTTCTGAGGGTTTTACAGCCACTCTTAGTCAGGCTCATCAAGAGCATTGTAGCATGTTTAGGCCCTCAAGCAGCTCTTTGAGCAGGACCCCTAAATAACTTCTATCCAGGCCCACCCAACTTGGTTGCAAAGCCTGTCAAATAAGCAAAACCAGAACCAAACAAAGAAAAACCTTTTAAAGAAAATAGCATTTTCTTCCCAGACACATCTGTTTGCCTACAAGGTTGTCAATCCTCCTACATAGCTTGGCAGCAGAATTAAAACAGTTCAGTCTCATTTCTTGTGCTGTAGGGCTGATTTTAATGTTGACAAGGTGTCCCCTTTGTTATAAGGCAAGACCCTGCCCTCCTTCCCTGTTCTTTCTTTCTGTGTCCTCAAAAAGTTTGGGTCCGTGTCTTTTTTAGATACTAAGGGTAGATCTACTGCTAAATAAATGAAGGCCAAGGATCTTGATATAGTTCATATCATAATTTTTTTCAGGACTAGCTTTTCCTGAGCAGACTAGCTGTATGCAAACAACATGGTACCTGGCCTTGGTTCTCCTCTGGGACCTGTGCAGGGAATGTGTTGCTGCCCCTCAGAGCAGCTCTTCTGTAGCATGAAACCCACCCTGGGTTTCATGCTACCCTTATGATTTATGTATGGAAAATCAAGAAATATTCTAGTTTTAATAGACAGTTGGTCTTCTTTCCTTCCAAGGTACAACTCCTTCTCAAGRTTCTTATATCTTTCTCTTCTTCCCCATCCTCAGCTACTATAATTGACAATGAGTGAAATGTAGACTTTATTTTACTTGTACATTGAAAAATATGAGGCTATGACCCTTTCAAAGCAATCTGTACCCAGTTTTCAACATAGTGAAGAGTGGTAGTCTTGGGTCGAGTGACTGAGGTGTCTTAGAGGCATCTTAAAGAAAAGGCTCCAGCTGACATGTGACAACTTTTCCTTTTTTTTTTTTTTTTGCCCCTGATATGTGTTAAATGCTATAGCATCAGCAATAATTTTTAAAATGGCACTTCAGCAACTTGTTATTTTTAGCTTTCCTATTATTGTGTCAGTTTAAGAAGTACTGGTGAATGTTTCACTATTAACTAAAGGAGAAAAGAGGTGTTCCAGGGGATCAGTGTAAGGGATGTCACTCATTGCTCTTGCCTTGAACTGTAGTTCATTCTTCTGCAATGTATAACTTCAATTTTGCAAAGTCTTCATCTTTAGATAAATGAGGAGAAAAAATAAAGCTTGGAGACTCTTGTACAGCTTGACTGAAGAGAATATTAGAGAATATATTTTAGACTTAATGTAATAATACATCACGCTCCCCTTCGACAGGAGTCTTGTTTCATCAGTCTTCGAATTACTGAGGAAGCAGTTTATTTGTTTCATGTGTGGTTTGGGGTTTTCGTTTGCCTTTTTTAACATTCTCCAAGCCCAGAAACCCCTCTTTTGTCCACACCAGGAGAATTCCTTGTCCTCTGATAACCAAAACTGTCCGATAGTTTGTGTGTGAACTTGCTCTCTAATCTACTCTGAGAAGATAAGATTTCCTAAGCAGCTGTCTCTCTGAATGCAGTTTTTCTCGGGTAATTTTACACATCTCTGTCTTTTCTTCCTGATCTCTAAAAAAAAGTGAGTAGATTTCACTAGCCAGCAACTAGGTTTGAAATCTCTACAGTCAGTGCTGCTGCCACCTCTCCCTGCTCTTCTTGTCTCCAGCAGCTTTTGATATTACCCGGGAGTACCTACAGACACTTCCACTCTATAATGTGAATCTGCCGCCTCTTATAGGTTACGAATATGTCCACTAGTTGGATGGCTTTGCTCAGAGGCACAGATTTAAGGGGTTAAACATTTTGCCAAGTTGCTGTCCTTTGCTTTCAAAGTGAATGTTCCAACTGGTATTAAAGGGTGAGCTTCATGGTCTCCAGAGAAGTATCTCTGCAATCATTACATTAAACCAGTGCTTTAAATATACACTTAGATCCTTCAGCTAAATCCTGTTAGATAATGAGGAAAATATAGTTTCTGACAGTGAATTCACTTGGTGGTGTACCTGGGTTTTCTGTGCTCTTAATAGAAGTCTCCATATTACAGGACAAGCTACCTTAGATCACCCAATGTGGCCTTTTTTCTCTGACATKAATTGCTTCCAGCCACATTGGAGGACTTGACAAGTCAAGCCAGGGTCAAGATGAGGAGATCCACAAAGTACAGGTGTGAATTTATATAGACTTGGTAATTCACTTTTTACAGCCTGAGCCTTTCAAATGTGTTGGTTTTCACTTTCACCCTTAATAACATTGTGCTTGCCAGCTGCCTGTCCAAGTGAGAATTATGCATTCAATCAGCAACAGAATTAAGGGTATACATTGTCAAAATGTAGATTAGAACAAAGAGGTAAACAGACAGAGCTGAGAACCTGGAACTGGTTGCCTTATCTTGATGATCTGTTGTGTGTTTTTCCTAATCTTGTATACTTTTTTTCTAATGTTGTGCTGACACAGCATAAAGTAACTACCCTAAATGCATAGGGGAGAATATGGAGAAAATATTTCATAGATTACAATTTACTACTGCCTTTGAGAAAGTAGTAGACTGGGTTTTTGCTGGCAACGTTTATTGAGGTAAATTTATTCATTACTTGTTCTTTTCTTTTTACTGGAATTGTTAGAGGTCCTTTTACTATGGAGCTCTATTTCTTTTTAAGAGCTTGATTCAATAAAAAGACAAATTGGTTCTCTGCATGTTTCATACCCAAAACAATGTAGGAACACTGAGATGTATGGAAAATATATACTCTGAGATGCTGGGAGTATCAGTTTATACATATGAGCTTATACACATGATTTACAAGAGGTACTTACAGCTGGAACTTCTAGAGATTAGAGAGAAGATGAGGATGGCAGATATGCTGAATAATAAAATATATTTCATTTTAAAAGAATGTACAAGTGACAATTACTCATGCTTCTTGTTTCCTTGTGTGTAGTTAGCAGCAATTGCTGAATGAAGAGCTAGGTAAAAGTAAATAAATAAATGGGAAATATTCCAAGACATCTTTTGCTGCATTGTGTTCCAAACAAATGGCCATAAATAACAAAAGGAGGTAAATGTCAAATTACATCCCATCACAGCACAGCCCTGGTTAATTTAGCTATCAGACAGGAAGTTCTGAATGGACATTTTACTGCCATATGGCATATTACGAATGAAAACATATTTTCCTTTAAGCTTCCTGTAGTCTGGGTAGGCTCCAGCACTGGTCTCTTTCTTGTCCTTGTCTCTTTCATCAAAAGAAAGGCTCTTGGCCTGTTAATCCGTCAAAATGAGGCTAACATTTCAGCTGCAGTGTGAACCTGATGCACATGGGTCCTGTGAGTGCGCTGTCTGCCAAACAGGTACTAGGCAGGGGTTCAAGTCTGCCTTTCACTTCCTGAGATATTTGAAACACTCAACACCTGTTTTGCAAAGATTCCAAATTTGTGCTTAACGCAAGAAAAATATAGATGCAGGATCTAGCTAATTACTAATTTGTATGGCTACAGGGCTTAAATGCTCTCTCTTCTCCTACCTAGTCTGACTTTTGCTTCTAGCCTCTTTTCTTTTCCATTAGAGTTAAAGGAGATATTTCATCTTTAAAAAATTCAGCCTCTTTTTTTCAGTTTGATCCCCTGGGGAGTTTTGATATCTTGACTGGTGTCCCTGGTTTGGTGATCACTTCTAACTACTTCTAATCTGCCTGGTTTTACTTTTGTGATTTGACCGTCTTCTTTGATGGTGTTTTCATTTAAACAGAAGATTTTCAGGATTCAAGAATCTACATTAATTAGTCATGTCACCACTGCTGTAGATTTCACATCAAAATGGAAGTAAAAATATAGCAGATATGCCAAATTATTCTCACAGTAAAAATTTAAACTAGTTTAAAAAAGATACATACACAGAGTTCATAAATTCAGACTAGGATTCACACCTTCATAATACAGTGTTCATATGACCGCATGGTAATTATGTTTTATGAACTCCACCACCTCAAACTGTGAATGTCTTCGGTTTCTGCAGATTCTATTACCACCTGCAGTCTCTCAAACAGAGAAATCTAATAAATTATTAGCAGAGGGATTCAGGCAGTAATAGAAAGAGAGTGCCTGTGGAATCCAGGTCTTTCATTGCAGCAATACAAAAAATTTAGTAAAATAGTTTCACCACTAACGGAGAGCTACTACACTCTACATGGTTATGAGGACATTGACCAGTCCAATGGCAGGTCAATGGGAAATCAGTGGGATTTAGATCCTTGGAAATTCTTGAAACTCATAATGAGGCTATCTGCCCCCTCAGGTACCTTAATGTATATCAGTCAGGTCCTGTCTTCTTAAGTTCTATGTGAAGATGAGATGTAGACTCCAAAATTTCCTAGACTGTCACTGAAAGTATTCAAAAGTATAGCACCCTTTTTTCCAGTGCCTTTCTTCAGCTGAAAGTAATAATGATTTTTAGATCTTATCTCTGTGGTTGTTTATGCCAATAAACAAGAGTAACCCTTACGATGGACAGACAAAGCTACTATATGCTTTGGTACGACTTCCAGTTGAAATCAATCCCACTAATGCAAATAGTGTCTTCTCTTGCCAATACCAGGAGATGTGTTGATGAAGCCAAAACCATGGCAGATTATAGTTAGCTCTACTGGGCCAAAATCTAGTACAAGATGAAGTGTCAGAGTAATGCCTGAATCAGTTTTTTTAAGCTTCTTTCATTCTACATRTGTGTATGTGTACATATGCACACTATATTCATCAAATTCACACAAAAAAGAACAAGAAGCAATAGCATTTTTGATTAATCTTTAATGGTGGCTCATAATTTTATGCTAAAACATTAGCTGTTTGGAGCTGAAGTTTTATCTAAATGTACTTTTTTATAGAACATGAGAATATAGCTTAATGTATGAGGATAAAAAATAAAATAACAAAACTAATCTAATTTAGGAAATGTGTTAATTATTCCACTGTTTGCCCTCAAATAAAAGGGAAAAGTAGACAAAAAGAACCACCGAGAAATATGAAAGAAATTACAAATGCATTTTTCCTGCTGTGGGCTTCTCCTTGTCTGTATGTCTTTGCTATAGATAGTTAGACATAATTTTAACCTTTTTTGGTATAAATTATTTTATARTCTGCTGAAAGGAAGTGCTGAAAGGAATGATGTACAATTAACAATATATAGCAATATACATCTTGCCCTATCATGTAATCCCTTGCACACTAACTTTGAGCATCTAATTCAGGATCTCAGGATTCTGATGCTATGGAGGCTGTTGAATTAATCACAAATAACATGGAGGGCAAATGAAACTTTATTCCTATGTGCTGTTAATAAGAATACCTTGATTTCCATGAATATATGCACTGTATTTTAATTATTTGACAAACAATTTATACAAATRCATATTACATAGGCAGTAGTCTGTCAGACCAAAGTATCCAACTTGCTTATGTAACGGTGTGAAAACTGGCCTGTTTCTAGGGCTTTTAAAGGCACCTACTCCATTGATCATGTGAGCAACTTTGGTACTTACTTCAGTGGTGATGCTTAAATAATTCTTTAACACATGTATGCAAGTTGGATAGACTGGATTCCTTCTACCTGCTTGCTTTTTATAGCATTCGTTCTGCATCAGTTATTTTTTGTTGCAGGTGGAAGATGCGATTATGGCATATATCCCCAACCTAGCTTTGACCCTGATCTGACAAGAAGGTGCAGCAGCGCAGACTTCAGTGTAGGCTGCACAAGTCCAGCTGTGATCCTCTTGCTGTACTGCAGCACTGTCAGTGCCTGAGCGAGCTACCTCATATAGGTCACATAAACCTCAGCTACGCTTCTGCATGCATCGTACAGATGTGTCCAGGAACAGGGCAGTCTGCAAATAAACTCTCCTTGAGGACAGCCATTGTTGGCTGAATGAATTATAAGGATTTATGTAGCTGGTTCACCCTAAGCATAATGTGAACATGCAGCTCGCTCTCTTCTGCCTCAGTAATCCCTCTGGCTCCTGTGCTGGGAATTTTCATGCTGTTTTCAGCAAAGCCAGTGCATTAACTTCTCACTCTCTTCAGATGAAACAAGAAAACTTCAAAATATACATGAGAAGAGACAATAATGGAATAATGGAGACTCCACAATAAAGGAATTGTGAAACTACTGTTTTTTTCTTTTACTCATTCTCTTTCTTCCTTCCTCCTTGCCCTCCTCTTATACCAACTTTATAAACACTTGCTCTTCAGAATCATATACACCGTGGTGTCTGTATTGGTTGCAAGAAGAGACTCATGGATTCCACCTAGTCTCTCCACCTTGTACAGACTCCTGCTTACCCTGCTTTGGGGAGACTTCAAAAGCGATTAAACAATTATTATCAACCCATACATCCTCTTCACAGATACTGTGTCAGGAATGGAGAAATTTTTTGTTTCTGTCATTTTATCTGACCTTCAAGCAGAGCAGATGTCCTTTGAAATTACTTATAGGAAGGGAAAATGTTTCGCTTAGATTTGTATTATGTGGTTTCAGCCTAGTAACTGCACGAATATTATATAGTTGTTATGGGCTGAACAATTCTATTTTGCCTACTGCATGTCAATTTGTATTAAAGGACAGTTTTAATGCTGTCATCTTTTGCAAATTTTTGGCACAGAAGGAATCAAGATTATTCTTCTGGAAGAGGATCTTGCTTACTATTAGTCTGTCCTTCATTATCCATCTGGATAGTGTGCAACTGCAGCATCAATGTGAGATCTGATGCAGTTTCTGTGCTCCATATCTTACAAGATTTAGTAAAGTCACATGGCTGTTACCTAGAGCATATGATTGGATTAATAATCTCCATCATTTGGCCTGTGGTGGCACCTTGAGGTCTTGAGAGCTTTAACTTCTTCATAGTAGGAATTTTTGAACTGAATGTAGCACTTTTAGAGATCTCTGAATACTTCTGTGCACAGGCAGGTTGGGTGTCAATAATCAGCATTTTCCCATATTGACATGCAGCATTTACCTGCAGTGAGCAGCCACCTTGGCCTTTTTCTCTTTCAGGATACATGAATCTGCTTCCTACTGAGGGCTTGGCACATATTATTCCTGGTCTTTCTTTTGGCCTCAGTCTTCAGCAGATACTGGAAATATAAGAGGTGTAATGGAGAACTATAGATAGTCATCATAACCACCCTCAGTTCCAGAGTGGGTCTATTCTGCAGCCTCTTTACACAGTGCTGGCTGAGGTGGAACACAKAGGCTGTGATCCCCCCTACAGATGGGGGGAGAGGGTAAGGATAGCTATATGTATTGCATTTTCCGTTTCATTTTTAGGGCAATATGCTATTCAAAAAGCATTTGACTTAGAGATTTCTGATTTTTTTCCCTTCTTTCCTTTAAAATATGAATAATGGATGCAAAATTTCAGTGTAATAACCAGCTTGCTTACTTCTAATGTACTCTCAAGAAATTGATATTTTAGTCCAGAGTAACTCAATGTCTTAAGCATTTATGATAAAGCAGCATGAGGTGTCTGGACTATATATAGAAGGTATGCACTGAGGCTTTGAAATATACATGTGGGCATTATTTATTATTCCTTTACATATCTGACTCAAAAGTGGATGATTATGGTGGAATCTGGGGGCTGTGCTGAGCTCTGTCATTTCAAGTGACAAAAATTCTAGTCCTCCATCCTGAATGTAAAAGGAAATTTAACTCTTGTGTTTGATTTGCCTTGGCATCTTGGAAAATTAAGTCATTAACCTTGATGGAACATTTCATGATGCCAGTTCACATTCAAAAGTAGGCTAGTATATTTTTTGACTCCTTGACAGAGCATCTGGGCTGGCTGATGAACAGCCATTTGAGGTAGGACACATGCGGGCAGACTTTAAGCTGCACAATCAACTGTAAGTATCCAATTAGTGTTCATTGTTCTTCCAGAAGATTGATAGAGCTCACTGACCTGAATGCCTATTTTATAATTAGGAAGATGTTAAAATGACTGGCCTCCAGAAAAAGGTCTGGCAGGTTCTTGATAGTCTATCAGGGTTGCCTTGCTGTAGAAAAGGATTTAGCATGAAATGTTTTCTCTCCAAGTCTATTGCAGTATGTTTCTGGGAAGGAGGGCAGTGGATATTGCAATATTAGTTTAGCATTTCAGAGTCTTTTAAATGCAGAATATATACAAGAGTCTACAAGAATTCCTTTTTAACCTTTATTTCCAAACATAAACACTGTTCTTTCATGGCCTTTTTGAATCCTGAATACTTCTTTTTTTTCTTCCCCGATGGCACTATCTGTCTTTGTATCGTAATAGGTAGCAAACTCCTATTATTGCCATAGCCTGTCTAAACTGCTTGCTGCATGTCGCTCCCATGTTACTGCAAATGAAAAAGCCAGACTTGTTTTGGCATTTGTGTTAAAGTGAGGAGTGTATAACAGTATTATATCTGGCAAGTCATTTGGATGCCTTGTTTGATTGCATCAATCATTGGCTTTGTGGCTGAGACTTTTTAATGATAGTACCAAGGACATTAGATGAATCTGCCTGAAACAGAAAGGGCCAGACCCCAAAGAAGGATGTCAAAATCTGAATGTGTCTCAAGCAGAAGTGTGAAGCCTGGATACAAAATTGTGATATGGAAACTGCTGCTCACCTGCTCTCTAACCCTGGAAGAGCAGCATGAACACTGCTGTGTTTGATTTTAAATTTCCTCAGGCACCTAGAGCAGTACTTCTGTGAATACATAGGCTGTTTCATTCCTGATGTGGTCGACTAGCTTGTGTTGAAGACCAATTTGGATCCAAAGGTCAGGGCTTCCTCTCCTTAAGCCCCGGGAGCACTCCTAGCATAAATTGGACACACTGAGCCCAAGGTGTTAGTGTCTGCTGCTGTCTTTCAGAACAGAGCTGGAGAAGCCTGTCACAAAGCTCTATTTCCTGATGCCTTTTCCTGATGGTTGGAGGGTACCAGAATTAGACATGGGAAGGGTGGCATGATGCAAAAATGGAGCCCAAACTGTCAAGCTCTGCTTATAATATTGCCTTGGGCTCTGAAACTGCCCATGGGGAAGAGAAGGAGGAGGCTAGCTCACTAACATAGGAGAAGGAACCCCGGGGGTCCACAGCTCAGCTGAGAAATGTTTCTGAACTAATGTTACCGAAATGAGTCTTTGGAGCAGGAACTGACGTTTGTGTATCTCTCTCAAAAGTGTATTGTAGTTACTAAATACACAATCTTTCTTGTCTGTACAGCCCAGCGAATCTTGAGCTCTTATCTGATGACAAGATATTGCAGTGATTGTCATCAGATTTGTCATAGGCTTTTAAGGCAATATACTGACTCTGCTTTAGCCTTTGACACCGCGTTCGACTTTGTCAGATTTGTCTAGCCCTCTTACTGCAAACCCTGGAAAGCTCTAGTGTATTTTTTCCTGGACTTGAATCTTTCGTTGATGTTAAATGCAAATATTTCAAGGCAGGAACTGTCTTTTTGATGTCATTGCCCAGTGTCTGTTCCTTAAGTACCTTTGTCCCTGCTGTGGATCTCTGGATATGAGACTGTTTGTGCCACTGACCTTTGCTGTAGAGTCTAAATTGTTCCCTATTTACTAGTTTGCGCACCTGAAATGATAGGCAGCATAACAAGTTATTTTCTGGTGCATGGAGCAGGGCATTTTGTTGTCTTGGTCCCAGATCCTTTCTTCATTCTGATTTGATGACTAATCAGAAATCACCGTGTTTCCCATCGAGAGCAGGCCCAGGGGGACAGCAGAGTGCCCAGGTCTCCCCTTGATGTGCCACAAATTTTGACCTGAGAGTGCGGCAGCTCCTGGGTTCCTCACCTGGGTGTATGCACCCTGTTTCCAGTTTTTAGGTGAGATTACCTGTTATGATGTAGGGTAAGTATCATAGGTGAAAAAATACTGTGAATTGTGCAAACGGGCAGCAGATAATTGGGTGCGTGTGTATGTGTGGGTGAATGTCCAAGCAGAAGCCTGCTACTTGCTAGCTGCAGCTAATACAGAATGGCTGTAAATAATATCTGGATTAAACAGAAGTGGCATGTCATGAATCCTCCAGTTAATAAAGAGACATGAGACAAACCCAGCAATTAGGAGGCTGATCACGTGTTGTGGTTCTGCACATAGACTATTCAGATTGGGAAAACTGGGGGCTTGGGGCCTGGAAAGAAAGGCTGGTGTCAAAAAAAAGCATTCCCACAAAGAAGAAGGAGTCTCAGAAAGAAGAAGAGAGCCTGGAAAGGAGCAGATGAAGATACTCAAGCAGGGAAAAGGCTCTTGTCTCATTCATTCTGAAACAAACCCCAGTATCCAGGTTCACTATGGGCTGTCATTTACTCTGTCTCTCCCGTGATACTCTGACTGATGTCTAGTGACTGGGAGTAGCCGTAAAACTGTGCAGCTGTACCATTCCCTTAGGGAGCAGGAATTTCTGAAGCTGGAATGATTTTTGACCACATCCACTTTCCCTCCATCATGCCTTAACTAAGCCCACAGCTATTTCAGGCCAGGAACTCATATCAAGTTAGCATTTTCTACTAAAACTGGGTCTTTGGAAGGGCTTATAATTATCTAACTGAGTGATGCGACCTGAACTTTTGTAAGACAGATGGTTTTAAATATAAAAATACCCTGCCTGTAGATACACAATGTATTTTTGACTTATTTCTCCTCTTCCTCTCCCTCTCCTAAGTGAGTGACAAGTATTTGAGGCTTGCAGATTCCTCAGTACAACTACAGCATGATGTTCTCATTTTGTTCACCTGTTTTTCCTTCCCTCCTATTTTAATACCTTTTCTTTCTCTGTCTTGTTGTCCACTCTGTTCTTTTTCACTGTTGTACTGAATGTTCAGGTCTTCAATATATTTTCCTTTTCCTAATTGCTCAAAGGGCTTTTGTCAGTGCAAGTTCATTGCTGTTGAAGAATCTATGAAATACTTCCAATGTTCAGGTGCACTTTATTGGAAGGATTAATAAGCAGAAAAATTTAGTGTGCCATTGGAGGAAGAAGAGCTTTTATTTTCTTTAGTCAAGGAAAATTACTAACAAAATATTTGACTTAGATATAATAATCTCATTAGGATTGCATAGTTTATGTGTGGTTCATATTTCTTGACTAAGATGTGGTTGGTGGAGTCATGGATCCAGTTAAACTGCTGGATTGGTTTTATAAGGTGGGGTATTGATACTGAGCAGTGTTTTTGCATCAAAATGAGAATAGAAATAGGCCATATGGGACACAGCTAGTAATATCACTGGAGGTACTTCTGGCACAGGAAGTGTACATGTGCTAGAATTAGGTCATGCTCCTCATCCAGTTTCTAGCATAAAATTGTCTGACCCTGGCACTTGCCCCAGTGCACCTGAGGGAGAGCGATCTGGCTTGGCATCTGTCATTGGTTTTAAATCTTAAAATGGAAATTTATGGTAGTCTGTGGAAAAATCAGTGCTTCAAGCAGATCTGCCATGGTCTGCATTACTTTCCCTGAGGGTGTCTGTAATTCTTGACAGATTCTTGGTTGTTAGTAAGAAAATAGGAAATTGGAAGATTTTTATTTAAAGAGAAAAAATCTTACAGGATTACACTAAGCAGAACATTCTTAGCAGATATGGCCCTACAAAGACTTGGGGTGCACAAGTTAAGTACCCCAGCTCTGACAGGCACAACCCTTGGGGTTTTTTTCCACTTTTTCTTCAGCATGGAGCATACATCACCAGCTGAAATCATCTGGGTACGTCTAGCTGACTGGTTCCTTGCTGTTGCAGGGGTCTTAAACATTAGCTAGTTGTCAAACTCTCCTGTACTCTGCATAAAACAAGTAACAGATTAGTCTCTTTGAAGTTTGAATTGCTTGATTGTGTCTATGCTAATAAACAAAATGAGCCAGGAGCCAGCCTCTGCTCCTGAAGCCACCATGTGCAGCATGCCTTGCATCCACAGGGTGATGCTCTTCCTTCCTAAAACAAGTTAAAATCCAAATGCAACATCAAGAGTGCCTGGATGTTATTTGGATGAGTGCTAGACAGACCTAGCTAAAACTATGTCCAGTAGCTAAAACCATGTCGGGACCAACAGTAACAATTTAATGCTCTGTAGGAAGGGTTGCCAATGTTTGGACATGTATATTAGTGCCCAACGGGTCAACATTAATCCAACCAAAGTCTCTGGGCCTTTTCTAGAGGTGTTAATTAGCCCGTTAAGGTGTAAAATCTGCCTGTTGAGATGCGTATGTCCCACATGAAGGATATGGAGGATGCCAGTGAAGTCTAAATATACAGGCAAATGAGCAGAGCCCAGGCTGTAATAATCCAAAGGTGCAAGGTAAAGTATATACATGGCATGGAACTAGACCTGCTTGATGTCCTGCTTCCTCTGCCAGTATGTTGGTTTAGGATTTGAAAATTAGACTCTGGGATTATTGTGACTGCTAAAATTTACACTGGTGGGACATGCAAACATTATATGCATATCGTRTGAAAATATTTCACCCTGAGGCCTGTTACTAACAATGCCCTAAGCTCGGGTTAAGCAGATTTCAATATTTTAACTGTATAAAAGTTGATATATGTATTATAAATATTTCAATGCTTTTTTTCTTTTGTTCTGGCAGTGTAATATGACATTTATTCTATTTATTGCCCCACTGATCCTGTGTCTTGCTATAAAACTGCATGATCCTCTGTAACAGAAAGTCCTTGTGGGCCTGTGGTGAATGATGGAGGTGAAGAAACACTTTTTTTTTTTCCATAAAAGGAAGCTTCAGTGCGGGGGAAAAGTTCAATGATTTTGGATTTTAGTTTTACATAGCAGTGTAATGTTGGATACATATCAATGAATGGATAGCACAGGAATATATTACACCTTTTAAGATGATTAAATGAGTGCCTTCTCTGATTGATGAACAATTTAATGCTAGAGATAGCTTAGGAGGCTCTTTTATGTCAGCCTGCTTGTAGAGAGAGAGGCAGTGTTTTAAGTAGTGCAGTATGTTCTGCGAGTTTGGTGCAGTGCAGCAAGCTTGTATAATATTAGCATCATCTTGATGTTACATTTGGATCTTAACTTGGAGAAATGGAAAGCATCCAGTGTTTTGCCTTTCTTTTCTGCCTCTCTTCCCCTCTTCTTTTTTTTTTTTTTTTTAAATGGAACTTGACAAATGCGTCCCAGTATAATGTTGCTCCTAGCAAGTCCACCAATTTGCTGGAATATAATTTTTGTCTACATTGTTACAGACTCTTGCAACTTTCTGCTAACCCTTGGAAAGCCTTTTCTCACTCCCATGTAGCTAGGAAACAGATGGTAAGGTGCTGCTTTGCTTTTCTCGGTTTGATGTTGGTCTTAAAAATCAGTGTCAGAGTCGGATCCATTCAATATTAGATGTTAACAAAAGCCCCAGAGCCTGTAGTTGTTGCAGGACTAATATTTTATACTTCTCTTTCTCTAAAATCTTCAGGAACATACATGCAACACATTTTCCTTTCGCTACCAGGTTTGCTTTTTTATCACTCTCATTTATTTCAATGTACTAGGACTTCATAACCAATTCCTTGAATTCCAGAACTGTGAAGCTCTTTTAAAAGAGCTGGAGTCATTAGGTCTTGTCTTTAAGGTTCTTCCAGCAGTAAAGGTGTGGTTTTTGAGGCCTTTTTCTATAGATCTGCTTAGTCTTATAGTAATCTTTTCTGCTTAATCATAAAGAGGCAATCTAATTTAAGGTTGCTTCTCCCTAAAGATAATTGTTTTATCTGCCAATTTTAGCCTCATTTTTGGAGTGAAGTCATCTTTTTTAAAAGTGAGGACTAAAAATGATGAATGATTTAATTTATTTATCCAGGCAGAATAATGCACTTTTTTTTTTAAGATGTCAGGCTGATTTCAAAGGTAATGCACCTAAAACACAGTTAGCAGTCACCTTTCTTTTTCTCCTCAATTCCTTGTCATGATCACTAATTAGATTGTATCTTTTCAATGTAAAAATACTGCAACAAACTAAAACTGTTTTCTGGCAAAGCTTTCACAGATAGGTGGTTTATGTACACTTTAGTATTCTGCAGCTCTTGGGAGGGGTAACAGTGATGTAGTAATTCATAATTTCATAAAATATTGATTATCAATTATATGTTTTAGATGCCTTTCAAAAATAAAATTTTAGGGAATTTTTGTTATGTATCTTTCCCCTAATATTTACTAATGGTAAAAACATGGCAGGAATAAGAATAACTTCTCAGGCAGGTTCTTTGTGGTATTTTGAATATGTTGCTATACGGTGTTTTGAACATATTTTCAACTATCCCATGTCCTACTTCTATCTTTTTTCTTCCATTTTTTCTTTTTCTTGTATTCTCTTTTTTTTTCTGGATTTTTTATGGGCTGAGGCAGAAAAGGGATTTAAAGCCGATTTTTTTCTTCTTCTGAACTCATTCTTCTCTCCCACACACATACATGCACAATTTTTCAT
Source organism: Apteryx rowi (assembly GCF_003343035.1). Lineage (NCBI taxonomy): Eukaryota > Metazoa > Chordata > Aves > Apterygiformes > Apterygidae > Apteryx > Apteryx rowi. The sequence goes on from NW_020448775.1 coordinate 162,282, forward strand.
CTGTCTCCTACATTTGCCATCCCCCTCTTTCTTTACTCTTTATTTTTCTCCCTCAATAAATGCCTAAGAAATGGAATTAGAGACCAGTTATATTCATCTTTCATTTATTGTAACTCTAATTGAAATCTCTGATTCCCCTGTCCAGGGAGTGTAGATTAGCATTTCATGCAGGGCATGACATACAGTGGTATGGAAGAAAAAAATCCATTGAATTTCCATTCAAACCCTTAGTCCTGATTTTTGATATCTTCTTATTCCTTTAAACCTGCTTTTCTCCTTTTTCTTTCTTTTCTTTTTTTTTTTTTTTACACAGAGGCCTTATTCTAATATTTTTAACGCTGAGTGTAAAGGATGATGAATTTAAGGACAGCCGCTGCCCAGATGATCTCTCCATTATGTTAAAGAAAGCACTTTTTCTCAACTCCTCCTGGGCATGTTCACCATAGAATGAAAGGTGCGGTCTTCCTATAGCTAAGATGATACAAAATCCAAGTGAATAAAAGGCTTTTTATACCTCTCAGATACAATAATAGATCAAAGCATAGATTAAGGAGGAGCCTGGAAGTCCTAAAATGGTTTTAAAACTACCAGAGCCTTGTCTTCACCAGGACTTTGTCTCAAAGATAGTTACTACAAAAATACAGTGTGCTTTTCTACTGAAGAAAGGCCTTAGGAAAGAAGTGGAATGTGATTGATATTCTGAAGCCTTTGAAATACTACCAGCCAGAGGTACAAGGCTTGGAAGGAGCTGGTGACCCTTCTGCTGGCTCGTTCCTCAGAATGCCACTTTTGAGGGTATTTTGCTTGTGTGTTTAAAGGGAAGGGTTTAGAGGATGTAGTTGCAAACACAAAAATGTGAGCTGAGTGTAAGTAGTATCCACACTCCAGTTCAGAAGTATGAAATTTAGAGGTAACATTAAAAAAGCTGTAAAAATGCCATCAGATTTCTTGCCAATTAAATTTAGTCTCCTGAAGTTGAGTTATTTTGTTTCTCAGCCTTTCCATTTCAGTAGTATTATTAAATTCTTCTCTTGTCTTTTTCTCCTACAGTTCTCCTAGTTAGGAAGCTTTAGTGAACTTTGAAGGAACAGTGTTTTATTTATGTCAATGAATGAACTTTAGGGAGGCTTCTGTACTGCTAAATATCAACCATGTTCCCTTTTACCTCTCTGGTCTTTTAAGGTTTAAATGTCTGTGTATCTATCTGCTGCCCCTTTTCCTGTTTCTCTCTTTTTTGTGGTGCACAGAAGAGACTAAACAGTCCATGATCGCTAAATTATAGCAGTCAGAGTAAGGTGGTTTTATTTATTGTTAAGAATAAAATCTTTCAGATTATCTAAGCCATCAAGATGTGTGATATAAAAACAAGATGACTGCATGACCTTATTGTCATTACCCTCCTCCACATCCTCCTCTTCTTCATCAAGTTTGCTAGTTGCATTTTGTTGCAAATTAGACTTCGGCTCTTTGAAACACAGTCTGTCTTTGTTGAGTTGAGTTTTAAACACAATGTGCCTAGAGGTTTGGAGATTTTRGCGTATCTACTTAGGTGACCATACCTCCCATTTTTTATGATAAACGTTCATCGATTTCTTTCTTAGAGAAAGAAACTTCTCTTCAATTTTAAGGGACACAGATTTTCTCATTCATTTGTCCTACGGGTGAGCGGAAGGCTCAATCTATCAAGCATTTGCAGAACAACCCGAAGCAATGTACGTGTTGATTAAACCTTCATTTCAGGGTAAAGGCAGCCTGAGAAAAATGTTTTTGATACAAATCAGCTTCAAAGCTTTAAGAAAGGGAGGCTCTCTTGTGTTTTCCCAAGGTTGAATTATATACCTTAAATAGAGATCACAGCAGTGGCTTTACATGTGAAACGTCCACTTATTGTGCTGGCCGGGCGATGGAGAGAAAGGGACTGAGYGCCTGGAGAGGGTCACTAGTGACTGTGCGAGCAGTAAATCTGTGCCATGTTATCTGTGCTGTTATGTTTTATTGAAAAGGTGCAGGGAGTGCTTTGCTTTGAAACGTGATATGGCTGTGAAACATAGCAGCAAGACAACTCCTAGCAAAATTTGGAAGTTTCTTCCTTTACCAGTGCTCTCAGGAAATTTTCACCCAGTCTCAGGAAGCCATGCACAGAGACGGACTATAGACTACAGGGACATAATCTGTGCTTTGGTGCTAATTTGTTTTGAGTCACTACGGGCATGCTGGAAAGAAGGTGCCAAAATGGTAAGCAAAATGGGCACCCCAAAGGGTAAGGTCTGAATGGGCATTTTAGAGGAGAACTGAGATAAAAGACTGCTTCTAAATAATTCACTCCCTTCCAAAACTGGAACTACAGTTTGGAGGCTGAAGAGCCTAACACAAATGAGACTGTAAACTATGAAGAAAATATATTTAATCTGGAGTAAATGCCAATAGCTATGTCTATGCAGCAATTTAATACCCCCCCCAGAGCCTTTCTTCTTCAAATTTATGAAGAAATGACTTAAATACAAAAATTATATATTATAAAACATTTTTCCAGAGTAACTGTAGTCAGTTAACATGTCTGAATACCACCTTTATAGGTGATATTACAAATATATTTTTAGTCAGTCTGTTCATATTTGTATTCAATACTACCTTGGCGGTAACATCCCATTGGTGAATCAAAATTCAAAAAGAGATACTTTACCTTTTCAAAAATGAGTAGGAGAACAGTTCTCATGCATCTGCAGAGACAGCAGTAATTGCCACAAGGCTTACTGGAGTCTGTGCAGAAGAAATTTCTCAATCGTTTAGAAATGACAGTCAGATGTAGGACAGCGTGCAAATGAAGGAAATCGCAAACGCGATCCTTGCATAGCTCAAGAATAAAATTCTTGAAACTTTTGCAGTACTAAAATTGTGAAATAAGAAAGTACAGTAAGCGATAAGGAGGATTCTGAAGAAAATATGTTGCTTTACTACATATTATTCTTCATCATTCATATAGATCACTTAATTGTGATGGAAAATAAGCACCGCTGTTTTTCTCTCAGTAGGATAGAAACTTTATGCATAGTCAATTCTATATCAGCACTTCTTAAAACTCATGGCTTCTTTGAAAGGATATATTTTTCTCTGTGGCCATTGATGCCTCAAACCATGGAAATATCAAAATGTTTCCAAATTAATTGCTTGTTATCACACAGCCTCAATGACAATAATCCACTGTTTGCTTGATTACTTTTTCAGACACAAAATGACATTGTATTAGGTATATTTGAAAATATAAGAACACATACTGTATTAACTGATTTCAGTTTTGACAGGATATCTTCATCTGCAGCTAATAATGCTACAGACTGTAGACACTATTTGTAGATACCACCTTATCTAGAGATAAATGAAATTTAGGATGAGTACTTGCTTCCAGGTGTTTACCAGCTCTTGTGCTGCAGGGTTCAGCAAAGCACGCAATGAATAAGCCATCATATGAAAGCCATGTAATGCAAATTTTTATTCTCTTCTTGTCATCAGCCCCCAAAGTTTCAGAACTGTGTGAATACAATGCAATTCCTTCTCGTCTCTGACACTGCCTCTTCAGCCTGTAGTTGAAAGTATGTTAAAATGTTTTCTAAGTATTTTAAGTTGCGTTCTACTGTGCACGAAAATAGCAATTTTAAGGTCCTCTTCAGTATGACAAGGGTGGAAAGATGCTGTCAATGACATAATACTAATTTTATTTCTGTCAAACTCTGTTTAAAAGTTTTTATGAAAGAGCTTTAAAGTTAGAAAAAAATGATTTTATAGGTGATAAAGTTTATGACATAAATCGTCTTAAGAGTGAAGTCATTCCTGAAAAAAAATTTCAATAAATGAAAATTTTCTTTAGAAACATACCTTTATAAAGCATAAAAACATAGAGGGGACTTTAATTCTTCTGTTCAGTAGCACTTAAATACCTGCCTTCATACTTTAATTTCAACAAGCAGATTTACCTTAACCTCATTCAGCCACTTTCTCTAGAGAGAAAAAAAAATACAAAAAACCAAACAAACAGTAAAGACAGTCATATATTGTAGGTATGACTGAAAGGTTTAAATTTCATAGAAATCTGTACAAGGATTGCTTGTGGGGTGACACAGTTTGTTCTGAGGGATTTGGTTGAGCATGGGGCAGTCTTTAGAAGTTTTTATCAGCAGATGATCTGATGTTTATCACAAGCTCTCAGTTCTCTCAATTTCCTAGTCATGAATTATTATGTTCAGTCCTATCTCAAACACAGCAATGGAAAGACGGTTGTCTAAAGAGACAGATTGCAGTACCTGATACATATTGCTTCTGCAAAGCTAGAGCTCCAAATTAAAATGAGTTATAATTTTTCATATCCAGAGCTTTGCAAATTAAGAAAAGATGTGTTCAAATGTATTAAAACTGATAAGTACTATATTAAATAATAAATTGAATTTATTAAAAATTAAACAATGCATTTGGAGGCAGTAGAGATGTACATTTGAGGAAAAGTACATGCTATGTGGTGTTTCTTGAAAAGATCCCTTTTCATCTGTTTGTCTTATTTCCATCTGAGAAGTATTGTCCCTTGAGTTTTACTGCATTATCAAAATATGAATTAATAGTAAATTATTATGCTGGGAAAAATCTAATAATCAATAGGTAAATCTCCCTTGGTGTTGACTACCTGCAAGAAACTTCTATGGGTAATGACAAAAATCCATGTTCAAGGGCAAAATATACAAAGTATTTTCTGGCTTCAATACAAGTAAAACTAGACTCTGAACTAATGGAACCCATCAGATATACAACATGTTGTTGATGGCAAGAGGGAAAAAATAATCTCTTTTTAAATGATAAATCCTCATTTGCTTCAAAACCAGATAGTGTAGTGTGATATAAAAGTTGTTTCCACAAATACAAGGCTTTAAAACAGCATTTCTTTGAGGTGACACCGTGTTGAAATGCATCTCCTTTTTTAAGCTGATTCATTTGACTTCTACTGCTTTGTTAAAAGATTAATTATTTCTTTATGCAATTTTCTTCTAAAGGCGCTTGGTGCTAATTTGCTTCTTCTAGTAGTACCACTTAATTAGGCAATCACCTTTGTGTCTGCATGCTGGTAGGAAAAAAAGAAGTGACAGCGTTACACAATGGGTTCATTTAAAACAGTGCAAAGTATAAACGTGAACTAACAAAATAAAATGGAGTTAAAATACAGCTGAGGCCTATAATAGGGAGATTCTTGATGTTAGCACATTGTTGGGGTATAATTCATGTTTTTTCCTGTGTAGAGTATAACAGAAGTTTTCCAGCTACAGCATTATTTAACCTGGTAATCCCTCTAAGACTTGTAAATACCTTGAAAGCCCTATATTTAAGTATGGCCAGATTTTGCTTCCTTTACTCAAGCTGAGTAATATCTTTTATCCTGTAAAATTCTTACTATAATCCCTGAGATCACTTGCAGGATAAAGCGATGTTTATTCTCCCAAGAATGTGAGAATTCTCAGTAGATTTTAACTTCAAGAATAATAGGTGAATCAGTCTATAGATACACATGCACATATTGTCATTTTGAAGGTGTTACAATTATAAAATCAGCAATATCTTGCAAAAGGGATAAGCATGTCTGCAGCATGCTCCAACAATTTAGGGCTTCCTGGACCAACATACAGAGTCAATTCCCAATTTATAGGCTTTTTGTGAAAAAAAAGAAGAAGTCCTGGTAGCACCTTTGTTTTTCCTGTATTGAGAAATCTCCAGAAACATCAGTAAAAACAGTGATATTCAAAATCTCAAAATACAGTCTGGAGTAACTTATTTTGAGTTACACAACACAGAAGCACTCAAAGCTGTTTGAACCCTGAGTCTCGAACAATTTTATGCCTCTGCTTTCCCATCTGCAAAGTAAGGGAAGTCATGACTGCACTGCACTTAAAAGCTTGAAGATTTACAAACAATAAAAAGATACCCAAACACTATTTTTTTATATCCATTGCTTATAAATATAAAATCAATCTCAAACATATGAAATAATGTTTTGCAATAAAAATAATATACGTACAGTTCTTTTTTTGTAAGTTCTTTCCCTTCCCTTATTCTTTATGTGGCATTTTCAAGGTTTCATCACAAACATCAAGACTAGACATTTATTATAATTTTTGTCAATAAAAGCTGGAATTGTAATGCATTTTCATGATTCCATAATTTGAAGGAAAAAGACCCCAAAATATTGAAAGACTTTTCTATAAAATAATGAGTGATTGTAGCACTCTGTTGCTGACTTGCTATGGCACTTCTGGCTTTAGGAGTTATCACTGTCTGTAGCAGTGAAGGAGTAAAGGGCTTTCAGTGTTCTTACATTTAGATTATTGTTTTGGTTAAGAATGAAGAGACATTAATGATCATTTAAAAACAAATTGTTGATACAGTTAATCATCTCTTTGAAATGCAGCAAAAAGGTCTTCTTCCATTCTTATTTTGTTTGGTACTTCAGTAATTTTTGTCAGCTTTGCGAAGCTTAAATCTCCCTATAATATGTTTCAATTATTGGCCTAATTCATATACTGCTCTACATAATTGAGTGATCAGTGCAAATCAGCGACTACAAGGACCAGTGGCCTAATGTGCAGGTAATCCCCAAAATTAAATCCCCCAAATTTTGCAATGAATTCAGAGTGTGGAGTTGGCACAGAATACACTGCATGGCTGGGGCCTTAGATTAAAAAGAATCCCGTTGCAATTCAGAAATATAGAGAGAGCTTGAACTTGCCCAGAACACTTCAGAGTATCTAACTCCTTTAAAAGGAGTGGCAGCAAGAGGAAGCTAAGAACTGACCTCAGCCAGAGCTGTTATGTCATTACAGGTTTTAAAATGACATTTTGAAGACAGCCACCCCTTTCTTTGGGGATGTGCAATCTCTGTATGATGCTCTTTTTACCGGAAAGRTGAAAGGTGAGATAAGACTGAGTTTGCCTATTAGCTGCAAGTGAAAATGTATGTACAGTCCCAATGGAAAAAATCTCTGAATTTCTGTAATGATTTAGCAGCAAATTATCTTAAAATTATTTGTAAATATTGATCACTAGTGCTAACAACGGGGCAGAGCCAAGAGCCTTTTCATAGCCAAAGCTGAGCATATCTCTTGGCTCTGCTTGACTCTTCTATACATGACRTGTTCAGAAATACAAGGCCTGATTGCCTTGCGTTAAGGTCAGGAGAATGTCTGTTGGTATAACCTAGGAATGAGGGATGCGAAAACACTCTCTAAAATACATACAAGAGTACCAGTTCTGGTTTTCTCTATCACATCTGCCTGTGATGATCTATTTTAAGAATGAATAGGCAGTGTGGCACATAGCAGTGTGCCTTATTAAAAACGTAACAATTTAAATAGGGTTTGATCTGCATCAGCAATCTTTGCTAGAACTTAACACTACAATGGTTTTGCAGAAGTTTTTTCCTCTGACTTCCCAGTTTATTCCATTACAACCCAGACACATGCAGAGCAAGCTGGCCATTACTAAGGCAATACAATATGCCCTTTTCTGAACCAGTGAGTTTTTGTTTGTGCCTAAAAGCATAATTTACACCAGCAAGTTTCTTTTTTTCTCTTGGACTGGTTTCACATGAAATGTGTGATATTGTACAACAGGTGGAATCAAGTCCTGTTTGTAGGAAGGTTTTCTTGGCATCTGAAGCCACAATATTCATTGTAACACTTCAGAGTGAACAAATGAGCACTTCAAAGCACAGGCATAGGGTTGCTAGCAGTTGTCTTTCATTTTTGCCCCTTGTATAGAGCTTTATAAAATAGAACAAAGGTGGATGTATTGGAAGAGGCTTTTGGTGGTTTATGTTTATTTATTTATTTATGTTTTCATTTATGGATTTTGCAAAACTCTGCTATTCATTTCATTTGTGCATAGCAGATAAAATTAATTACTGCACTGCAGATAATAGCACATAAAGGCCCTCCTTGGAATTGCATTTCACTTTGGTATCTTTTTCATGCTTTGAAGATAATTGTGTGTTGTTGTTTGTACACTGTGGAGTGCACTGCTTTCCCCTGGGAAGCATACTGAGAAAACAAATAATAGTAACAGGATGGTGCAGCATAGCTGTTCTGCAATGTTTGTCCCTGCTTTAAATGCCTCGGCTGCTTAAAGAAGTGCCTGATGACAGTGCAGAGGTCTCTCTGTTCTCTAAATGTGAAGGCATCAATTTGAGGACACTGAAATAGATGTATGTGAGTATGAGAAAGGGTTGTGTTTGCCTGGAGGTTACTAAATTATTCCAAACGGTTTGCTGCTGGGATGCAGCCCTTCCTTTCTACCATATCCTTTCCGTGTTTCCCTGTCTCCCTCACACCCAACACTGAGTGAGGAATGTCAGTTCAGAATGGGCTTGGGCTTGTAGAAAGGTATTTTATTTATCAAGCAGCTTTCCCCATACGCAGTGCAAGAATGTAAATGAGGCTACTTGGAAGAACCATGTTAGATTTCATCAGTAAACACATAAGATTTTTTTTTTTTCTTCCTTTGGACAAGTGCTATGGGTTTTATAATGGTCACAGAGCAGATGGTTCAGCTTCACCTTGAACTGTGTGACAAATATGTCATGCTGTCAATGAAGATGCACCAAGCAGAGTCTATTGAGGGCCTATTTGACAGAGATTTTCCTATTTTTCAATCTCTGTGAGCAGGGACAGGTATAGTTGCTATGTGATGGAGCTGGTTGGGCCCTACCATCATGTGCAGTTACACCGTGAACCTGTGTTGGTCCTGTGATGGAGGTGGCGTGGTGTGACAGAGTTTCAGGGGCAGGTGAGGTGCACACAAGTTCCTGCACACACACCTGGCTGTTGTGCAGTTTTGTGGCTTCTCCTTGCTGCCCACAAAACAGCTGAGAAGGGAGGAGTTGCCAGCACTGGGGCAGCCAAGGGAGACAACGATAATGCATGAGGAATCAAAAGTGGGGAACACAGGAAACTGAGGCTGATAAAGGGTTAAGATCCATTTCCCTTTTTTTTTTTTTGAAATTTAGCACCTAGAAATAGGGCTAGGCTCCATTGCCTTTTTTTCTTGAGAAATTAATCAGTGAACAGCCCGGAGTTTGTTAGAGGAGAAGAATATTTTTCTGCTGAGAGGTGTTTGTACATCCTAGACAAACTGTTTTGGTTAATGTAAAGAAGTCACTGAAACAGAGAATCAAGCGGTCCCATTACAGCTTATTTTTTGATAGTGAACAGTCTGTAGAGTTAAATCATTTCTGGCTTGTCTTTTTTTTTTTTAATTTGATTTGAAAGACACTACTTTTCAAATAAAATGAAGGGTATATATTTTAAATGTTTTGGGAGAATTGCCAGTTTAGTAGGATTGCTAATGGCATTTGGAACTTTCTGCCTGTCCCTCCGTGTGCTTTGTGTCTAATGCTTCAAATTCAGTCTCTTTAATACTATCCAAAATGGAAGTAATTTATCCAATAACTTTGGGGAGCAGTATTGGTTTCCATGCAGCTTTCACTAGAAAAATGCCTACTTCATTGTTCATTAATTGACACCAATTAATGATCTAAGTCTAAATATATTGTAGCAAATGAACCAAAGTCCTAATAGCAGTCATGATTATCACTGGTGGGCTGCTGTGAAAGTCAGCTGTCTATGGCCTTACAGTTACGAATAACATTACAATCCTTTTCTCAAGCACACAGTTATCTCTCAGAGAAACTGAGATAACTCTGTTGGCATATCAACCCAATATTCAAATAGCTTGGATTGCAACCAGGCTTATTATATAGAAATTTCAGGAAAAGCAAATACCATTTATTTCTCTAGCTTTGTCTGATGTTGGTGATAGGATAGTCTCTGGTTAGGAACATATATGCTGTACAAAAGCAAGAGACATCCTGTTTTGCATTATGAGAAAACCTTGCACAGGTCAGAGAAGTCAAATTTGAAACTGTTGAGAGCACATTTGGATCATATGCATCCAGGAAAGAATGCCCTATATCAAAAGGGCTTATAATAAAAGACAAAACAGTTTTGATTTCCTCTGATGCCTTTGATAACTACCATGTGATCCACCACTATTGATAGAAGTGTTTCAAAGGAGATAAAGTGCTGAGTCTCAAAGACATTGTTACTGCTGATGAGATTGCTCATAATCAGTAAGTGGTTTGTCGTGTTATTAAAAGCCAGTAAAGTGGAGTGGTTTGGGAAAGCCATTAATATAGAAAAAGCTTCAAAGGAATGGTGTCACTGTGTCTCACATTACTCATATCATTAGATGGGTTCTCATAGTAGCTTTTGTTCTGGAAGTATTTTTTTTTAATGACAAATAATATTTGTATCATTAAATGTTTATGCCATTTCTTAGGACCCAGTTTTGAAGAGCATAAGCAAAGTTTCTGTGGAGTTGGTCAGACATTTGAAAGCTCAGAAAGACCAGTGTTTGTACTGTTTTCAGTGAAATGCCAATAAATACAAGATAAATATGCAATGAGAAGAAAACATTGTTTAAAGAAAATAGTGAACTAATTTGTTTTTCCGCCTGAATTTACTACTTATTTGAAGAACAAGTGTGTTTTAACAGTGATTGCTCTTTCTACAGATTATGGCTGTAAGGGAAAAGCATGTGTGCTCTGAGTGCCCCTGCAATTTTGGGAATTCTGTGGCTCTTGTCACACTGGTTACTAAACCTAAGTGCAGTAAAAGCCACTGTATAATCCTGAAATCCTGACAAGGATCTTTAAGAGGTCCAATAAACTGGCTGTGTATATCTGAGACATCCATTCTGAAACCATGATAATAATTTAGGAGCCCAGATTCATTCCTTAGCTTGTTTGTTTGTTTGTTTGTTTGTTTGTTTTTCTTCTGTACACAGTTGTACAGTATAGTTCTTTCAGAGCACATTTACTTTTTTTGGGTTAGTTACTGTACGAATGGAGTATCAGTAGGGTACTTTCTTCTTCATCAGTTGTCCCCAAGACATTTCTTAAAGGAAAATTGTCTGATCAAAGTCAATACTAAAAACGGATTCTCTGTCGATTTAGAAGAACTTAAAAATTAGTCAGTGAACAGCTGACCATTCTGTTCAGTGCTGAGGCATAGCATGTACCCCAAGTAGGGTGACATTGCAAATGGAGCCCAGCTGTTCAAGCATTGACTTCAATGGCAGCTGGGYACCAGCCTGTCTCAGAGGATCTGGGCCTTGTGTAATTGCAATAAATTCTGTTCTAGTTGTAGGGGTGATTGAAGGGTAAAATCCTTCATAAGTACCAAATGTCTATTTTCAGCAGTGACTTTTAGTGTTGCTATGCATTTTTTGAAAGTGCACATGAGTCTGTTAACTCATTTAGCTAGATTATTTGATCCATTTTTTCTTATGACAGTGGACAAAGGTGCACTTCCTTCAAAATAATTCTCAAGTCTAAAGAGAGATGGTAGGAAGCCAGTAGGCACAGACCTATTCAGCAACACAGGAAGCCGCATTGCTTCCAGAGTGCTTGCTTTAGCTACTGGCAGACTTTGAGAGACAGGATATTATGGGAGGATACATTTCTCCCTCCTCCCTCTCTCATCCCCAGCTCTTTATGTAACCTATTCTGTACTCTTTTGTTTTTGTAACAAAGACATCGCTGTTCAGAGCCACTGGGACCCAAGGCTGCATATCTGCTTTCAAGACTTCCAGTCTTTCTTCCCCAGAAGGATATTCAGGAGATGTGAATATTAAAAACAAGATGACCTGTATTACTGCCCCTGAACAGGGGGCAGTGGGACTTTCACAGATGACCTGTGTCTCTTCATCTGGCAGCAGATAAAGTGCCTTTGCAGCATAACACAGCAGGACACAGCTAGCCCTGCATGCATGGTCCCTGAGGGATGTGCCTGTCCCAAAGTCTCCTTGTGGCAAGGCACAGTATCAAATACTGGACAACCTTCCCTAGGGCAAGCATATGATGCATTTTATGTGCTTCCTCCTGTATCAGAGAGTGGGCCTTCTCTTCACCTTTCTTGATCCACTTAGTACAAGAGAGTACTGAGGTAAATCAGCTGGGTGAAGGCCAAGAATGTTTTCTTCGCTTCAGCATAAGATGGGCAGCTGTCGTAATGAGGTGAAATGTGCTGTGAAACCTACCTAATCTCTCCCAGGCACGCAGACCTGCTGACACCTTAGAAAGGCATCTGGCTCTTAGGTACCAAAACACTTCACGCAGCATTCTGAGCAATATATCTCTTACTGCTGTGAGCTCTCCTGTTCCACCAGAGTGCAAGAAGTGCTGAATTCCAGGTGCTGAAGCAGCTAGCCCGTTCCTGAGATGACCACAAATAGAAACAATTCTCTTTATATTATTTCTAGCTACTCATAATTCCAGTCAGAACTCCTTTTCAGTCTGTTCTAGAATAGCAGTGATACCTTGAATCCTCAGGACTATCTTATTTTTCTGAACATGTTTGGCAGCTACTCCTACCTCTCATGTAGAGGTAGAGGGAACATCTGCACCTAGATGTGCTATGGTAAGAGTAGAAGACTCATTAAATTCCTAATCTCCTATGAAGGATATTACTTCTCTCTGGGACTCATAAGGCTGATGTAGCCTTTCTCTGAACCCATGAGACAATATCACTTAATCTAGCACAACACTTTGTCAGTGCCATAACATCAACTAACGTTAGCCCTCATCCTTATTTTCAACCTTGGAAGATGTACATCTCAGTGAAGTCTTGGATGTGCCAGTGTTCTTCCTAAAGGCTTTTGTCTCAGCTCGATGAGGCAATGCTGAATATTTTAGGTCCTGGGAAGCTTTTGTGGCTTCATAGCTAGAGTCATCAAAGAAGCTGATGAATTTGTGCTGATCACTGGGTTTAAGAATTCATTCTGCTTACTCCTGTGAAATCACTACAGCTGTGCTATTACAGATTGGTTGTTACAAGTGTATGAGGCCTTGTCCAGAAGATTGCTGTAAAATGGCTACTATTTCTGAATCTGAATAGATTTGGGCCACTTCTTATCACTGAGATTTTCAGTGCTAGGATTTGGAGCAGAACTCAATGCAAATTATGAGGCAACTTTGGATTCCTTGCCCAGGAGTTCAGTTAGCAACTTCTTTTTAACTAATCTTGTTATTCCCAAAATCTTGGGAAGGATAGGAAGTTCTTTGGTAAGCACCCTGGAAAAGGAACAGAAGACCTTTGAAGAAAAAATGAAAATTACCTAGCAGTAACTGGTGTTCAGCAGAAAAACCTGACCTAACTTCCTCCCTACCTGTATTCTAGTTTACTCTCTAAAGGCTCCTGGTTTTGCAAGTAGCAAGTGGCTGCCAGGGCTGACCTGGCTGGCCTCGTCTGGTAAGTTTTTTCTCAAAGTCTACAGACTTGCTATAATCTTCCCTGTTAAGACTGTAGTGTGACACACTGTGAAACCTTTCAGTATCACTCGATAGCAGCCTTCCTGTGAAAATGATAATGGGACAAAATACAGCTTGTCGACTCCTCATATGTAACTGTCTCCTTTTCCTCTTGCTATTGAAGTCCTACCTTATGTAAATCAGACTAGAAACTAGAAACACACATTATTATATGCACTAGCACCTCTTCTTTGAGTAACCACTGTGTCCTGGATGTAGTGGGTAGGGATTTTGGATCTTTTCTTTCCAAACAAGCTGTTTGGACTTCCAGAAGTATTTGAAAAAAGCTGCACCAACAGTATTTAACTGCTGTACACTTTGTGTGGCACATAATTTGTTTTGACACCAACCAAAAACGTGCTATTCTTCACCTGGTTAATACTTAATTCCTTTATCTACCTCCTAATTTATTTCACACAAAATATAGCATAGTTCTGTGATTTATGTTTCATGATTAGCTCTTGGCTAGTTTCTACTGCTTTTTGAGACTTTATGTACCATAGCAGATGGTGCTAAGTTTTCTGTGAATAGTTTAATTTAATTTCTTCCCACTTTCTTAGCATCACTCCTTGCTTTTAATTATTTTGCTTGCAAACTAGCTGATGCAAACTAGCTGAACATGCTGATGACAGTGGATTGCAGTGACAATATAAACTTTAGGAGGTCAAAATGTGCAGCAATTAACTGATTTTTAAAGGAAAAATTTTCATGAATGTACCAACCTCTTTATTGCATGTTATATATGAAAAAAATCCATTTTAGTGTAGTGTGATAGGTATTGCTGAAGTTCAGCTATATATCATTCTGGACAAATTGGAGCTTTAGCCACAGTCTTACTGAAAGGGAGAAGCACAAAGAGAAATTGTATAAGGCTCCGATTAGGTGAAAATGGATTTTTGTGAGAGATACATGCAGAATCAGGGCCTTTTTCACCAATAATATTAGGAAGGGAGTTTGTGCTCATAATTACAGGCATACCTCGGAGTTATTGCGGGTTCGGTTCCAGACCACAGCAATAAAGCGAGTCACACAAATTTTTTGGTTTCCCAGTGCATATAAAAGTTATGCTTACACTATACTGTAGTCTATTCAGTGTGCGATAGCATTATGTCTAAAAAAACAATGTACATACCTTAATTAAAAAATACTTTATTGATAAAAAATGCTAACCATCATCTGAGCCTTTAGCGAGTYGTAATCTTTTTGTCGATGGAGGGTTTTGCCCCAATGTTGATGGCTGCTGACTGATCAGGGTGGTGATTGCTGAAAGCTGGGATGGCTGTGGCAATTTCTTAAAATAAGACAGCAATGAAGTTTGCCGCATCGATTGACTCTTCCTTTCATGAAGGATTTCTCTGTAGCATGTGATGCTGTTTGATAGCATTTTACCCACATTAGAACTTCTTTCCAAATTGGAGTCAACCCTCTCAAACCCTGCCGCTGCTTTATCAACTTGGTTTATGTAATATTCTAAATCCTTTGTTGTCATTTCAACAATGTTCACAGCATCTTCCCCAGGAGTAGATTCCATCTCAAGAAACCACTTTCTTTGCTCATCCATAAGAAGCAACTCCTCACCCATTAAAGTTTTATCATGAGATTGCAGCAATTCAGTCACATGCTCAGGCTCCACTTCTAATTGTAGTTCTCTTGCTGTCAGCCTGTCCTTTGAAGCTTTGAAGCCAGGCATTGACTTCTCCTCTCTAACTATGAAAGTCCTGGATGGCATCTTCTTCCAATATAAGGCTGTTTCATCTACATTGAAAATCTGTTGTTTAGCATAGCCACATTCATCAATTATCTCAGCTAGATCTTCTGGATRACTTGCTGCAGCTTCTGCATCAGCACTTGCTGCTTCACCTTGCACTTTGATGTTATGGAGAYGGCTTCTTTCCTTAAACCTCATGAACCAACCTCTGCTAGCTTCAGACTTTTCTTCTGCAGCTTCCTCACCTCTCTCAGCCTTCATAGAATTGAAGAGAGTTAGGGCCTTGCTCTGGATGAGGCTTTGGCGTAAGGGAATGGTGTGGCTGGTTGGATCTTCTATCCAGACCACTAAAACTTTCTCCATATCAGCAATAAGGTTGTTTCGCTTTCTTATCATTCATGTGTTCACTGGAGTAGCACTTTGAATTTCCTTCCAGAACTTTTCCTTTGCCTTCACAACTTGTCTAACTGCTTGGTGCAAGAGGCCAAGCTTTCGGCCTGTCTCAGCTTTCGACATGCCTTCCTCACTATCATCATTTCTAGCTTTTGATTTAAAGTGAGAAACATGCGACTCTTCCTTTCACTTGAACACTTAGAGACCACTGTAGGGTTATTGATTGGCCTAATTTCAATATTGTTGTGTCTCAGGGAATAGGGAGGCCTGAGGAGAGGGAGAGAGACGGGGGAATGGCTGGTCGGTGAAGCAGTCAGAACACACACAGCATTTATTAAGATCGCCGTCTTATATGGGTGTGGTTCGTGGCGCCCCAAAACAATTACAATAGTAACATCAAAGATCACTGCTCACAGATCACCATAACAGATATAATAATAATGAAAAAGTTTGAAATATTGCGAGAATTACCAAAATGTGACACAGAGACATGAAGTGAGCACATGCTGTTGGAAAATGGCGCCGATAGACTTGCTCAATGCAGGGTTGCCCCAAACTTTCAATTTGTAAAATACACAGTATCTGCGAAGCGCAATAAAGTGAAGCACAATAAAACAAGTTATGCCTGTCTGTCAAAATCTTATTTTCAGATATCTAAATATGTAATATTTTCTCATTTTCACAATATGTCCTATTAGTACAGATCAGAAATATCTGTAGGCTAATTTCAATCTTTCATTCTGAAAGTTAGACAATTCAGGCAGGATTCAGTTGCCAACACATAGGTGTAATGTGCCATTTAAGGTGCTGCTGGCTAATACAGCACAAGACTTCCAGGAAACTCAGCCTTATGGAGTGATAGCTGAGGTTAGACAGCATGCCTCATGGTGCTCAAAATGATGCCATGTGTCTTAGACAAGATAACCAAATGCCCCCAGATGTGGGCATTGACACAGTGGGGCTTCTGAATATCCATTATCTTTGAAAGTCATGCACATATATAAGTATATACATCAGAACATTTTCAGGAGTTTAATTTTAGGCAGTCAACAAAATAAAAAAGACTGTACTATACACTAAAGTCCTGGCAAAAAAAAAAACCAAAAAAACACAACAGTAAAAATTTTCAAAGGGGTGTGTTCCAAAAATAGTATTCTTGCTGTCTATCTGTTATTAATAACAATTTCAACACTTTGCAATCTTGCTTTTTTTGCATCATTTACTGCAGTACTTGGATGTCATACTACTAACAAGCTGCACCTGGCAATGTATGTAGTAGTTGTATAGGTCTCATTTATACCAGTAATATCCAAGTTTTTTTAAAAAAGCTTAAGCAACATAAGATTTCAGGTGTTTTTTCTTAGACTGAAATTGTGAACAACATTTAATTCAGCATTTTTCATAACATTTCTTTAAGTGAAGACAATTCTATTTATTTGATTTTTTTTCTCCGAAACAAATTAGAAGTGTCTAAAAAACTATTTCATTTTAGAAATATGCTAATAATTCACATAATCTATAGTAAAGTTTCTCATATAAAAATTTTGATTAACTTAACCCAAGTGAATTTTATGGAAGGCAGAAGAGAAAATATCAGCTGTCTATGAAACACATATATTCCACTAATTTTCATCAATAAAACCAGATTCCCATTATAAATTAGTGAGACCAGGCATTCGTTGTAGTGAAATGTAAAGCAACCACTAAGCATTACCCAGTTATGGACTCATCCTTCATACAGCTGCCATCCTAATTTTATTATTGAATATTGGGATGACTAATGCTAGGAGGACTGCTACACTTCATGGTGAGCATGTACAAGTATTCATTA
This sequence comes from Apteryx rowi, assembly GCF_003343035.1. Classification (NCBI taxonomy): domain Eukaryota; kingdom Metazoa; phylum Chordata; class Aves; order Apterygiformes; family Apterygidae; genus Apteryx; species Apteryx rowi. Next base: position 179,610 of record NW_020448775.1, read on the forward strand.
TTAAACATGTAATGCAATAGTTATACAAAATTATGTATTACACATAAAAACATTAAACATAAGCTAAACTTTCAAAAATGGATTTTTAGATTCAGGCAGTTGAGTAAAAGTGGCCTAACTTTTCACAGGAGTTGAGGAGATAGTGCCTTCTCAGAGTTACAGCAGGTGTCCAGAACCTTTAAAAGCAGGATGGGCCATTTGCAGTTGCAGAAGTAACTTTCAGAAGACATGGTTGAAAATACTGACTTAATACAAATTCATGTTTTCTTGATGGTCTGCTAAGACAAATTTAAAAGAAAAAGACTGATGGTATCTCTTTTTTTCCCTGTTCCCTACAACTTGACAAAAAGATATGGTTTCTCTTATAACTGTAAAATCTCTCCATTTTTTTCTATTTTTGGGACTGTCTGAACTTTTGAATAGCTACCATTTACACTCTTGGAACCAACAGCTTTTCAATCTGCTTTTTCACAACCATTACACTATCCCACTCCATCTCAACTCCATTAAAAACCATCTCTCCTACTCAGCATCGAAGCATTCTTTTTTTTTTACTTGGACACAAACAGCTTGTCACCAAATTAAAAAAAAGTGGTCCAAGTACTTTGATAGAATTGCACAGGTTTCAGGTTTGTTTTTATATAAAAAAAGCTTTTTTTAGCTAAAGTTACATTTACTGAACTGTGGCCTGAAGGTGAAATTAGTTTTCATTTTCAAGTTCTATTTTTACCTGTCTACAGTACTGGCTTGTAATATCAGCTTGGCGTAAAAATGGCCATATTCCTTTTGGAAGCAGAAATGCATGTTTTCTGAAGATTGCAAAATGAAAACAAAGCCATCCTTCCATCATTCCCTTGTTTGAAATTCTGGCTTCAATTTAATGTTCTTGTTCATCTCCACTGCTCAAAAATAGCCCCTTCTTGATATTCCAAAACTTCCATGCACACCTATACGCTAACTACATTATAAGAATATAGACTGTATCAAAGCAAAGCTATAAATGATTCTGTAGTCTACAGTGTGCGGCTCAGTTTTAATCTTGCTAATGAGAATTTTTTTCCTTGTTGCAGAAGCATCAGGACGCTAGTCTATGTGTGTGCATGGAAATATGTAGGGAAAGATATAAACATAGACACACTAGTTAAATGCTTGTTTGCCCTGACATTTGATGCCTTCAGTAATGTCCGAACCTTATAATGCTGGCAATGACAGGCTCTAGTGTTAATTCTGCCCTTATTTTGCAAGCAATGTCATCCATCTCCTTTAAGCATTGATTTGTCATTACAGTTGCTATCATAGGTAAATGAAAGAAGCCATTTGGGCTTCTTTCTGCATACTTTTATAGAGATAAGGTATTCAAGGACTTTGTGCTGGTATTTTGACTTGCCCCTAGTGTTCATTTTTCCATCAGATTTTGCTTGGAGAAGACATAGGGCTTTTTGTAAGCCATCAAGGACATACATTTTTAGCAGAGTCATTGTCTTCTCATTTAGACTGTTTCAAATATCTTTTATGTTGAACAGGGAATAGATAAAAAGCAAAATTTCTCTAAGTAGAAGGAAAAATGAAAAGAAGAAATGACTAAGCAGAAATATATAATATCATCTTTTGCATTACCTAGCAAATATCTGTGGTGGAAGCATTCAGTTGCAAGGTCTCTTGTGTTTTGGCATTTTAAAAATTTTAATAAAATCTTTATGGGACATTACCTGCATCTTTCTACCCACACATACATTTTACTGGTACTGCTGTACCTGTTTTGCCACTTGTACTTAGTCTAATAATAATACATGAGTAGTTGCAATGAATAATGTATTTGATAAGTGTTGTTCTTCTTTTTTCTTTGTGAGCCAGCAGCATGTTCCAGTTTTCTAGCACGCACTTGCCCATCGCTTTTCCAAGGCAGCTGCAAAGTATGACAGACTTCATCCAAAGTAGCATACCTTCTTTCATCTTCATTTTCTCAATAGTTTATTTTACAGTCTTTACTGCTGTCTATTTATTCATTCTTTTTTTTTAAATCTTTTAAAGACAGATTTGAAAAGGGATTTCAATATCTCAATCATTACATCGCTAATTTAATCTCTCTTTTCCTTTATTAATATGCTTTCTTTTTATTGTAGTCCTTGGTTTTGATGTTTATAAAAGCTCCTTTGCCTCTTGACCTCTGAGGAGTAGGAAGAAAAGCCTTTAAAAATGTACACCATCAACCATGTGTTTCTTCTTGTCTTTCCTTTTTCATCTACTGATTTTCACCCAACTTTGCTGAAGCATTAGCATRAGACTTTTGCCACCAGTTTTCTCATGAACACTAGAAAACCTTCCTCTATTTTTTTTGCTCAAGTATGCATCAATAACTGAATGCATCAACATCATAGAAGTGAATAAATATTTAATAGCAGTATATGAGGTTGAGGGATCAGAATCTCTTGCAGGTAACTGTCATTGCCAAATACAGCTGCCTGGTGAGGACCATTGCATAATATGGGCTTGTATTGTAGTCTCCTAGTTTTCCTAAATTAATTTAGTATCCTAAAATATTTTAGTTTTAGTATAAGCGGAAAGTGTTAGATACCTCAAAGGCTTCCAAGGAGAGAGCCTTCCTGTCCAAATCTATGTCTTTATATTAGATGGACATGGTATTCTTCTGGAGGCATTTCTCCTCCTCCATTTGCAATATAAGGAGCTTGATTTGAGTGCAAATGAGGTGCCTGGGTTTGGCAGATTGAATCTTGCTGACAGGGCTCACAGTGGGAATAAAAATCTTGTTCAAAAGGGAGCATAATTTGCACCTTGAAATGAGCATATTGTTGTGTTGTAGATCGCTCGAGACTTCTGCTTGGCTCCAGGGTCCACCTCTCAAATACTGACTGTTATGTGGTTTAGGAATTATACATGGCTCAAGCACTTGGGTTAAAAATGCTAGGCAGACTGTCATATCTAGAAAGTGAATGGGGAAGCGGAAGGAATTAAGTCTCTCAGTCACAGAGCAGTTGGGACTATGTTTTCATTTATATTTTAGAGCCCTTTATAGTTTGGCTAAGCCCAATATACATATTTAAAGAATGGTACAAGGGATAACGTTTTAGTTTAGAAAATTCTGAAAACAATTTGAAGAAGTCTTTCAGTTAAGCCTACAGTTGTTTTCTGGCTTGTATCCAGAAAACAAAAGCACAAAGAAATGCCTACTTTTTTATATCCAGTCCATTATTTTGGGAATAACAACAGCTGAATGAAAACAACACTAACTAAAGATGCATGTATATGCATTTTCACACGTGTGCTCACAGTAGCAAGTGCTATCATTTAAGACTATGCAGCGGTCTGTCTCCAACTGTCTTCTCTGTTTTTCAGTTGTGTATTGACATCCTGGTTAGGGGTACTTTTGCTTAGATGAGAAATGAGAATTATCATTGCAAATAGTTGCCATCAGAAAATAATCTCTTTGATTCCAAGCTACTGTTCACACTCTGCAAAGGCTTATCCTGTAGACATTAATTTCAATACAGTTTAAGCTTAACAGAATTTTTGCTTAATTATTTGTTTGGGTAAATGGTAGGTGTAAAAATTGGCTGAGACACAGTAGATTTAGGATCCACTGGAAAAAAATTTCTGTAGATAGACTGAAAGGGACTGTGCATCACTGATTAGAAAATTTTCTTAAGGCTCTAGTTCTTGGAGAGATATAAATATCAGAACCACAGTTATAATTTTTAATATGTTCTTACCCCTAGTGCCTGCAAGAAAAAAGTCAGGAAACGTGATTCAAAAAGTTGTTTAAATGCTCAAGAAGTAGAAAGCAAAATAAAGGCATCCAAAATGTATTTTCCTCCCACCCCAAATGTTCTGTATGTGTGGGTACCTGATTCATGTAATGGGAACATTTGGTACTGGCAATAATGTGAAGACCYTGGGGAATGCCTTGGCTTTTTTTTCTATATATTGTTAAAAGTTCCTGTTCAGAAATAAAGAAGGCTGTATTACTGGGGTAGGGGAGTTGCTGATAGTAAATAGACGTCTGAGACTGTAATGCAATGGAGAGAATGGGAAAACTGTACTGCTTGCTCAAGAGAATAAAATAAATGAAGGAGAAAGAGAAATAATTAGTACTGGGGGAAGTATCTGTGCTCCTGAAACTTTCTTCAGACAGGGCTGATGCTGGTAATGAAGAGGTATGTGTTGGCCRGAAATCCTGCACCCCCACCCCTCCATTCCCAATGCCATTCATGATCACTGAACATTAACCAAAAGCAGTGATTAGAAAGATGTCTTTACTTTCTTGGCAAGTGGTAGCAATACCAAGTAGTACCAAGACAGTACTTAAAAAGGCAATCAAAACAAACTTATAATATCATTATTGATATTCCCTTTGGATGGATAACTTAAACAGCTACTTAGAGGCAGGATAATAGTATTGACACATGGCCTTTGGAGGGCACTTAACAGTATCGTTTTGCTAAGAGACTTGCTAGATGGTATGTTGATACTGAAACACTGTCTATTTCATGTCCCAAGAATGCATTTGGCCAACCTAAGTCAGCTGCAACCTGATCTGCTTCTTCTGATGGCTGCACAAACCATAAATACTTTGCATTGCTGTAAATGTCAGTCTCCTTAACAAATCTCATCTAAACAATCTCTTGAAAAGTACTATCCTTCTAGTTCATACTATTTTGTTGAGTTACCCACTCTATAAAATGTGAGGTTCTCTTTGAAACTCAGAAATCTGGCATAAATAAAACTCCTCAGAACTTTTGGGCAACTTGCACCATGTCTTTCCTCATTGCTTGTCTTGAGCTGATCTGCAAACTGGTTCTGTTCCACCACATTTCAAAGGAAAGGGCTGGCTGTGAAACTGTGTTTATGCTATTTTGGCATCAATTATATTCTCCTGATGGATAAGCTTAATTCAGAGAAGACAAATGCTGGAACTTTCTTTTTTCTTTTTTCTTTTTCTTTTTTTTTGCATTTGAATTAAGAGACCCTGAGTTGCACTGGCAAAAAAAATGTGTAACTATCAGGCTTTGAGGATCAGTATCAAATTAAGTTGCATCTTATTTATGTTAAAGCTGGTGGCCATATCAAAGGCAAAACCAATACGTCATATCTATTTTTCAAGAATAGAAAGATAAAAGCCTTTTTCTCTGGTTTATACCCAAACACGGGGAGGGAGAGGACTGAAGGCTGAAGAGGAAGAGACAATGCATATACTATGCCCAAAGTGAGGACATAATATACAAGAATGATGCATAATATAAAAGAATAAGCCAGAAATTCAACAACTGATTCAGCTGGACAAACTGCCTGCAGACATGCATTTTTAAAAACCAAACACAGAAGAAGCAGCATATGAGAACTACACACTCCCAGAGTACAATAACGTGTCTAGAATTAGAATGGTAAATTTCATGTGATTTTTCCTGTTTTCTTGAATGATAAAGAAGTAGAATGTTGTATCTGCACTTGAAACCTGCATAAATGTACCAAGCATTTGTGTCCTGGATGATCCTGAAAGGTGGTCCTATTGTATAGCCTTGTCCAGTACATGCCAGCATGTGCAGGTAAGGCTGACAGACAACTGATAGTACAGATTAAACTCAGAGTTCTGTCTCTGTTATTCCCCTTTCATTTCTATAAGTAGCTAGGAGGTTTATCAACAGTAATATTCTTTAAGAGGATCGATGTTCTTAACATGCACTGTGGGTAGTGATTTTCTAGCCATGATGGTCTAAGGCAAGACAAGATTTGTTGGTAGAAGTAATACCTTTTATTAGACCAACCAGTGTAATCGGAAAAAGTTGACAACATAACCATTACTGGCAATCATTTTAGTAAAGTGGCCTCAAGAATGTAGAACTAATTCTTTCTGGTGTAGCRTTGCGCATCTGAGATATTATGATTCTTGACATGAAATATTTTTTCCTTTACGTACCAGCTGCCACTTTTTAAAAGAGAATGTCCTTCTTTCAGAAACATATTTGCTATTTTGTATTTGTTGGGGTCCCGAGCTCACCCATAGGCCCTGATGGCCATGACCAGCCCCACCATGGACCCCCACCCCGGCCCTTGGCCCAGGAACCCCATTTCAGTGCAGCCCTGGGTACCCCATCCAGAGGGCCCGGCCTCGGCCCCTGCTGCTCCTGACCAGGCTGGACTTCCCGGTTTGCCCTGAGACCTGATGTGTCACTATGCCCTTGCCTGCTGAACATGGGCCTGTCGTGGGACCTGTCACTGGCACCAGCCCAGCGCTGCCCACCCTGTGCAGGTGCCATGGGACTGTGCCCTGCCAGGGAGCCGTGTCCTGCCTGCGCTAGCGTCCACTTGTTTTGGCCCTGGCTCATTGCCCCTCATGGAGCAGCCCCGCTTAGCTCCTTCCTGACAGCACCGTGTTCAGCTAAATACTGTGGAGTGCAGCCACTAATGAAAAGATTTCCTTGTTTTTTCTCCTATATATACGTATATGTGCTGTTTTTCTCTTAACTATATATTTCTACTTCTCTGCTTCTGGCAGGAATGCGTTGGAATCACAGGGCTGGAAGGGTCCTTGGAGGACCCATCTAGTCATCCCCCAACCCCAAATCAGGTTCAGCTCTGCCCACATCACTCCTGCCAAATGTTCGTGTGCCTTGTTCTCAAACACAGCCAAAGATGAAGACCCTGTAACCTGCCACCAGAGTTTTACTGAAAGAGTTAAATCCACAGAATTAGAGCAGTGTGATGTTCCCTGCTCTTCAGTGCATACATACATACACAGAAAAATATTTGCATCCTAATGTATGTATTGGAGAAATTTTTTAATGTTCATTTAAATAAAAATGTATAATACAAAAGCAGTTAAAATTAGTCTGGGTGCTAAAATAAAAGCCTATAGCTGAAAGGAGCTCAAGCCAAAGGACAGTGTCTTGGAAGATAATATGAAAATGCATAGGGACATGAGATCTGCAGAGGGTTGCTTCCATGGATTTCATGGACAAGACAGATATACAGGGTGAAGATCTATGAACTTTTTCAGCAGTTTGTTAACTTTCAATACGAATAGTTTTCAACCAGGTATGGCTGATTAACTCACAAAAGGAAGTGGCATCTTGCACTCCTTGTTTTAAAGTCCTTGTTTTAGAAAAAATGGGCCACTAACACTTGAAAATTTTGAAAAAAATGTTTAGAACTTGGAATCTGTAATTGCATCTAATTAAAAGAAAACAAACAATTGGCTTTTTACCTTTCCAGCTACACTTCGTAAAACTTAGAATGAAGATTTCTATATTTCTTAAGGCCAAGGTGTAGATGCACTCTGAGCAAGTCTGGACCAGGTACCAGCTTCAGTTCTTCTAGCTGAGTTGCAGGGTCAGACTGCTGTTCCTGTGGTCACTACTATTTCCCATAGCAGAGCTTGAGGTAGGCATGACAAATCCCCAATATTCACTGAGGCACAGCTTGCCAGATCTCAGCCTCAGTGTGTCAGTTACAGATTTTAACAAAGTTTTTTTCTTTTTTGCATTAACTTTTATTAATCATGCAGATGACTGGCAGCACTCACAGTCCTTGATGATGAGCACTTAAACTATATAGAGACAGTCAAGTTAGAAAAGTAGTTTTTCCGTGAAGCCACATTCTTGCTCTATTAAAATTATCCTTCCACTCATATCTCTGGCACTTTCTTCTCTCTCTTTACAGGTTTTGAAATATACTTAGTCATGAAATAGATTCTAATATTTCAAGCATGTATCTAGTTGAATGTAAATGAATAGTTTCATTTCATTCAATAATACTTTTCACATATGTAAAATTAAAGTCGCAAATTTAGTTTGTGCTGTTTAAACCTATGACTACACAATGATTTTGCTTTCTTCACAGCTGGGTGAATTGATGACCCTGGGATCAGAAAAATTAGGCTTAAAACCATAGAAAAAATCATATATTGTAGAGATAAAGGTCATTCTGGTCATTATCTGCTTTTCACTCTTCTAAATGATAGCTAGCATTTAGGTAGCATGTAGGAACTGGAAAAACTTCACAGAGTTTGTTTTTTTATACAGACTTTAATACTGATGGTTTTATTTTTACCTTCATTTCTTGGTTCTTCTGTTTCATCTTCATAGAGTGATATATAATAAGCGCATTTCAGATCAAAAGGAAAAGTATTGGATACTTCTCTTTTCTGCAATTTGCTATGTTTTGTTCTTCAGTTGAGATTTATTCCTTTACAAATTGTAGGAGAATAATAATTCCTTACTAGATTAAGAATTCATGAGACACTTTCTTTGTCTCAGGTTTTGTGGAGTTGTTTGTGCTGCTGCTCATTTTCTGTGTTGGTGCATGGTAATGTAACCTCTAACTTGTGTGTAACACAGTTAACAATTCTTTCTCCTGCAGTGTATAGAACTGTAACTCCATTTGGAAGGAAAAAGGACAAGGTTTCTTCAGGCACCTCCTATGAAATTTCCCTCAATATGCATTTATTTCTTATTTTTGTTGTGGTTGAGCTATAGTATTATAGTATCACCATTACTATGTTGTTGCAATATTTTCATTATTACAGTGTGGGGTGCTTGAATACTGTACAATACTTTTGAAGAGGAAAAAACAAATTTCTTCTTATTTCAGAAGGACCAGAAGACCTAAATTCTTACTTTTTTATTGCTTCCCCAGATTTTTTCCTTCAATGCAATACGCTAACAGTACACATGAAATTAATACATGCTCTTCAGTATGCACCGGTGGGATAAATGCTTGTAAAAGTATCTGAAGTTATAGTGTGAGGTAGGATTTGCAGGCTCTTTCAGGAAGAGAAATGGTTAATGCAGGCGATAGCAAGACAGCAGATGGGATGATGAAATGCAGCTGCAAGGGATAAATGCACTCAGGAGAAGGCAGCAAAGGATGGGGAAGTGCCTGAGGAAGTAGGGGAAAGCACTTAGAGGAGTGTAGTTAGAAGGACATGCTGTGAAGCTGAAGGTGACATAAGCCTTTGAAAGAAGGGAATAGGAAAATACTTCTTATATCAAGGCAAAAGGATGAAGTTGTACTTTGGGGGCCTGGATGGAGAGTGTCTGAGTGTGAAAGGACTTTTTTTCCTAGCAAGGCTGTGCCTGGCAAGAAGGTCTTGGCACCTCAACCTGTCTGTCCAGCGCTGGGGCGGGGGGAGGGGATTCATCTCCCCTAACTTCACAAGTCTACGTGGTCGCAGTTTGCATTTGAGCTCGTTGTTGTTGGCCCTTCATTGTCAATGGAAGGAAACAGATGCTTTTAGGGCATGATTCATCTGACCTATTTGAGGCACCTACTTTAGGAGGAGATGAATCATGAGCTGCACTAGAATTGCTTCTTTTTCTCCACTGACTATAAAGAGAGCCCAGGGTGACTAGCTCAGTTTTAAATATCTATAAAACAGACATCTTGATTTGGTCAGATAGAAGTGGTCATGAAGAACACCATTTAAGTGCTAAAGTTAATGTCTGAGCATCATCGTTGTGACAGCTCTAGGGCCTGAACACTGTGGCTGTTTCCCTCTCTTCATGTTTTGCCCTGTATCTTTATTTCTATACAGGATACAGTCAGTAGGAGATAAGGGTATAAACATAGTCACTTAGTGCCGCTTGATGTGTACTGAGGTGTCTGCCTGGCTTCTGGTGGCTGTTGCAGAAGTTTATGGGTCTCCCATGGGGTCCTGCAGCCCTTTCTAGTCTGAGTATTTGCTTCCCTCTGAGCTTTTGGGGAAAATTTCAGAAGGAGGAAAAAAAACCCAAAACCCTGATTCGTCCTTCCTAAGAATGAAATTTGGCAAACCAGCCTGTTTTTTCTGTGTTGAAATATCTCATGCCCTGTTTGTAAAGGAACTCTCTAGCACTTCAGTGATTAGGAGCAAAATTTTTAAATTTGGCTGTGGGAGGGATGAGGTTATCTTTACGTCAGCTTTTTGTCAGTCCTGTGGAAATATGCTCAGTTCTGCCTGAATTGTGAACCTCCATGTTCCTTAGTTCACATAAGCTCAGCAGGAACTTGTCAGTTTTCACTCACTATTTGTGGATACTTCTCAGATTACATCACTGTGTCACAGTGTCCCAGCTGTGAAATCAGGATTGCTATTGTAGCCCTCACCTGCAAGGTAGATGAATTTTTGTGAACCGTTCGGTTATTATAAATGATGACAGCCTTCCAAAAGACCATGAGAAAATTAATGCTTGTTCTTTCAGGCTATGATTTGAATCATTTGTAGTAAATAAGATCCTGGGTTAAGCCTTGAACAATAAGCAAAAGAAGTGAAATGTTGAATAGCTGCTCAACAAATCTCATCAAATGAGTGTTATCAAGTTCATGTACTTTATAAGGTGCAAGTCTTGTGCAAAAACATTTTAAAGGAATAGGTGCTTTTAGTTCTGGCATTTTCTTAAGGGTTGAGTATCAGCAAATGATGTGAGTAACCATAATAGTCTTTAAATTAACTATTTATGTGTAACATCATAATATTTTAAAAATAGAATTGTTATTTTTTAAAATACAGTGGATGTTTATAGTCTTTGAAAATATGAATTTGACTCTTATTATTTGGTTTATATGTTGTGCTAAGTACCGGATTGTCTTTTCTGATCTTTGAGCACACACTTAAATTGACTTTAATTTCTTTGTAAGCTCAGCAGAAGCCAAGTTTGGCATATCTCCTTTTTCTACAGTATGAGTTTTGGGTAAATGCCAATACAAGCGAGTTGGCCTGAAGAAGTGAGCAAATTTAGGTCAAAATACAGACATATACTCTATATTTATTCTTTACATTTGCATTATATAGATATCATCAGGGACTTTTTAAACATTGCAGTATTTGTATTGAAAAACTGATTACTGAATTATAATTCCTTTATAATTTAGAAAAATTTCTACATGCTTTTCATATTCTATTTTCCAATTATTTCATAATCAGAAGTATAGAAAAGGTTTTTTTTATATATGTATACTGTACATTTTTAAATTTCACTCTTTTTCATTAAAAAAATCCAGCAAAACAAAGCACAGAAAAGCAATCCCTCACCATTAGGATATTTTTTGTATTTCAGTCAGTGTCCTGCATACATTCAGATACTGTGCTTTGAAATTCCTAGGTGATCAAAATGACTCCAAGAGAATTGAGTATTTCAGGACTAGTACACAGGCACATTTGYAGAGCTGCACCCTAACAGCCCAATTCAAATCGACTACCGTTTTGGTCAACTAACTAGATATCCACCTGGAACATAAAAGAAAATCTTCCTTAATGCCAGACTTATATTATTTACATCTGTATGTGTGTATCTTATCCAGTCTCAGTGCTGGAGGTGAGACTAGATGATCTTTACTGATCCTTCTAGTCCTATGTTTTTGTGATACTTCGAGATTAGGGAATACAAATCAGTGACACAAATCAGGTTTGCCCTCTTGCAACACTTTCATGTGCACTGAAGTCTGCCTTCTTCTAGCTTAAAGAGAATGCGCCTAGCTCCTATTCCAGTAACAAGATTAGGGGAAAATGTGATTAGGGGAAAATCTCAGCATGATCCAAAACTGTACCCACTGCTTACTGTTTCTGCCATGAACGCCAGGGTCTCTTTATACTCCAAAGCTCAGTGGAAGAAGCTGAGACTTGGATTTTACACAGAAGCAATGTTTAGCTAATATTACTTAGTTATTAGAACTAAAATATGAAATCTCCTGAATTACAAGTCATGCCTCACTACAGAAGTCATGTAAAACAGATGCGACTATTTGAAGAAAGGGTTAGTGAAGAAGAGAACTCTCACATCCAACCAAATATAAGTAGTTTAACAGGACTCCCTAGAGCTATAGTTAAAACTGGGCTAGATTACAGTTGACGCTTTTCTCTTTTAATGAATAAAAGACAGAGTCAAATGTGTTGCTAATAAAGCTAACATTGCCTTTATAAGATATCTACTTTTTCATTCACTGTGAGCTGTTAATTACCTCTGATACTTTGGTTAATAAAGTATTAACTAAGGCAGAGGTTTTAAAGGAGAACCTCAAAGATATGTGTGGTAAGACTCTGTAAAGTATAGAATATCAACTTATTCTGCRTTGATACATTTTCCTGACTCACTTTAGCTGTTCCTGATTTATACATTTTTACCATTATTGAATACAACTGTTCAATAAGGACACAGAATATTATTTCTGAACTCTGACTAAATTAAGGAAGCTTCTTAGTCAATTTATTACTTTTGTCACATTAGGATGTGATTTTAATTTGTGAGATAAATAAAGCATGCTTATTTCCCATGCTTTTGTATGAACAAGTAGTTGCCATTCAGTATCATCCTGATTCATATGAACTATTTCTGCATTAAATTAATAAAGGTGGATGTTGAGTAAACCTCACATCTGGGATGTTGGATATTTAGATCTATTTTTAAATATGTGTGTATATACATACATACATATATATATATATGCATGTATGAATACATATTTTTCCCCATGTAACTGTTGGTCACTGTTAAGACTTCTTCTAATTGTACTGTGGTCTTATTTTTTTCAGAAGCTTTACCTAAGTCAGACTTGTTATGTACAGATTTATAATGTGGATATATGCACAATACAAAAGAGTCACTTGATACATACTAGAAGAAAGAAGGCTAAAATAGTAGTCTTTCAAATCAAATATAGGATACAGAATAAAATTTTGAAGTTCTCAATTACACTATTTTAAAGAAAAGAAAAGCTGTTTACTTCTAAGAGGTCTACAATGAAATAAATAGTGTTTTATCTACCTAGAGAAGACTGAGGAAAAAATACTTGTCTGATTTTGCAGCTGAATATATACATGGGACCCATTTGCAATATCCAAGTCAAAATATTTTCTTTACTGGAATTTTTCAATACTGTATCAGAAACATGTCTTCATCTTTGGTATCTAGTGGGCCTAGTCCATGCTAGTGGGCTTTTTGCAATTGCCGATTAATTTTTTTCCAGAATGAAGCAGTAGCTGTATTCTGCCTTGTATGTGATAAACAGTTCTGACACAGACTCTAAAAAATTATTTAAAAATGATTCTGAGTATTTTTCAATAATGACAGAAGCAGGATAAGGTCCTATAAACCAAGGAATAAAAACACTCGAAGGGAAGAAAAAAGACAGAGTAATAGCTGAAACTCCTAAACTTTTGGAGTTAAATCTTCATCATTTGTATTCTGGGCAGTGCATAGGCTCTCTGCCAAAATCTTGTGTAAACTCTCCTGTGACACTTTTTTAGAGTGACAATTGTTATCTCTAAGGATAAGCAAAACAGTCAGGTTACATCAGTCACTGACCACCTGGATGTTCACCTGAGGAAGTCCAATCATAATTGATTTTTGAGTGATTTCATTGTCAGTTAAATATACAATGTCAGCACATTTTTGTATCTATATATGAAAAAAAAACCCACAACCCAGCCAGAGGAATGTGTACTCTGAGGTACTTAAGAGGTGCTTCGAGGTGTTAAAGAGCAACCATGCTGACAAATTCATCAGGGTAAATTTAGAGGGTACAGAGGCAATTTAGGGCGTAACTCTCTTTGGAAGTCAGTAACTGGGTACATCACACTTTTTGTGCCTTAGAAAATCTTTGCCATTGTCAACCAGGAGACTGGAGGAAAATCTGTGAAAAGATGTACAAGGCCTACAGTAGCAACCAGCTTCTGCTGTTGCACTCATGAGGACAAGCAATTTTGTAGATTTTTGGCACTGATAGGTGAGCAGTGCTCTTCTTCCATTATGGTGAGAACGTGCAAGCTGAAAGAACATTTCAAGAATATCAGTAACTTCAAGATATGGAGGCATGAGTTTTAATTGCCTTTTTGTGGGACATAGGGACAGCTCCATTCTTTTTGTCTTTTTTTCTAGATAGTTTGAAGTGTTTCCTTATTTGGTTATGAAAGCAATCACTATGATCACTGTATTAGAATGGGTGCATAATAATAGCTTTATAGGTATAAATGTCAAAATGCTATTAGTGCTGAGAAATGTTGTTTTGGCAATTTGATCTTGTGCAGAACAACCTAATTTTTATTAATATAATTTGCTTAATGTTACATATTCACCAAATTAACAACCATTTAAATTTCCCATACATTTTATTTCTTGAATGGAAACAGTTTTGCCTGTCAGATGCCATGTTATTAAAGAACATTAGTTAAATTAAAATTGCACCTAGGCTGAGAGTTTTCATGACACTTAATGGACTTTTTTGCAGTTTACTTCCAAGTACTTGCCTACTAACAAGATTAAAGGCACATTAAGAAAAGTGTATTTGCAGGGGGGAAATTGCATGCTTAAAGAACAAAACCGCTTTGAGTTGCACATCTTTTAAGTCATAAATTTATCACACAAAAAGGGAAGCAGCTCTTCTACCATCATTGCTCAAGTATGAGAAGGCACTGAGCTGTAGCAAGGGGGACGTAGAAAGGCTGCCGGCCCCAGGGACTCTGGAAGAAGGAGCATAAATAGCGGGACGGTGCGGCTGAGCCCTGCTGACCAGTGCTGTCCTGCAATAGGGGCTGTGTGTCCTTGGTGGCAGGCAGATAGCAGGCTGTAGCTTTAAACTGCTGGAGGTGGAAGTGGGGATTGCTCCCAGGAGGAAACAGCTTTCCTCTCTCCCCCTCCCATCTTTATGCCACAATATTTTCTTATGGTTCTATTCCAATAACCAACATTTACTGAGGGCTTTGTTATGGATTTATGGTGTTGTGTAATTCAGATAACTCCTCCAGGCAGCAGAGTAACTTTCCACAGTATGAGCATATTATTTCCCCAATTGTCAAGGTCTCAGGAGACTTCATCAGTATTTATAAAATATCTTTAGATGTTTCTGTGAAAGGTGCTTTATAATGTAAGTGTGGAACAAGCCCTCCTCCCTCCCTCTGTCCCATGCCCAAAACAAACATCTCTACAGTGGTAATGAGAAATTTCCATAGCACTGACAATTTTTTCCTCAAAAAAGGGCCATGTCATAGCTGTTGTAGGCTTTCAATTCTTGCTGTGATAGCATAGAAGATCTACCCAGATAAATTTAACAGTCTGAATTAGGCCTGAATCAAAGGCCAAAATGAACTAACTTTTGATTAACTGTAAATCCTACAACTTCTTCTTCCTCTTTAGTCTAAACCTTACCTGAATTTCTTTTACTGTTGTTTCTGGTGCACTGTACATGTAATTGAAAATAGAAATCACAAGGGGAATGGCTTGAATTACCGCCTCCTGCATGACACTATTCCAGTGTGCCTCACCTACCAGTTGGTCAGCTGAACGTCTGGCTGTTTTCTGACGATCTTTTTTTAATCATTGTGCCAGCCATCATCTTGTCACCCATTCCTTGTTTCATACAAAGAGCAAAAGGATTTATGATCTTCTCTTTGTTTTAGTCTTGTTGTCTATGGATGGGTCACTGAGGGCTGAATCATTTTCTCAGCTATCTCTTGTGTTGCCTTCTTTGAATGGGATCAAACTGTGTGGCTATGGAGTGTAGGAGACTGGCACCAGTAACTGTTTTTCAGGTTTTGTTTCTTGTAAAGGGAGAGATTGAAGATTGTTTTGTCCTGTTTCAATGTGGAGCTAAATGAGCACTTTTTAAAAGTGCCATTTTAGGTTAAAATCAATGGGAAAAACACAGAGGCAGGTAACAAAGGTACAAATCACTCTGTTCCCATTGGTCATAACAGAGAAACTCAAATCAGAAACCAACTCTGAATTTTCAAAGAAGTCAAAAGATGGAAAATTAGATTTTAATTTTGCATCTTGGATCACAAACTTGCATAAGAATAATATTACTAAAAGTGGATACCACTCTTCTACTCATTGTCAAGCCATTTTTTAAGGGGGAGTGAGGTGAGGGTTGTCCAGTTTGTACTTCAATGAAATTTAAGTCTTATTTTTAGAATTCCTGTCTCTTGCAAATATACAGATTCTAAATATGCTGCTAGCCAGAATAGCACTTCTTAAGGTGTCAGAATTTTTTTTATTAGCGAGGTTAGAAAGGCGTCCTGCTTTTATTGAGGAACAGAGAGGAATAGAACCTATGTTTCCATCCTTAATAATTAGAAGCCGAACCTTTATCTTGCTAAAGTCTCAGAAGATGAATCCCACATACAATAGTTAATTCATTCATTGTTAGTGACCAACCTTCATCTTTTTTTTTTTTTTTTTTAAAGAACTGTGTGTGTGCTTATTTTTTTAAACTGTACTTGTAGGACAGTATTTTCATAGTTTTCATTACTGAGCAAACTGCAACCTCCTACAAGTCAATAGTAAAAGAAAACAGATAGTGACCAGCCATGAAAAGTCTGAAAATCCTCCCATTTGAGGTACGTTAGGCTTTGTGCTGGTCCACATGGGGCAAGCCCAGGAGAGATTAACCACTGGAGAAGCATAACCCAAAAATGCATGTGCAGCGTGCACTTCTACCTTGCAGAAGTCCTGCAGGCAGAGCAGATTAGTCCTGAACCACTCTACTAGTTCCAGGAAGCAGAAGCAGTGCTGTTATTAACAGATACTGGAAATCAGTGCCAAAGTGAATAATCTTGAACATTTAGAAAGTAATAATATTGTTCTGTTGAGAAGAAATCATTAAAACTCAACAATACCTTTATGAGAATGGAAGAACCATATATCTTCCTATAAAATTAAAAGACTCATAGGCATTCATTTCTCTGAGGGTAGGACTGAGCCATAAATTCCAGAGGAAGTTTGGTTGCCAGCCAGTGAGAATATTTCCTGTGTGCATATAAACTAAATTATTAAACTCGTCTCACAAAATTACTTTTAAACTCAGTCGTCATATTTGTATTTTTTAATCTCAGCTTGTTTTAACCATTTACTCAATATTTCAGCTGAATTCCACTTTGTAATATTTCTTCCATCTTAACAAAAGTGATTTCTTGTTTTTTGTAATGTATCATACGTGTGGCCTGCAGCATTTAATATGAATGAAATTCAGACCTATGTTTTCATTTTTTTATTTTCAGGAGAGGAAGGCATTCTCAGAGAAAGATTAATTCAGTAACATAGGAAATCCATACAATTTGTCATCTAGCACAGTATCATGTCTCTAACAGTCAGTTGTAGCAGTTTTGGGAGACAGGACAAACATACTGTAAACCACCTTTTCACTAATTCTCCCAAATTTCAGCAGTCAAAGTTTTGGAGACTTTCCTTTGATGTTTCCAAGCTGACTGACTAAGGGTCAGGGTGGAGTACATCTTGAAATTTTGAAATGAAATAGATAGGAAAATTTTCCCTTAGGCACTGTCAGCTGTTTCTTAATATTCCTAACTTTTTCAACATCAAAAAAAAAAAATCCTGGAAACTAATATTATACTATGCTGAATATATTGTTAAATACCTACTGCCTTAAAAATAATTATTCTTTCTGTAATTCTTTTCCTAACATGAAAAATGAACAGTTTATCTTATGGCTGGGAAAAATAAAGGGAAATTATTTTAAGTTTCACTTCTATATTCTCAGAGTTATAAGTTGTCAGGATATGTGGCTTTCACTTGCTAAATCATGTTTCCTCTGTCTTCTTATATAAAGACTTACATAGGACACATGGTGGCTTTTTCTCCTTTTGCATAATTAATTTCTTCCATACAAATGTAAAATTTTAGAAGATATTTTCCAAAATTAGGTGTGGCTAACTAGGAAGTTAATGCATGCTGGAAGTGGGTTTTTTCTTTCTTTCTTTTTTCTTTTTTAATTCCCAACTAGCATTAAAAGTGACCTGCAAAGCCCAAGGCAGAGAAAGAGCGTAATAAAAACAGCTGCTGAGGTCAACAGATAATTATCATTAGTATGCAAAGACAGATGTGTCCCTTTTGAAAAGGAGTATTATATAAAGGCATCAAGAGGGCCTCTAGCCTGCTTTCAGAAGAAGAGTTTTACTAGAGAGCAGACAAGCACCCTTGAAAGAGCAACATTTCATWTTTTTTCCACAATGCGGTCACAAGAATAAGAAGGGGATTCACGTTTTGGGTGGATATGAAATCGAGGCTAAGTGTCTGCTTCTGCGTACCCCTTGTGCACCTTGACTACTGGGTGCTTGTGAGGGAGCTGTCCTAATTCATCCCTCTTCCTCCRAGTAGTCACTGCCGTCACCCTTCTGCTCTTCATTTCTTGCTCCCTCGGGCCAGACTCAGGCAGCATAAAGAGACTTAAAATAGGAAAAAAGGGAAGAAGAGGGCCGACATTTGCTGTGCTGAGTAATTCAACCTRTTCACCAGAAGGCTTTGCTTGGTACTTTAGTTCCCTGTGCTTTCTACTCGTGACTGAAATGGCTCATGTTAGGGACTGGTGTATATAGTGCAATGAGAGGAGTGGTCCCAGGCCTGAGTCAAGCACCTCCGTGTCCACAGCTGACTGGGTCTGTCTGGTGCGCTGGCTCGTCTCTGACTGCAAGTGCATTGGCTACTATGGTTTAACACCATTAACACAGTGGGATAATTCACAAGCCCCTGGAAGTGACCCTGTTGGAGGGGTATAAAACTAGACATGCGGTCTGTGGGGAAACACATATATTGAGCCCCTGCTCTTTAGAAGGCATTCGGTTTGTTACTACATTACATCGACAAAACAAAATACTTTCTGTACCTCAAGGGCTTGTTGGGCCAACCTCAGTCCTCCAAAGGGAAAGTGGTTAAGCAGGGAGGCACGGTAGCCTGAGATGAGACTGCCCAGTAATGTTAGGGCTCGTTCCCAGAAGGAACATCCCCCGGTTCTCCCTGTTTTTCTCAGTCTGAAACCATCCTGCTCCTTATTATTTTTGAGAGCAAAGCCTATGATTTTTTCCTATCTGGGCAGGCATCTGCAATAGTTTGCGCAAACCAGGTTATCCTTAAATTTAATTATAATATACTCTCACACGGCTGAGGTCTCCAGACAAGAGAATATTGACAGGGATTGGAATATAATATTGTACAAATTGAGAGGTGTTTCTGAAGAATTTTACTGATGTTTTCACATAGCTTTTCTCTAGTTTGTGTCATCAGCACCTAGGCCTATATAAACAGAAAGAAGTGGGCAGTGGAGAGATATCACCTACATAATACCAATTCAAAACAATTGCTGCAGTTTTAAAATGTTTCATTTTTCTATGCAATGATCAGTGTCAGCAGGTTTGATATTCTGAGTGGAAAGGTGAAAATATATTTGCCAGAGATTCAACAACCATAGTGCACTTAAGTGTCTTTCATAATATCTCTTAGGGAATATACATAGAAATTTTAGTTGAAAATGCTCTGCCATATTTTTCTTTTGATGCAGAAGTCTCCTACATCAGGCTTTTACATATATTAATAATATTTATTCATGTGATAATTGTCTTATGTGAAGTATATACATATTTTTCCTAAGAAAAATTTCACCGTTGAATTCATCTCAGACAAGTGTATTTGGGGGATAATAGATTATAGTGTACAATACAGAAGTGAAGCAGGATTTGCAATAGGGTGTCTGAAGCCAAGGATTCCTAAATCTGTAYTGAAGCATCAAAATAAAAGATTAAGTATGAGAAAGAAATTTCTCTGTTCTAAGTAGATGAGAACTGTTGGATAGTGTATCTGACCTTGAGGGTTACTTATGCATAAGCATTTCTGAAGTCCTCACCAACTGCAGCACAAACATTGACCTGCAAACATTTAACAAAAGCGTCCCTACAACAGGAGAATTTGTCAGTGTGAAAGGGTGGCTTGTCTAGCGGTGCTGGTGCTGGTTTGAAATGAGTGAGCCATGCCCTGGCTTTCGGAGAGCCGTGCCAGCACCGAGGCAAGTCCCATCCCCGGACTCAGTCTTGTACCTTGGGCAGTTTGGGCTCTCTGGGCTTCTCCTTCTCCTCATTATCTGCATAGGGGGTTGGAAACTCAGTTTAGGATGATTTAGGCTCCTAAAGTTAGATTCCTGCAGAAAGGATCCAGAGTACAGTGTACAAATAATGTCTCATCTACCATTGGGTATAGTCATGGTTATATGGCTCCCTGAACCTGTGCTAGTTAGTTCAAAGCTAGCTCACAGATGTCTATATGCTCTTYATTTATAGTTTTGTCATGCAGCACTGATTTATATTGTCATATGGTATTATTGGTATTTTGCAAATGAGGCTGCAAGATGCAGGAAAATTAGAAAGGTTTTTCATCCAGACAGAGGTGTTTCAAGTGCAGGTTCATAGCCTTTTACCTGAAAGATCACATCTCTTCTTCAAATTTATTATGCAAACCAGTGTGGAGAACCTAACCTGGAGTCTAAGGTTTGCATTATATATGCATATGTTTTTATCTGTGAATAGCTTCAAGATTTTTATATGAAAGAAGTAAAAATATAGATCCTAATTAATAAGATAGATCATTTCCTTTATAAATATAATTAGAAAATACCTTTTAGTTTCTAATGWCAAAAATGATCATAGTCACTATGGAAATTTTCTTTAAGACAGGAGTATAGTAACTAACACTGTGCAGAAGTTAAAAGAAGTAACTTTTCATATTACGAGATTGAAAAAATGGAGTTACTATAAAAAGATACAAAATTAGAAAAAAAAAGATTGCTGTGAGCTGTCTGAGTATTTGGCAGATTGTCCTTTTCAATTGGCATGCTTAACTGAATCTTCTAGAGAATAATTGATGGGGAAGCTGCTGTATAGTTTTCATACAAATGTATGCTGACTCTGACTAGCTGTGCATTATGTTTTAATTTAATGGAATCCTAAAAGCAGTATGGCACAAGATCTCACTAAAAGCTGAAGTAACTACAAGAAATATAAAATGCATTAGTTATTAGATATATAGCACTTTTTTGTAACCTAATTACACATTTTGTCATTTTTAATGTTTTGGAATGGAAAGGAGTTAACACTGTGCATAGGAATGCTAGGGTTAATTTTAAACTAAGTGGTGCCTATTACCAGAAGATTTAGAGGGTGACTTACAGACTGGTAGTTTTCTTATTTGGAGGGAAAGTTTGGTTGGAAATGACAGGATCACATGACATTTCACTAACTAATGTGAACTCAGATGGAATGGTTGTCTGCTGTTGTGTTAAGAAATGCACTGCAACATGGACTGAAAAAAAAAAACCTAACTCAAAATCAGTAAATGAATTTTCCTACAAATAGTTATATATTGAAGTAGTTGCTGGACATCTGCCATTTTGTTTACACAATGTGATACATGGGCATAAYTGAAAATCTGAATGCGAGAGTTTTTGAAGAGTAGGAAGCCATTAAGTTTCTAGGTAATGATTAATCTTGGAATTGGTCCTTAACGAAACTTCTCTATTCTGAGGTATGTCTTAAGTTATTCTCCTATCCACTTTGGCAGGTGGGTGACAGAATCACAATAGTCATCATGTGCAGTCAGAGAATCTCAAGCTTGTGAAGAAGGATTAAGTGCAGATATTTAACATTTTAATAAAGCCTGGGTTTTAGTCCACGCTTATATGCCCAGAACTCAAAAGCTCAGCACAAGGAATATGCTTTATAAAGGCCACACCTTATGTTAAAATTAGCTGAATTATAAAGTTGGTTTGGGTGAGACAGAAGCCTTTTGTGTTTGTGCTGAAATGATGCATAGGCCTATCATTTGCCTACTTATTGCAAATAACCTGCAGCTGCAGTATTAGTGGTGGAATAAAGTAATATCAGCTGGAGTTGTAGGGGATCCTGCTTGCTGCAAACATTATTATTATTATTATTATTATTTTTATTATTATTATTATTATTTTTTTTTTGGTGAGGTTAGGTTTGGCACTGAAGGAAGGGAGGAGTTGTGGCAGCTCCACCTTAAATTTGTTTCAGCTCTCATCAAGTTACACCTTGAATTAATTCAGTTACTTTCCCAGGGAAGTCTCTCTGTTTCTGGGCTTTGCCTTGTTAGTTTATGCTAGCCTTGCAAATCTACCAGTGTAGTTATACCTGTTTTCTTGGCTTTGGGCAAGCTGCACAGAGCTTGTCAACAGAGAGATGTCACCATGAAGTATATGAAAATGGAAGAAGGTGTAATTCCATGTTTAGCTTAAATGTATCTAAGACCACACTGCAGCTGAAGGAGATGTGTCCACATGGCTCACCCTGCCCGTTGGCATCACTSTACCAGGGAATGAAACCTGCATCAGCTGGAGCAAAAAATAACATGGCCCAGGGTAGTCATCTCATTGATCTGGATGAAAATCCTAGGGGGCATGGGGACAGGCAGTATTAGTTTGCAGTCATATTGCACCATGRGTATGTGAGCAGCAGGGCCTTCTGGCAGTAAGTTGTGGTTAGATCTGCCACAAGGTAGCTCCATTTACTGCGTGCTCATAAGATAGATGTAGGGAGAGGGCTTGAAGCTGTAAAGTCATATCTGCCTCTTCTGCTTCCTTTTGCAGACAAGCCTTTAAGCTTATTATGGCAGCCGTTTTGAAAGAAGGGAGAACAATGTGTGCTTTACTGGTCTGTTGTAAATTTACATCTGCAAAAGCTTTTAAATCTTGGATGAAAGGCAAATTTTACATCCACAGAAACATTATTGATTATAAAACTGAGGATTTGGGGAAGAGGGGAATTAATCTAAGAATTGACTATTATTTTAGTTGAAATTATTACAGCCTACTGATTGTTAATGCATAGGAAGTAAAATCCTTGTTAATGTTTATGTTATTTGTAAAGAGTAATGCCATACTTCTGGTAGTTGACTTCATTAAGTGTACATGAACTTTAAACTGCAAAGCAGGCAAGGTGAATGGAAGCTGTAGCAATAAATTGCTTGCTTAATGGGATCACCTCAGTGCTCTGTCTTTCAAATCTCAGGCTTTGTCAGTGTTTTTTTCAAGGTTTTTAATAGTTTTAAAAGTGGCGGTTGCAACAATATGTAAACGGAGCCAACAATAATAATCTGAAAATGCTGTCCTTTTTTTCTTGCAAGCCCATGAGTGTTTGCTGGATGTGGAGAAATACAATTCAAGGCTCTTTGTTAGGATGAAGCATAAAGCTGTATAGAATAATACCACCTGGGAATATCCCTTCTATTTAGGATTGCTGAAAGCTGATGTTTTAACCTACTGTGCACCTGATAATTGCATTAAACACCTTCCTTTTCTTCCCCTTTAACTATTCTTTTCTTCTTTCCCTAGCCTGTCATTTTTAATGTTTTGCTTGCTGATTTGATATTTGCATCATAAGTCTCAAGTGTTTTTGTGTCATAGATGAGCAGGATACAAAGTAATTGACTTTTTCTTGATTAATTTCTTTTTTTTTTTTATCATCTGACATATTTGACATATTTAAATTTTGTTCACAAGAATACGATAGCAGCTCAGTGAGTGCTGGTATAATTACTTTTTTTTTTCCCAGACAGTAATCCAAAAATGTAACTTTTCCTGAGTCATAGGTACAGTGAGTGTTCAAGGACCCATTTAAAACCCAAATGTATTTGAAATATGTGACATGGGAAAGAACAGATGAAAAAAAAGATGAGACTYTATGAAAATCCACTTTCCAAGGTTTTCCTCTTTAAATGTTTCTCACAGTATCAGAACAGGTAAACTTTTTGATTTCATATTCCCAAGGATTGTCGAAATAGAAAATTAACTTGAAAGAAACTGTTGAGGAAACTTTTTGTAGGCAGGAGGATTAAAAATGTGTAAAAATGAGAAARCCCTTCTTTTTAATTCTCTGGACTGCTTTCTTTAGGGAATCAGTCTGCTTTTTTTTTTTTTTTTCCTTTTCTTTTTGTTCTTCCCTTAAGACAGGACGGGCAGGGTTGACTGAAGGAAGGTTGATTGCTTTCAACATGATGTTGTATGACACTTCCACAATAGATTTTCAAAGGCAAAAATAGAAGATAAATGCTTGCTACTATGGCTTGTGTCTGGATGGTGATGTGACTCCTAACTGAGTATTTAAGACCAGTAGAATACCAAGGAAGTTCTAGAAAAACATCTCTCATCAGACTTCTGTAAATTCTGTGAATGCCTCTTAGTTTACTGGGACTGTTTATCTGAATGGTCCCAATAATGCAAGCTTTTTAGTTGCCTTCAGTCCATCAACAGAAACAATGGAAATGTTTAAAAAAAAATTTTTTTTTTGATTTTTCTTTTTGTGTAGAAGTGTAACGCGTCTCTTGCATCAGATCTTTCAGATACCATCACCTTCCTTTTTCACCTTGCTGGTCTGGATGTTACCATGCTGTTAGCTGCATTTATACTCAGAACTGAATCTTGTCCATGTTGGCCCTGGATCATTGGATCTTTTAAAGGAAAAACTCCTGGTAGAACGGAAAGAATGGTTTTTTTGGTCAGCATGACTTAAAAAGTAGTAGTGGCTGTTTCTCAAGGAATTGCAGCTGAGACATGGGAGCCAGGCCCATCCACTCTGACCAGAGCGGGCCAAATCACAGCGGGGTTTGGAGCTGCAAGTCTTGGGACAAGCTAAGAAATACCCCTGCTAGAAGGGTTTGGCCGAAGCATGGCAGGGCCGAGCGTGACTTTCCCCATGAGCGACAGGTAGGGTGACTGAGGTGAGGGGCACAGCAAAACACCCAGATGCACTGCTGTTGCTAGCCGGTGGTTGTCGGGGGTAGCCAGTGGTGGGTGGTTCCTGCAGCTGGGAAGGTCGTTCAGCAGCTAGGTCTGGGGACGGATGGTGCCACCAGCTGAGGTGACACAGATGACACGGATTGGCATGACATGGACCATGTCCCATGAGGGTGGTGCAGATTGAGCTCGGAGGTCTGATGACGTTGGAGGCAGGTCTGGGAGGGAATGGAGAGTGGAGTATGCGTGAGACAGTGACAAGCACTGGACAAATGCGCTTTTCTCATGTGGTTGTCCARTATCCAGTCTGTCACCGATGAGCTGTTGTCTGTGCCTCCTAGTGATTTTTCTGCAAAAAGATTGAATGGGTTATGGTAACTTCCTAAGGCACAAACGATGTTTCTCAAAGGGATTTATTAGCTGTAACTAATGGGGGTTTGCATAGTGCAGACCTAGCATTTCCAAAGAAAGGGTCCAAGAGCTGTCCAGCTGTGWAGAAGACTTGGAGGTGTGCAGTATCACCACTGTGCTCCTTTGTTAGGAAAGTGAGTGCCCTAAGAAAGGAGTGAATTTTGGTTGCCAAAATATTTTGATTTTAGTGCAAGTTGAAAAAAGCACTTGTTCATGTTTTATATGGATTTATTGAACAGTCATGCTTAAAATTTTATTTTTGAAAGAAACTTGAAATGAAGTTGTTATAATAGAGATTCCGTAGGGGAAAAAGGGACATAATTTATTCCCTGTTATAATCTTCTTTGACAGGTAGGGAAGATATTAATGTTTTATTGATGTGAAGTTTAGAATGGTGGTATAATACCAAATCTGTTCCAGCAGCTCACAAGGTATTGCCTTGTGTTCATTTGATGTGTGTCTTGGTTCAAATTATTTCTGTAATGAATATGAAGGGGATGATGAGAAGAAAAGAAATAGGGCAGTGATTCCTTTCTCATCTGTTCTTTCATAGCCTGAAATTTGGATAAGAATCTTTTCATGACTTGCTGTGGTCTAATAATCCTGAAGATTTGTTTAAAGTGTTCTGAAATGGAAAAAACAAACTTCTTTTTGTTCTGCGAAGACGTAGTAGCTGAGTTTGAATGATCGAAAATCTGTTATTTCTCCTGAATAAGGACCACAAACTTTCATTCACCAGTTGCTTTGTGKTTTTTTTTCAATCTTTTGGTGTCAATTTTTAGAAGAAAACAACACTTTATAATTCTGATTCCAGTGAAAGAATAATTAATTGCCTCAACYTCAGACAAAAATCAAATATTTCAATGGCTAACAAATTCTGAAGGAAAGAGATTAAGGTAACAGGGCTGTTTAGTGATTCGATTTTGAATTACTGGGCACTTGAATGGGTATAGAAATTATTATTATTATTTTTTTTACCTGTGGTATGGAGGAGATACTTCAGTCACTTACAGCACTCTGTGAGAAGTTAAATTCACTCATGTCTCTCAAAAGTTTTCAAGGAAGAGGATTTTGAGGCTTAAGCTCATTAATGATTTTCTGAGCTTCTAGCTAAGATATTGAAATTGTACATGCAAATAAATTAGYGAAGTAAAAGAAGGTACTTTGAATTGGTTTACTTTTCCACATGAATTAAATCAATAACTAGGCTGATCATTGGCTTCTGCTTTGTTGCAAAGTTAATACTGCATACAACTACATGCTTTCTAGGACTCCTAACTTTGAGTTTTGGATTAATTTTGTTCAGGTTTTCAGAATCTGAGAAGCATTCCGATATTTGTAGGCTGTCCAAGCTACCTCAATACAATAAAATATTTTTGAAAATAATTTTGTATTAAACATGTTGTTAATTTATTTAGAAAACAAATTTTCCCAGTATTTTTTTTTAACAATAAGGGGATTTGAAAATATTTGAAGTGGGGTGAGACAATCCTCTCTTACTTATCAAATTGAGGGACAGTGGAGGCTGACTGAGATCTTTCTCAGGTGCATAAGGCATGCTGCTGCAAGGTTGGTAGTCCTTTTATTGGGCTTCTCAGCTGGAAAAATGAGCAGATCTGTAGCTGGAAAATCATAGGGGTGGATGGAAACTTCTGGGATGCAAATAAGATGAATTGTTGAAATCTAGGTGGTTAGAGAAAGAGTCCTAAGAAAGTGCTGGTAGGAGATCGGTGTTGTCAAGAAATGAGGGTGAAACTTGAGAAAAGTAAGCAAAGCATGTCTGGGAGCAGAAGACTCTCTTGGATTTGAAGCATTGGGAAAAATTGTGCCCAGCTGAGACTAAAGACCTTTTTAGCATTCTGTGTTGATACGGACTTTGATACCCTGAAAGTGCCTTTTTCCCTGGGTGTCGCCAAATTCTTAGAGCAACCAAACTACCTGGGCAGAATCAGCTTCCATGAATGAGAATGAACCAGGCTGCTTCGGTGTTTTGCTGCCCTGAATTGCATCCCTGTCTCAGTGCCCAAGGATGCAGAATTGCTGAGGAGCAGGACCACATATTCTTGCACCTACACAGCCTCACTTTTTCTTCTGCCCCAGGCCACAATCCTTYGGCGCTCTTAATCTGTGCTGAAACATCTGTTTTGTGCTTTGCATGAAACAGCTTTACTCAAAATAACTGTATGGAGAGCAGTTTCTTCAGAGAGTGGGGGTAGGGGGTCATGCCTGCTTTGTAACCGTTCTGTGCCTAGCAAGTGCAAAAGGACAATAAGGTTGTAGAAAACTCAGGCTGAGTGACTTTTTTTTTTTAAAGTGTGCTTTATGTCACTTTCAGCAAGTAACTTATGTTTTTGCCTGTTTTGTCTTGGTTTTTGTTTAGATGCTGCTTTCTTCCTGTTAGTCAACAAAGCATTAAATTAATTAGCTAAAGATTTTAACCTAGCTAAACCTACAATTATTCTTATAGCACTTTACCTATGGGTTGCGTTCACAACACAAAATAATAATAACAAAAGCCTAACAGACAAGAATTACTTAATGGAGTGATGCCCAGGAAGAGTACCAGTGCAGTTATTTCGATATTGTTTGTGTGTGTATGCGTGCAGCCTTTGGATTTCTTTTCTTACCCATTTAAACAGAAGCAAACAGTTCTTCAGTGCGTTACCTGACATTAGTGATGGATCAGGGCCTCCCTGCTCGACAAGAGCTCTGTTTTCCCCATTGCTTTTCTAAACTTTGCATGCCTCAGCAAGGCTGCATTAAGAGTTGCCCTTGAATTAACATGAACCTACAGTGTCCAAGTGGCTGTATGCTGCTATGTAACTGTATTACTTGAATGGACTGGATTGACAGCATTTGCAGGGTAGAGCACTGTGTTCTTTTCTTACTAAGCTACAAATTGGCCTTGAATGAGTAAGTAACTTTCACATCTAAGAAATTCAACTACAAACACATGCGTGAGTCACCTCTAAGAAGGTTTCTCATTGTTTAGAAGAAGAAACTAATTGTTTCTGAAGAAGAAAAAAAGTCAGATATGACTGATTCATCTGACTTGACATTCAGGCAGCTGTTTTCAAGGCACATGACAGAAGTTGTCCTGACCAGAGTATTACTCAGGTGTGAAAAATATATATATTCCATACTTGTCCCATTTCCTTGTAATTCTCAGGCAAAAATTGATTTATTTTTGAAGTAATTTGTGTCTTGTTTGGTTGGAATTAGTGTTTTGCCTGATCTCCCTCTTCTGCAAACTTTTTTTGTTCAGATCAATATTTGCCAATTTATTCTCCAAGGTGCTGAGTGCTTCTGTGAGATCCTCAAATCTTGAAAGTGCTGCTGACATTCATGTTTGTTCACTGCTGACATTCATGTTTGTTCACACTTAGTATTTTGCAGCATTAAGCTCTGATTGCACTTCTGTGGTCTTCAGATTTTGATTTCTGAGTCTGGAGCCTGTCTGACTGAGGAATCTGTCACTTCTTAATATTATTCTTTTTTGTTCTGTGTACCATAAGTTTGAAACATGCAGGTAAAGAATTAACCTATGTTTATTTTGAGGTCCTTTCCCAGCCTTCCCCAGAGAGCTGTCTACACTGTTTCTCTTCCTTTGCCAGAGCAACAACAGAAAAGTAAGTCATCCAATGCTCTGCTCTTGCTGTACAGTTGCTTGTTGATTGTACTGAAGACTGGTATATGCAAAATAACAAGCAACATTTATTCTTGCAGAGCAGCCAGATTCAATTTGTTAGTTAAAAAAACCTGATCTTTGCCTTCAGACACTGAAGGCAACGTAAGAGAAGAAAGAGTTAACTTGAAACAGAATTACTTATTTGAATTGATTTATGTTCCCTAGTCTTTTGCTTAGTGTTTTGGATTACATACAGAAAAAATAAATACATTAAAAAATTAAATAATCAGTAAGCTGCCACATGGGGTCTCACAAAACAACAGTAATCCCAGAATAAAACCTCAGGGCAATGGTTTCAAACAAAATTCCCCAGCTGCTAATCCTCTCCCAAACTATGAGCCTCATGGTATGTGAAGGATTGTACTATGACACCTGCAAATAGTAAAGAACCTGTTATTTAAGGCATTGTGCTCTTAGTTACCAAATTGGCCTAGCAGAGGCTAAAAACACTCTTCCATTTTTTTGCAGAATGCTTTTAGCTTGAAATAGCTATATTATCCTGTTATGGACTGTATTTTAGAGGAGCTGGGTCTTCAAGATGATTAGCCGGTAGACTGAACTCTTTCATCCTGAGACCAGCAAGAGAAGAGGAAGCTTAATTGCAGTAATGCGCATGCCAAACAAAAAACATTCATATGGACAATTTGGAAAGATTTTCAGAAATTAAAGACTGAAGGAGAGCTCACTTTGTGGAAGTAAAGATGCTCCTATGGATTCAACCAGTGGTATGTGTAAAACCTTCATTTTAATGTGAAAAAGATCTAATAACCAGTGGCTTACCTATGAAGGTATACATAGGATGAAAAACAGAAGGGAGTGCAGGGGTGGAGGCATACTCAAAAGATCCTGAACTGTGATGCTGAAATTCAAAGAGGTCAGGGAAGTATAAAAGAACTTACTTGWTGTGCTTTGATATCCTCCTGGAGAGAAAGTTACATTTATAACGTGGGCTGCTGAAAGGGTAACTAGGTGGGATGCAAGCAATCCGGGAGGTTTCTGAAGAGTGTCAGATATAACTGCATAATACAGATGCTAGATGGGCTAACCCACCATGATGATCTCCTGAATCTGCTACACAAAACAAGGAAGAATTGGTCTGGGATGTGATAATCCAAGACAGTGTTGACTGTAACGACGATGAAATGGTGGAATTCAAAATCAGAGGAGAGCGAGGAAGGCAAGTAGAGTACAGATCCTGGACTTCAGCTGAGCAAACTTTGGCTTCTTCGGTGAACTGGTAGGTGGGACACCAAGGGAAGTGTCTGTGAAGGTCAAAGGAGCTCAATAGAGCTGGCAACTTGTTAATGACAGTGTCCTTCAAGCATGAGAATACTCCATCCTGATGCTCAGGAAAACAACAAGTAAGTATATCAGGAGTCAAGTCTTGCTAAAAAGGAAACTCATGAATGAGCTCTAGCACAAAAAATATGTACACAGCAGGTGCAAGCAAGGACAGGTTACAAAAGAGGACTGTAGAAGCACTGCCCAGGCTTGTATGAACGGTGTTAGGAAAGCCAAAACTCAAGAGTTGAAAGTGTTAAGGAAGCCAAGGGAAGGAAGAGTTTCTACTGCTACATTAGTAGTAAAAGGCTAAACAGTGTGGGCCCATTGGTGAATGGGGCAGGTGGTTTAGAAACAGCAGACACAGAAAAGGCTGAGCTACTGAATGTCTTTGCCTTGGTCTTCACTAACAAAGTCTCCAAGGCCTCTGTGCTTAGTGAAAGGCTTCAAGGTGGAAGAGAATGACCAGCAGTGGATGATGATTGAGTCAGGCTTTACTTGGGAGAATTCAACTCATACAAGTACATGGGATCAGATGGTTGCATCCAGGCTACTGAAAGAGCTGGCTGATGTCCCTGCAGGCCACTCTATTATTTTTGAGGTATCACTGAGATCAGGGGAGGTCTCCAACTAATGGAGAARGGCAAATGTTGTACCCATCTTCAAAAGAGGCCAAAAGGATGGACTGGAGAACTGCAGGCTGGACAGCCTCACTTTGGCTCCTGGGAAAATCACGGAACAAGTCCTTCTGGAGCACGTTTCTGGGCACATGTAAAGAAGGTGGTGGTGACTGGAAACAGTCAGCATGATTTATCAAGGGTAAATCACACCTGACCAACCTGACTGCCTTTTATGATAAAATGACTGGGTTTGTGGATGAGGAGAGAGCTGTGAATGTCATTTACCTTGACTTTAGTAAAGCTTTTGACACCATCTGCCACGGTGTTCTTCTATCCAAGTTAGGACATTACAGGCTAGATTGATGAACTGCTAGATGGGTGAAAAAACAGTTGGATGGTAATGGACCACATGGGCAGTGGTCATACTCTACCTGGAGGCCAGTTATAAGTCCACTACCTCAGGAGACTGTCCTGGATCCTATTCTTTAGTATTATTTATCCATGACCTGGAGGAGAAGAGGGAAGGCAYTATCAACAAACTGAGAGAGTCAGTGTGCTTGGAGGCAGGGCTGCCATCCAGAGGGACCTAGACAGGCAGGATGAATGAGCCAATAGTAACATCATGAAATCCAGTAAGGACAAATGCAAAGTCCTGCAGCTGGGGTGGGCCTTGCAACAGTACAGGCTGAGGATGAGCTGGCTGGGGAGCAGCTCTGTTGGAAAAGGCCCTGGGGGCCCTGGCTGACAGTGAGCTGTGCATGAGCCAGCAGCGTGCCCTGGCATCAGAGGTAGCAACAGCATCGAGGGTGGTATCAGCAGGAGCATAGCCAGGAGATCAAGGGCAGTGATTATCCCCCTCTATTCAGCATTACTTCTGTAATACTGTGTGCAGTTTTTACCTTCTCCCAATACAAGAAAGGTGTTGATAAATCTGAGTTCAGTGAAGGCCCACTGAGTTGGTCAGGGCTGGGGCACTTGCCCTGTGAGGAGAAGCTGAAGGAGCAGGACTTGTTCAGCCTGGGGAAGAGGTGGCTTTGGGGGCACCTCACAGCAGCCTTGCCATACCTACGAGGAGGGGGACTGAGAAAACTGAGGCTCTGAGGTGACAGTAAGTGAACAAGAGGCAGTTGTCGTAAATTGAAAAATGGGAAGTTCCAGCTAGATATCAGAAAAAAATTTTCACTGCAAGGACAGTCAGGTCCTGGAACAGGTTTCCTAGAGAGATCATGCAGGCTCCATCCTTGTAGATTTTCAAGACCCAACTGGATAAAGCTCTGAGCAACCTGGTCTGATCTCATAGCTGACCCTTCAGTGAGCAGGTCATACTAGAGACATCCTGATGTCCCTTCCATCCTGAGTGATTCTATGATTAAATAGCAATAAAATTATATTTCTTCTCTACAGAATGTCAAGCAATGTAGTGATTTTTGCACGTTCAGACAGGACTGTGAAATTGGGAGGCGAGGGATTGGGGCATCTTTGTCTGTTACGTGTCTTCTTTCCAGAGTTTGAACATCAGTATTAATAAGCAGTGGGTATGAAGAGGCAGAATAGACAAAGAGAGGGAGATTTACATTCTGAATTGGTGGTGTCTTCATTTGGTTTCAGTCAAAATAAAGTATTTTGCATAAGAACTGGAGCCCTTACCTTTCAATTTCTTGGAGATAAACTGATTTCAGTATGATTATTTACTAGATATATTCCATCAAGTACAGTGTTTAATGTTTCTTTGACTGATTGTTCTGACAGAAATTTCTTACGTAGTCATATAAAAAAATTGGGGGGGGGGGAAGGGGGCTTGAATTTGCAGCCTTCCAAACAACCAAATCGTAAAACAAGTGGGTTGTTTTTTTCTTCCCTTAATCTTGATGTTATTTTCTTCTGATAGAATTTGTATCTCCTGAAGAGAGAAGAAAAACCTTGCAACTGTGTTTTGCAAATATGAGAATCTGTGAAGTAGAATAAATTACCAACTATTGGCTTGATTCTGAAACCTTAATTCAAGCGCATGCTTGGTTAGTCATACGAATATTCCCCAAGAAAGCCAGCAGCCTATTCTCAGGTGTCAGATTTTTATAACTGGCTATGATGTGATGAACAATTTAAGATATTCTGGGTTGATCTGAATAGTAGAATGATAATTATACCTAGCCTGGCTGTGTGGTTTCCAGTTTCTTGTTAGCATTTGCAATCTAAATTTATGTAAGTACTGTGAAAGCACAGACTGTTCTTTGTGTAAGAAAGGTGCATGCTACCAAAATACRAGATAATTTTATGGAGAATTTAAGGTATCATAATGAACATTCCTCTACACTCTACTTTCCATTAAAATAGATTAAATCTAAAAGGACCAAGAGCCTAAACTGGTATATTTGCATTTGCCTTATATCTGCCCACAACTGTCCCTTGAGGCAYGCTGAAAGATTTGATATGCAAACCTTGCCAGATGGCTAATGCTTGAAGGAAACATTTTGCTACAAACATTGCAAAGTACAGCAATTTTAAAACGTAACAGCATTCTACAAGCATAGGACTGCACTGTACTTAGATGTACATCCTTATATGTATCATCTGGAGTGGGGGCAGAGGGCTGAGTTGGCTTTTCAGATACACTCAGCAAGTTGGCGTTTGCATACACACTGGTGTTATTGATTGAATTAAAAGGTGAACAAAAGTGAGTTAGGAGCACACTGTAGGAAATTAAGGTATTTCCAGGCTGCAGGCTCCTTACCATAATATGGTAAGGCATGAGGTTCTGGAGAGAAGGGAAGAAGGCAGTCCAGCCATAAAAAGGGAAGGGAAAATTGGCAAAACTGTTACTGTTGCATTGACACCGTGCTGCCTGCCCTGTGAGGGAGGACAGGAGCTTGCTGAAGCTAAATACCAGCTGGTGGTAGTTGAAAAAGCAGTCTGCTGTATCTTCTCTGTCCCTATTCCTGCCCTTGCTTATGGCTGGTAAGCAAAWAGGTATCAGAGTCATGAATGCAGCAGGTTCAGCCAAGTAGGAGGCTTTTGAGTAGAAGAAATGCTCTTTGATGCCCTGGTTGTTGTGGATGTGTCATTGAAATAATCTTTTTAGGGTTACAAGGCTGCCTCCAGTGAGGAGAACAATATCCTGTGAAATAGCCTGTGCTCAGACAAGCACTTAAAGCTTCTCCTATACAAGCGAATGGATAGAAAATAGATTCAGGTCAATATCATATATTTGTAACTTGTTTTTTTAGAAATTATGTTTCAGGATGAGTAAACTAAAACTGGCATGGTTATCAGATGTATGTTATCGGTTTACTGTATCCTGTTTTATCAGTTTTCTTAGATTTGTACATCTAGAAATTATGAAGAAATGAGCCTGATTTTAAACGTAAGGAACAAGTCCTTGGCTGTAACTCCAGAATACAAGCCATCATGGCTAGGTGTGTATGTGATGGGCTCGTCATCCTCTAGGCCCAGCACCACATTCAGCATGAGTCAAAGGGTGGAGGCCTTTTGAGGCTCCCTACAAATACCCAGCTCCATGCTGGCCTGGGGGACTCCACACAACCTGTAGTATAACAATATAATTTGAGGTGATCCTGGCATTCCTCCCAAGTTTTGCAACCTTCTACCTTCAATTACTCTTTTCCTCTCTCCTTTCCAACTGCCTTCTGTCACAGTTACTTAAAATTAAAGTCTTAACTACAGAAATACTATATATAACATCATATAAGTGCTTAGACAGTTGAATAGTTTGTCTAAACTTGAGCTGTTGGAAATGAAGTAAAAAAATGAAATGAAGCAATAATTCTGGATGCTTGTGTTACTGGAAAGTATCCCGTGATGGCTTCCTAAAACGCTTAATCAAGAGATAACTCCTTTGCTTTCCAGCCTTCATGTAAGTAGTAGATCATATGTCTGCTGGAAAAGGAAACCTCAGCAAGCTGCAGAGTTTTACTGCTGTACGTATGCAGCATCTCCTCCTTTGGTGCTCATCAGGGCCAACTGCTTGACAGGAGGTCCAAGCTTTGCTTCCTTTGCTCTGTAGAAGCGATTAGCTTAGCTGCTCATATGACACAGCTGTTGTTCATGATCTTTGGACAGTTGCACTTCTGGATCTGTAAATGGATGTTGTCCAGAATATACTGTGTTGCAAAAGAGTTTTACTTGTAGAGTCAGAAACACTCTTAAAATGAGTATTTATTGGTAATTTGACAGGCAAGAGCCATTAAGTTTCAGAATAATGTGCCTAAAGTTACTCTGATATTGAAGTGTTTGTAAATCAAATCAACATACTTAAATGCTGAAACAACTTTTCTGTTATACTTACATAGGTTGTAAATGTTTTCATTYATATGAAAATCCATTTTTTAAAAATCCAAAGTAAAATCCAAAATGATTTGTCAGTGAGGTCCATGTGTGCCATATTTCAAATTCTGGCTGCTCCTGCTTTAGCCTTTCCTTGGGACATAAGAAAAGGATAAAAATATCAAGCTAAAAACATTATTCTTCACTTCTTTGACTTTTGAAGGCAAGGGAAGATGTATTTTACAATTAACTACAGTGCTGTCAATTAGTTCATGGTAAAGCCAGGCATAAAGGAAATTATTTGCAGGATGCGGGGAGGTGAGGGGGGCAAATAGTTATACAGATCATATTGATAAACAGTGTACCTCAACAGCTTCCTGTGGCTAATCTTAACTGTTTCAAAATGTTTTTCATACCTGTATGAATAAACCACTCATTATACACAGCAAAGTGTTTTTATTTTATTTTATTTTTTCTTTCTTGCATTTGCTGTTGATCCATATGGCACACCTCAGCTCTGGACTAAAGGAAACGGAAAGCTAGGAATACATACCAATCACTTTTCCTTCTGAGCTGAAAAGATCCATTTAAGCTACACGAGCTTAAACAACCCTATAATTCTTTTCTGGAATCAAGGCTGGACTGTAAAACAGATTTCTGTACTTCTGTACAGAAGGCACTTCCATATTTCAAAGGAGCTGTTGATTTTTCTCAGTTGAGGTACAAGGAGGCTTCCAGAGTCCATGGGTATCTGCTAAGATGAGGAAGAGATTCTGAAAAATGCTCACCTGCATCAGAAGTGTTTCAAGTGGAATCTTTTTGCATATGATAGTTAGAAAGGCACTTGTAAAAGATTATTTAAATGAAAATAGAACATGGCAAAGCATGTTTGAATTTTGTTTTGAAGCAGTTAGGATGGTTTAAGGATCCTGTAAATGATACCTTTTTTATTGAAGAAGCTAAGTCGTTTTTTCCATTGGAAGATCCTATTTTGAGTGGTTCACAACTTTGACAGACTTAACCATTGAACTGAAACTTTTGGTGCTCATTATCTGCTTCAGAATGTCCTTGTTTGGTTTGCTTAGTGTTTTTTTTTTTTTGTCTTTTTAACCTCAAACAAGTCAAATATGGTGAATGGAAACAGTGATGCAATTCTGAAGAATATAAATTTGTATGTACTCTGACAGGTCTGTGATCATCCATAGCTGAATGTGACTCATCTTAGGTCTGAAAGGGATAAGCATAGCTTTTTTTTGTAATTATTCTGCTAATAGTGAGCAGTCACTGTAATGTATGGAATTGAAAGTGTAATTAATGACTGATATATTATGCCTGTACAGAAAAGACTGAATTAAGATTCTATAGATAAGTTTTCTTTTTGCATATTCTGAATTTTGAGCACTTTTTTTTGCAATTTTAGCAAATTCTTATTTGAAGTGTTAATTTTATATAAGTGGCTTCGACTGATCAATTATTTATCTGTTATCTTTTCAGAAAATCTTACTAGTTTTTTCACAAATGTGTACTACAGATTAAAGAGGCACAAAACCATCTTTGTTGTTTCATTCTTGAACTTTAAGCAAAACAATGTGAAAACCTGACCTCATTTTGTAAGAGTGATTCCACACTGGTGTTGRCAAGCCTGGAGATATAGATGATTTCCATGAGCTCCATCCATGCAGTGACTGGTCACAAGCACCTGACTGGTGCTTTTTTCTTCTAGATCTTTTGTTACATATAAATTAATAGGAAAGAACATTCATTTTAATGTTTGCTCTTTTTTGTTGAGTGTTAAAAGTCAATTTAGAAGCTTGAATCTCCAAAAAGCAGAGTATGGAACTCTGAAATAAGCAGAGTATGGCATGTTTGCAAGGGCGTTCTGGTTACAGTAGCTAGCTTTTTCCTTTCACCAAGTGCCAGTCAGCCCAGATACCTTAATTAGAATTTCTCTTCAATTACTTGCCATATTTATTTGCCATATTTATTAAAAGATCTGATTTCCTGAAATGTGGGAATATTTTGTAATGGATTTACAACTAGTAAAGTTAAAAGTAGTGCTGTAAGTATGAATCAACAAATGCAATTATCCATCAAGCCTAGAAATTCGATTCAGGAACACTTGATATTCAAAGATATCTCAAAAAAGAATCTGAAGTCAGATTCCAGCCCTCCCAACTAAATAATGCACGTGTGAGCTTTTATAATGCTCAGGTACCTTTTTAGAAGAGGTGTAGTGGAACAGTGTCTTTTCTGACTTTACTGTAATAAAGGAAAGCATTATATTGTCTCACAAATGCTACTCCACTAGGGTAATTTCACTTGCTAGAATGGCTAATTCTGAAATACGTATAATGTTTGTTTGGTGTCACTAACATTACTATAACACTTTGTTTTACCTAGAGGAAAAAGCAGAGTTGTGGTGTGTTTCTATTACCAAAAATAAAAAAATAAAAAAAACTAGAGGCTTACTGTGACTCTTTTGCTGTGGATGAGGAGTCAGTGATTATTTGCAGTTTTCAGTAACTTAGGGTATATCTATATTAGCGTCTTAGTGCCGGATTCTCCAGCACCAAATGCTTTGCTCTATAGATCTATTCCTACTGCACCAAGCTACATGCTAAAGTAGGTGTCAACGGGGATGGTGGGTGGTTTTGTTCACATTACCAAATCTTTCAGAAAAGACTGGGCAGAATGGATGGGGGAGAGCAGAACAGATAAAGACAGGCAATGAAAACATTAAACATAAATTAAGACTTTCATTTTATATTTGTTTAGCTTTTTTAATTTCCTTTTTTTTTTCCTAGAAGAGTGCGAGGTTTTTTTGTTTTTGTTTTTTTAAATAGCAAACAAATCCTCTTTGATTGCCTTTTACTGTATTTARAACTGTCTAATGCCTGTTCTTTTACATACTAGGGAAGGGATAGAAGAGAAAAACTTAGTAGAGATGGACTGCTGCTTTAAAGTTTTTCCCTGTAAGACAAAATGTACTAGAAAAAAGTTGCAAAAATATAAAAAGCCATTCTTGTCTCAGGTGCTGGAAAAATGTAGGCAGAACACATGGTCTTATCAGCTGCTCCAAGATGTGGCAAACCTGTAGAAGGATTGGGCTGTTTGGAATATTATTAAGTTACCTCACTTATCACAGGTTCACAGAACTGTTGCCATGTGAAAACAAGGCCTTGAATGTCAGAGCAAGATCCTTAGAAAGGAGAGAAAAGGGGAGCAGTATAAAATACAAGTGATGTCTCGAAGGTTGAGAAGATGTGTGAGATGATGATTGGTTACAGAAACCCTGAACACCTCAAAGGTGATGGATATAGAAGTAGCATCTGCACCCATATATCTGCTAGGTCTTGTTGGGACAACTTTTCAAAAAGTAGGAGGTTTATTGTCCTAATGAGTACTGTGACTCCAGGGGATGATGAAAGGGATATGGGGTGATGGTAGAAGTAAGTGGACCCAAAGGATGAACTCTACTGCCTTGTTTCCCACCCRGAGTCCTCTTCCACCCATCCTCTTACCCTCAAAACACAGATATAAATCAATCCAAAACTGGATACAATGTATTTGTCATTCTTTTGGATTCTTCAATGCTTTTCTTTTGTTTAACAATTACAATTTTTGCTCCTTCTCTCAAAGGTATTAGATCTCTTTTTTCAGACTAGTTCTGCCTTCCTGCTCCTCTTCTGTGCCTTATTCCATTAACATTAGGATGTTGGGATGCTCTATGAATCTTCACACAGTTTTTGAGACTGCAACCTTAATTAATCTTAAACCCTCTTACAGCCAGTAATGTGAAGCTTCATATCTACTTGTAAAAACAAGTCATACTGTCTATGTGTATAATTAAAATCTAGGAATTGATCATCTGAAATTGTGTTTTTAACTTCAAAGTTGTGAATATCTCAGCTGGGATATCCATACTGCCTTGTTATAGCCACCTAACATGGGAATCTAGGCTGGCCATCTGGTCAAGAGAAGTATACTTTGAATCTAGGGGAATTCTTTATTGCCTTTCTTCCTGTAGAAAGACTAAGAAAATAATCTTCCAAAATTACATGTTTTAACATGACACCTAAAACCAGCTGGTACTTATGCCCCCTTTTCCAAGGCCTGATCTGTGGCAGCTCTTGTGCTTGCCTTTCTGCTCAAAGTAAGCTCATCCATTAGTATTTACAAGATTTGAACATGTAGGTTTGGACCCCCCTGAGCCCCTGTGGCAGCATGCTTGGTGGTACCGAGTCGGCATTTGAGCTGTGCAGAAGCCACAAGTGGTCACCCACAATCACTGGGGTGGGAGAACTGCTTGCATGACTGAAATCAGGAGCTGATTTGTGGGCTGTTTCTTCTGTTTGGAGACTCTGGCTGGGGGCTGAGGAGAAGCTATGGGAGTATGATTCATTCCTGATAAYGAGTGGGTGAAGCTCAGGCAGGCAAAAAGGCTGTGATTCAGTGAAGCTCCTGATCAAAGAGAGGACAGGAAGAGAGCAACCAGAGAGCGAGTTAGTGTATACCTTTTTAAAAACTATACCTACAGGTGTACTACAGGGTCCACTTGCAATAATGTTTTTGGAGGTAATTACCGTTCTTTATA
This sequence comes from Apteryx rowi, assembly GCF_003343035.1. Taxonomy (NCBI): domain Eukaryota; kingdom Metazoa; phylum Chordata; class Aves; order Apterygiformes; family Apterygidae; genus Apteryx; species Apteryx rowi. The sequence goes on from NW_020448775.1 coordinate 219,001, forward strand.
CAAAAATATCCTAATGTTATAATAGAAAAGTGTTCTTGGTGTATTAAAACATTTCTTTATGTGATTTCCTTTATTCACTAGGTAACAGATCAATCCAAATGTCATAAGAAAAACTATAAATTAAACAAAATCACCTTATAAAAGAGCATATTGAACTATTTTACAAAATTTTGTCTGGATGATATTTTCTCTGGGGGAGTCAAGTCACCATTTGAAAGCCTGTAGGACTCAGGGAAGAAAAGAGTAAAGAGAGAAATTACGTAGTGTATTGCCAGCTTCATAGATCCTGGGTAGGATAATTTAGGTGGAGGAACAAAACCCAGAGGTGAAGGTCCTGGTTTCAGAATGTGCTCATGCCATCTCCTTCATTACATGAGACAGGGAACATCTTCAAAAAACTAGCTGACTGAGAAGAAGAAATGGTGACAGTTTTCACTAATAATAATAATAAGTCAAACACTCGTATTTGTTATCCTGTTTTTTCCCATCCTGTTACTTTTTCTTTTAAAGTCCCAACTCTTTCTCATTTTCAGAAGCTGTGCAGAGTTTTAAGGCATTTTGAGGGTTTTGGCATAGACTGACAGGCCTTGGTTATGAATTTCAGGATCAAACTGTAGGAGGGTCTGCTCCCTGGAGCAGAGATTATTAGCCCTTCGTCTGTGCTTTGCCTAGCCTATTCTAGATATTATCCCTAGACGGACAACGACTCTGTTCTGCAGCAGCGAGGCCGCAGCTGACAGTGTACTGACACTGCGACATGGCTGCGTGATTGCCCTAGCAGAGTCCGAGGAGTGCTGATAAGAGCACTCTGGACTTTATTTCCTGGGCTCAGGAATACAGTGTAGGTCAAAAGATATTTTTCTGGCGTTTTCATTGGCCATGTTTCTAGCCCTCACCTAATAACACTATATGCATTCTGTTTCAGTAATGAGAAATTGTTGCTATACAGGGTATCCTTTCAAGCTGGCAAATACATTTTACAGTAGTAATTCAAAAGCAGTTATTATCTATCTTATATGTAGGAATCAAGATTAACAGTAGCATGTTCATGCATATTGCAGTATGCAATATTGCTTTATATTTAGCAAAAATAAATATATTTATATATCTAATATGTTTAGAAAAAATTGACTAGGCATTTCTTAAAGAACGACATACTTATAATTTATTACTATCATTTGCTCAGTTCTAGGCAAGCAGGTATTCTAAGCTTTGGTCTGGGCACTCTGAAAACRGTAATGATAGAAAATATTTATCATTAAGGGAAATTGAGAGGTCAGATGAAACATTAAAATGTTACCTTATGGTCAGCATCCCACCGGTCGTGGACCTAGTTGATGATTTAAGGAAAAACAATCCCATGTATACTTCAATATGTAAAGGAATTACACTATTAATAAACACAGGCAGATAAAGCAGGTGATGTATTGCTATTGAGTTATATGATGTGCAAAGATGGTGGGAACTTGGAAGACATCTCTTTAACTGATTTGTCATATTTATGGAAACAGATTGCTCACTGCTAGTACAGTTGATCAGTGAAGCTGCTTTCTTCATGAATTGCTTTAAAAGTCTCTTTTTGCAGACTTCTGATTTTGAAATCTTTTAACACATTTTATCTTAACTGAGAAGTATGCTTAGAGAATTCATGCAAAGCACTATAGAAATCAAACAGACATTTGTTGCTTACTCATTGGGCATAGGAAAAAGTTTATAGGAGCTCTATGTAAGGTGAAAAAAATCCCCAATTAAGAGTCCAAGGTTTGTATTTATGAAGTAGTTCCTATTAAAACTGCTTTGTGTTCATTTGAAAATAAATTTGAGCTGTAGTTACAAGGACAACATCAAAATCCATTAGGTGTGTGCTGCTAAGGATTGCTTTGTTTGTTTAGAAAAACTCAATAAATGTTTCTGAAGATGTTACTCCATATTGAGAATTCATCTTCCATTGAGCACTTTGGAAGAAAACATTAAAAAATAGTTGTTGAGGGACATACTGTTGTTGCAGTTAGAGCCTTGGTTTTAGCATCTGAACTGTAAATGTAAACCCTGATGACCCATTTACAGAGTTCTTATGAGTTTAGCAATGTGTACTTCATAGCCTTTTTGTCTGAGCTCAGTAATACTTTCTTTTTTTAACCAAAACATTTATGGTGGCAGACTCCACACTTGGGCTTGGGATTTGGAGCTCTTTTGTCAAGGTGCCCTGTTCTCACATTTGAAGTGCAGCTTCAGTGCAAGCCTTGCTAAAAACACATTAGGAAGCTGATTTGGGTATTCTCTATTGAGGGCATGAAAGTGTTCAGAAGCTGTTTCTTCAGAGCAAAGAGAAATAAAGTTTGTGACAAAGGTTGCAAGGGAAAATGATAGCAACAGCCTGGCCTGCGGGCTGCTTGGTGACTGTTTTTATGGCTAAGTCCTGAGTGTTTAAGAAAGGGTGCAATGAGTTACTGTGCTATCTCAGGTGTGGTGCACAGTTCACGTGGGAAGGATGGCATGAGAGTCTTTCAAAATGTCTGATTTGACAAATATTCTAGTTGAAGGCAGTCATCATTCCTGATGCACAGGGAAGTCCCTAACCTGCTGTGCTAATAAAGGCTTGGGTGTTGCCATACTAAAGTAAGGAGCTGTAGATTGTAGGGCAACGTAGTAGAATTTCTTAACTAAAAGTAATGTTGTTTGAAGGAAGCTGAAGGATGAAATTTCTACATTCCCACTGACGACTGTTCTTGTCAGCTACTGTTTCCGACTTTGAATATTCCTCTAAACACCTTCATGGAACTGTTAATGTTGTTGAGAGTTTTGTATCTGAGCATTGTATGGTTATGAACAACTTTTTGGTGGATTAGATTCAGATGCTTCAAATAATTATAAAAATATGCGATGTGTGTGTGTGAGGGAAGAGACAGGGATTTTGCCTCTTCCTTTTTTTTCTTAAAGTTCTACATTTCTAAAAGGCATATCTTGTTCCCATATTCTCTGTTGCTCTTCTTTCTGTTCATTAGATTACCATTTATTGATCTTCACATAGGCCTCCTAAATCTGGGCTCAGTTTAGCTGGCTTCAGTGAAGGCTAGAACTATTTGCAGGGCCAGAATCCAAAGTCATTTCTGGTCCTTTGTTGGACTGCATTTTGTAACTTCTTCCTGTAAGAGGCTAAATTTATCAGTAGTCTGGTCACCTCTGAACTGATTGCCTTAGGACACAAAATTTGGCAGTGAACCCAGGTCCAAATGTTGTGGCTTGAGCAGATTTCCAGCTTCATGGATGAGTGTAGCTGCCTTTAACTGTTTTGCAAAGAGCAGAAATGAATATGTTTTTGAATTCTTTGCTTTGTTAGCTTCTTTTAGAACTTCCCTGAAATATGCAATTCTGGTGTGGTTTATAGAAACAAGTCTAGTTATGTTTTTAAACTTTCTCAATGGAACCCTGATTCCTGTTTTCAGAGAAAGGAGGGGTCTTATGGAGCAATCCAATACTGAGCAAAAACCAGCTACTGCTGCTGACATCTCTTCACCGCTATATAAGGCAAGTAGAGTACATTTCTTGAGAAAGTGCAGTGAAGGCATTTCATCATTTGGAAAGCACAGAAGATAATGACTCACTTCTTTCAAATAAAGGCTTTTCCCAAAGGAAAGTACTAGGACAACTAGCTAGGGTTTGTCATGCTGTACACCTCATTTAAAGTAATCTTTATCTTGTTTTTTTGAAAAGGTCAGGGGAAAGTGGAGAAGATGATGCTGGTTGAAAGTGAAGTTTTGTTTTGTTGTTGCAATTTTTTGTTTGCTTCTTTTGCTTTTCCCCTAGTGATGTCACTCAAATTTCATAGCAGATAGTTGCCTCTCTGGCAAAGAGTACTAGAAAGCATCTATCTTCAAATGTATCAGTGATATCTGTGGAGAAGTCCAGCAAAAGACAATTCTGAGAATGAAGACCAATTTTTCTCTCCCTTGGCAAGGGAGAGAATCACAACCCCTTGCCAATGGGGAGGAAAGTAAGTTTGAGAAACTCCAATCCTCCTAAGAAAAGGAAAAGTGTAAGGGTTCTTGAATGTATTCAACCTTCAATGAAATAACTGTACTGATAACTTTGAAAAACATGTAGGGTAGTCAGCCTTAAACTCTTAATTGTGAAGGGATGAGCCACTTTAATAAGCATCTTGTAATATTATTTTGAAAAAATGGAATTGTGTTTGATCATTTCCATGTGGACTTCTATAAGATTTTGATAGCATCACATGGAAAATGTAACAGCCAAGTTAGGGAAGATAGAAGTCAATGGGAAAATTCAAAACAAATCAGAAAATGGAAAAAGGGATATGGGAACAGGTTGGGACTGAAGGGAATGCTTCTAATAGTTACTGATCTGCATATATAAGCATTCAGGTAGATAAGTCAGTTTAGATTAAACAAGAGGAATCCTTTATTCATTGCAATAGTTGTGGCAAATCAGAAAGAATCTAGATTAGATAGTTCTGAAAGATAGGCCCTGAGATTTGTCATTTTAGTTTTTCAGTATATTATCTTTGGACTTCTCAGAAAAGACTTGTCCTTTACCATACTAATTATGTTTGTAATTTTATTTTATATAAGAAAAAATGTTATTTAAAAAGTCAATAACCTCTGATGCTTGGATTGCTTCTGTGGACTGCAGTGCCTCTTCTGAGGTTACCCAGTGGGATTGTTTCATTTTTTTCCCTTCTAGAGTCCAAATGCACTGGCTTCATTTTCTTTCTCTTGTTTCCATCACAAATTAATCTTTACTTTCCAGCACTTAATTCATTATTCGGGAATTAGTTCAAATAGAACCCCATTTCATGTAATTTAACCCTTTCTAATTCAAAATCAGAAATGACCAAATTGACTAGCAATTCCCTCTCTTTTCTTAAGATGGGAAAAAGCACATTTAAAAAAGTCATTATCATATCCTTTAAAGTCATCTAGGACTATTAAAAGGTGAGATAGTAGATGTTAGAATGTACCTGCAGTATAATACATATGTACTCTTGCAATTGAATGAGTACTATAGATATGAATTTCATTTTCGGTATGTGATTAGATGTCTTTGAATGCAAGCCTAAAATTCATTCTTTTCCTCAGTGGGGATCTATGCAGCTTGGAGGAATTCATATTCTGCTGTTTTTATCTCCTCAGGGGATTCAGGGGTTAGGAGACAAGGAAAGGTTGACTTCTGCAAATGCAGTCAAGTATTAACCAGATGAACGCTGTGCCTTTTGGAGAGAGAATGATTTTCTCATTTTTTTGTAACATGGTTTTGTTTTATACATCTGATGCTCCTATCCAAGTCATTTTTTTTAACCTTTTTCCATATTCTGCCTTGGCAGAATCAAAGGATTCTAATTGTCAAAATTGAAATAAATTGGTCAAATCATGATTTCCCTTTGGACAAAACTGCCCCAAAAATCTTAAGAGAAAAGATGTGCTCATATTTTCAACTGTCATTTATCTGAAGTTTAAAATAAAGAACAAAATAAAGGTTATAGAAGGCTAATATTAAATTAACAGGAAGCAAGCATCTTTCTAGGGGATGTAAAAGAACAAAAAAAACCAGATGAACTCAACAGTTTTAGATGAATGCGGTTTGGCTTGCTTTTTCTTTGTCTCTTTTCCTTCTTAGCAAATGGATACACAATGTTAGTTGATGGAATTAATTCCCGCATCTATGATATTACTCTTAATGTTTAACAATTACGGACCAATCCAAAACCTAGTGGAATCAATGAATTTAAGAACAATCTCTTCAAGATCATGGCTTTTGCTGAAAATATCCCAAAGTTATGGTATACCCTGCAACCAGTACTATTTTTAGCTGATAAACTGTATGTTTCTTTGAAGTAGGCATTGCATCTATGTGGAGTAACTTTCCGATGTGAATAGTTCTGTACTTTGCATGTTTCCAAAAATACTTCTAGTGCATCTTGTCTAAGAATAAATTATAGCCAGCTCCAGGCAAGGAACAGATAGTAGTTACATGGCCTCTGGAGCAGCTCAGAAGGGAAATTAACTCCCAGATCTAAAGACTTGTGCCAAGTTTCTGGCTATTATACTGTAACACTGGAGGTATGCTCTGTCCAGTCATCCATCTATTCCAGCCCTTGAACAGTTCCTCATAAGCTATTGAAAGCCACTTCTGAAAGATAATCCTGTAGTGTGTATAATTCATTATGAAAGGCTGACAGCCTTAAGCTGTAGATCTTTATGTTTTCAATAATTCTTCCCCTTGCCAAAACCTCATGAATATGCCTTCTTTTGTGTGGATACTTCCTTTTCCTAGGTCAAAAGCACCACTGACTGCATCATTCACCTGCATTATTTAAAGAGAGCAATAAGTACTTGAGTCTTTCTATTAGATAGTTTTCAAATCAGATGCAGAAATGACATGTCTTATCCCTGAAAGAATATTAACCTTTGACTTCTTAGTAGTTTATGGTTTTCACAGCTCCTCTAAAAATTTAAATTCAGAAATAAGAAAAGATACTTTGTGACAGTTTAATTTCTCTTAGAGCATGATGTCGTGATGTTTGCACGTGTTACTCATCAATATTACAGGATAATGTATCATGCCACTTATAAATACCTCATTAGATTCTCTGTGCAAACACAGCATGTATCAGAAATATTACAATTTGAATGTATGCAGGATTTATATTTCCCTAGGGTAAAGTAAAACTTGAGACTCATTATAGCATCTCTAGGCCCAGGTGGATAGCATACCAGGTCTCAGCTGGTTAGCTAAGAGCCTCATTTGGATTCAGGGCAACAGGAAATGTGTCCTAATCAAGGTGCTAGGCATGTATTCAGCTTGGTCATGTGCTAATCAATGTTTGCTCATTCTCTGTGAGATTTTCTTCCTTTGCTCCTGTATCTATTGTGTGAGATAAGTAAAAGTTAAATGCACTGAGGAAAAAGTAATGCTTTACTTGTAGGGCTGTTGCCAAAAACAAGAACCATGCAAATGACTTTAACATTCTTGTTATTTTCAACATTTTGCTACTACTAATTTTCATCCCACAAGTTCAAAAAATATATTTTTAATCATTATGTATAGAAATAGCATACTTTAAAACAAATTTTAGAGCAAACCCAAAGAAATGGTAAGTTGGAGGATGGGAAAGTTTGGAAAGGAGACTAGAAAAACCTGTTTTTTGTGAAGCAAAGCCTTGGATGATACAACATCTAAATAAGTAAACAATAAAAGTTCATAAAGCTTTGTTGCAAGGTCCCTTATACCCAAAGCAACATGGAAATTTGTTTGTCTCCATTAATAAGAAAAAGGCTAACTGATTTGTCAGAACTTGAAAAGATAGTTTAGGGTATGATGTAAGAATTTAAATACCCAACTCCCCCTCCACACACACACTTCTTCAGACACTTATTCTGGATTATTAATTAAATGAGAGGTTGCATGAGATTATAATAAATTTAAAAAAAAATGCTTTTTGTTTTGGATGAACTATTTTCTGTACCAAAACAAAACATATCCTCCCTTAAAAATACAAAGTAAAAAAAAAAAAAAGTAAAAAAAAAGTTGAAAAATACCTGCCTGAGAACAGGTTACTCAGATTCTTTTAAGCAAGTTTAACGTCTTTCCTTTCATGTGTTGGAGACAGTGCCTGAATCTAAGCTGCTTATTCCTTTCATTGATGATGTAGGTTTATGTAAAATGATCTGATCTTTGAAGAAAACTGAATAGAACTGTCTTCAGAAAACATCATTTTATTTTGTGCTGTACTTTGTTTTTGTTTTCAGTATGTTGAATCTCTTTCTCAATATTTATACAGTCTTTTTCAGAGCAATTCTTTGCGAGGAATTATGCTGCTCACCATTTGGAGCAAGATATCTATTTGTATGGATAAAGAATGCCAGTGCACTTTCCAGGTGCAGCACTTGTCCCCTTTCTTCCTCTTGAAGTAGACACGTTTGGGATTTTTCCTGCCTCACAGGAATTTCTGAGTGGGATTCATCTTGTCTAACTCTGGCTATCTAAAAGTCAGATTATTATATTTCCTCATAGAAATATCAGTACTGGGTGAGTACAAGGGTTCTCCTGGACCAGTATTCTGTTCCCATCAATGGCTATAAGCAGATGCTTGGGAAGAGTAAAAACAGGGACAGGCTGTGTACTTTCCTAGCTCCCAACTCTTTTCCATTCAGTTGATTTCCAGAGCCTGAGGTGGTCTCTGTGTGTTTACTAACCCCCAACAGATATCTCTTCCAAGTACTTGTTTATTCTTCCCTTGAGCCCATGTAAACTTTTAGCAATCACATTGTTCCCTTTGTGCAAGCTCCTTACATCAGCTTCCCATTGCAGAAAGAACCACCTCACTTGGACTCCTTCTAGTTTCATTTGATGCTCCTAGTTCTTGTATTGGAAGAGGCAGAAAACGGTCAATCTCTATTTCCCTTTGCCACGCCATTCATGATTTTAGAGTTATCCTATCCCTGTCTCCTCTCCAATCCCCATCTCTCCGTCATCTGGTTTTGAGGCCCTACCCATGAAGCCACATGTAATATTGAACCTGTTCCCTGCCTTTGATCCTCCTTACTGCTGTTCCCTGAATCTTTTCCAGTTCTGCTGTATGTCTGTTTTGAGATGAGAGGATAAGAACTGCACCCTGTTCAAGATAAAGGTGAACCACAGACTTATAAACTTTCAGCTTGGTCTTTGTTTAATTTTCTATTCCTTTCCTATTAATTCCTAATAGTTGATTTACTTTCTGACTGTTACTGAACACTGAGCTGGTAGTTCCATGAAAGTAACTATCATAATCAGTGTTCTCTCTCTAAATGGTAATAGTCAGGTCAGAATCCATAATATTTTTATATAGGAAGTTCAGATGGATTTTTCCTGTGTGTAGCATTTCATATTTATCTGTGTTAAATTTAACTGCCCAGTCATTCAGTCTTGTAAGGCTCTTCTGGATTTCTTCATAGTTTGCCTTTGTCCTCACCAACCTGAATAAGTATCAGCAGCAAAATTTGTCTCCTCCATGCTCATAGCTTACCCGGGGCATTCAAGAATTCTGTAATAGGGCAGGTGTGGCTCAGGTTCCCACAGAATTACTCTGGTGGTCCCTGTCTATTGCAAGAACTGACAGTTTATTCCTACTATCTATTTCCTGACTTCTAACCAATTAGGTATCCCTGGAAGCACCTTTCTTCTTGTCCCATTGCTGCCTAGTTTTTTAAATGCCTTTTGGTGGAGGAAAGCCTTTAAAAATCTAAGCAGATTGTATCCACTAATTATTGTATTCATGTGTGTGTTTATGTCTCCAAAGTGTTTACCAGAAAGGACCTCATTCTACAGAAGTAACATTGACTCTTTCTTATCAGATTATATGTGTATGGGTATCTTCTAATTCCATTTGTTATTACAGTTTCTGTTAATCTGACCTGTAACCCTAATGCCTGTATCATACAACTGTCTCTTCTATCTCCCCTATAACCACTTCGAAAAATTCACTTCACATTTACAATATTCAACTACTGAGGCAGCTTGATGGGAGAGGTTACTCACTACTGCCAGTAACTCATAATTTCATCCCTCAGTTCTCTCAGTACTCCTTGGTGAATGCCATGTAGTTTTTGCATTTTGTTACCTGTCGTTTTTCAATAACTGTAAAATAGAATATGGAATAAATTGAAAATTTCAGGTGTCTCCTTTGTTGATTCCTGCCTCTCCCCCCACCCCAAAAGACTTTAGGATGGAAATCTTATCAGTTTCTTTTACAGCAGATTTATTTTATTCTTTGCAATGATCTTGTCCTCTCTCAGGTTTCTCTTGTATACTTATCATCAGTTGGCCCTATAGACTTTGGCAAGGTTCTTGCTTCTGATGTGTTTAAAGAAAGATTTAGTATTGAGTTTTAATTCCTTTTTCCAGTTGCTCCTCAAAGCATCTTTTGGACCTTCCTAGTTATATTTTGACATTTAATCTGCCAGAGTTCACGATCATTTCCTTTTCCTTAGCTTTGACACAGCTTCAGCCTTCTGAGAGATGCCTTCTTGTTTCTAATAACTTCCCTTACCTGCTGTTCAGTCCTGATGACCTTTTTACCTTTTCTTAAACACTTTTTAAAAAAATCTGTAGTATGCATTCATCAGTCCTGGGAAGCAGGGATCTTTCAACAATTTCCACACCATCTGTAACATTTTAATTCTCTTAGTTGCTCTTTTTAAACAAGTTTCTGCATCTTTGTGTAGTTCTCCCTCTTGAAACTGAGCGAAACTGCTGTGGATGTTTTTGGCCTTTGTTGCTCCTATAGGGATGTTGACTCTTGATTTATGGTTGCAGTTACAGAATTTATCTAGATTCAGTGCAAAGTTCTGAGCCAGGCCCTGTGTGCTACTCAGGACACAGTTGAGGGATGTGTCCCAGTTTGTGCACTGCCTAAACAGCTGCTTCAAGAAGTGCTCACTGATTGCCTCATGAAAATGTGATCTCTGTGTTATGTTCCAACGTGACGCTTTCTAATCTTCATGAGGGTAATTGAAGTCTCCCGCTGTTCTTGTATTTCCTGCCCTTTCTGCCCCTAATCTCTCATGGTGTATCACAGTCAGTGCCACCATCGTATTTGGGTGGTCGGTAATGTGTTATGTTCTTCCTATTCAGGCCTGAATATCAAATTTTAGTCCCTGTGGACATTAAGTCACTTGATCAGGTAAGTAGTTTGTCAGTTTTGATTCTTATCAAATTGGGCTTCTGTGGTCCAGTGAGGGTTGAGAGCATGAGTGTAGACATGAGGCCATGAGGCAGGAAGGGGCCAGAAACACTGTTCAGGGTATGGGCTCTTGCTCCCAAGATTCACCTCAGTTTTCTCCATGGTCAAAGGGAGAAATTGTTCCAGATAACAATTAATGCCCCCTTCTTCAGGATAAGACTAGCCAGTTTATTCTTAGTCATATAAAGTTATATTGGCTGCTTCTAAGTTATTTTTCCAATTGCAAAATACATATAACTATTCAAGGTCTCACTGATGAAGGATTTAAGTGCCTACAGTGCGTTGTCGGTGAAATATAAGCTTGTCATGTACACTGATTGGGATACCCTCCTCCCTCCTGTTGAAACTGGTCCACTTACTCTCTTTGAGAGTTGAGTTGAGTTGAGGAACTCCTTAGCAGTTCGGACTCCCAAGGGGAGGGGAACAGAAACAGGATACAGTGGTTCTGATGCTTGGTCCAAGGACCTATTTTTATATTAAATAGCTGTTGGGTAGGAGAAATCCTTGGAATGGGGACTGTCTGCCAGTAAAGTAACTTTACTCTTCAACTCTCTCAAGCTTAGGCCAGTTCTGCTTAAGCACAGAAACTCCGTTCCAGGCAGCTGAGGAATTTTGAAGTCCACATTTTAGGCGTTAAAAATTCTACTCTTTTCAGGGAAAACTGATCTCTTCTTTATATAGAGAGTTGGATACACAAGGATGGGGGAAAGAAAAGGATGAGAGTTGTATTTTTATACCTGAATCATGTTCTTTCTTGAGCTTTGCATGTAAATGAATCTAAGCCTCCTTAAGTAGCTAAGAAGAGGTACATTATTAATTTAAGAGGAACAGATGAGTTATATTGATTTAGCAATAGAAATAGCTATATTTGCTTGATATAAAGCTTAATATTTCACAATATTTAAGTGATGAATCTGAGACAATTTCTGTGAGAAAGTGAGCCTTATGTGCTATTCCAGCTGTAAAGGTGTAGGGACTAATCTATGTCTGCTTTTAAGTTGACAAAAGCTGTGGCAGCCCATGCCAGCTGCTGAACTACCTCCAAATATCTAGAAGGCAGTTTCATCAGCTGCTGCAACTTATCAAACTTAAAATCTCTTTTCTTATACATTAAAAAATATATATTCTTGGTGAATGTCCCAAATAATGAATACTAGTTTTCATATATATGAATTTACTAGTTTCTGATAATTTCAAATTTAGTAGACATTTGATGGGGTTGCAGTATTACTGTCTGAAATCTTTAATGCTAGGCTAAAAGAAGCCCCTTGTGGGCTTCCTAAGTAGGGAGAGTGTGGTCTGGTTCTTTTTTGTTTGTTTGTTTGTTTGTTTGTTTGTTTTATGACCATACTAAGAGGAAATATCTAATGGGTGACAATTCTCAGCTTTGATGTTAGTTTTCAGCATATATGACTCTGTGGACTATGTTTCATAAGCTACTTCACAGGGATTTTAATGATCGCTCTCATTTTTTTAAAAGATAAAGACTTTTATAGTACTTTCACTTAGCAAAAATACTGTCCTTCTATAAATATGTATGTTCCTGTTTAAGAAGCCAGTGAAGCTGCTTAAACTGACAGCTCCTGCTACAGCCAGAATTATTCCTTATCTATCTAAGGATTTATATCCTTTTGTTCCATTTTATGTCATGTAGATTTTCATAGTGTAGTGTCTGAGCAGTTTTTTGAAGTGAAGGAAGTAATGTGACTAACATCCATCATATCTGTTCCTGCATCTTCTCCTTATAGGAAAAATGAGGATACTGGAGATGCTTCAAGTTTGTAAATGAAGTCAAAGCCAGAAATAACTCTTAACCATAGGTGCCCTTTAGTTATTCATGAAATTCATTCCAAACACTTAGCCCTAGAGAAAATGATGCCTCTAGTGAAGATGAGCTTCACTGTCACTGTAGAAAATTTCAGCATGTCAGAGAAACAATGCTTTTGGCAACATTGCCTTCCAGTTAACCTGGGTTGAAACGATCTCATTCCTTAAAGATAATAATTGAGACCTTGGGCAAGAATAAATACTGCATGCAGGGCCAATTCAGGAAGCAGAGAACAAATTTGCTACCCAGACAGGAGGCAGTGCTGCTTGAAGGAGGCGCTACAACATTTTGGACTACTTCGTGTTTTCTAAGGGCTGAAGGCTACAAACTGAGACATACTGTATTGCCTTGCTCAGCTCCAAATACTTCATGATCACTGCCCATTGACATGAAAGAGGTGACTTCATTTCAGTGAAGAAAAGCAGTCCTACTGACAGGCTCATGTTGTGGGTGCCTCTAGCAAAAAGATTACTTCAGAGTGAGTTTTAGGTCTATCCTGATAAAATATCAGCTCTAATGCCCTACTCTGGCTAAAAGTGTTAACTTGACACCCTCCCACTTCCTCCAGCTGATCTAAATAAACAAAGAAATAATAATATCCATGAAGTCTTTCCATGCCAGATTTTGCTCCTAGCTGTATACCTACTATTTTCACCTCCATGATAGTTGCTTGTGTATAACCAGGGCTGGAATTTGGCCCTTAATACTGAATGTGTCTTCATTCTCTCTAATGTAGGTCAAGAGAGGAAGTTAAATGATGACATTGTGCTGCTTACTATGGCATTTCCCAGGTGTTTGTGTAGTCCCTACTGATTGCCTTGAATCATTAATCAAAGGGTAACTGCACTGCACAGCCCACAATGTATTCTCAGCAGGCACATGCATTGATGATGCTGCACCAAGAAAAAAGACTTAATTGCATTGACAGTACAGTTTTTTCACAGTTTAGAGTGTTTATCAAAATTGTGCTTGTAGCATCTAAAAATACTGTAATTAATGCAGCTTTTGGCCTCTTCACACACTGTTTTCTTTTTAGTTTCTTCTGTTAAAGAAGACAGCTGTTTGGGAGGAAAACAAATTCATCTCCTTTCCTTYTCTCTCTCGCCTCCTGTTTTGTATTTGAGTGCATCAGTAGGAGGCTCACAGTTTGTTGTAAATGTTCATTCACAGTTTCTGCAGTTTCCTACATTCATATTCACAAAGTCAGAATATTTCAAGATGTCCTTCATATCAAGATACTGTTACATGAGACGTACAGAATACAGATTTCAGGGGCTTTGCTGCCCAAGACAAAACAATGCTCTTTAAGGGAACAAAAAACACTTGCCTTTGGGAGAGAGCATGTAAATTTGGGTCAGTCATTTCTTCATTCTTAAAGTGTTTCCTTTCATTGCTGATCTAAATGTGGCTTGCGGCTATTAACAGGGACAGTGTATAACAGAATAAAGAAAATAAACCTTCCTTGACCAGAAAAAGCATCTGTAAGATTAGATTGGTGCTGGTGAGTTGGGCTTGTGACACCTCTGGGCAGTTGGGTCTTGGCTCATGGGCAGGCCAGCACAATCCTTTTTTTTTTCCCTATTAAATGTGCAGACCTGTGAGAACAGGAAAGGACCCCAAAATTGCTATGCAGTTTGGGCCGCCACTGTGGGCTGCTGCTCCTGGGCCAGGCAGCCTGCACACATGCAGGAACTGCAAGCCCACAGGAAACCCAACCTGCTTAGCAGCTGTGTATGCTGTCCTGTGCAGAGGGCAGAGATAATGAAAATTTGTAATGGAAAGAGATCAGACTGGGTTAAAGAAAATATTAAAAAATACAAAATCTGTTTGAACCTTAAGAAAAAGGAGACTTGACATCTGTTTTGCTCTCACCTCTGGAGAAAAATAATACCATGACTCATTTTTGTCATCCATCTACTGCCATTAACTATTGTAAAGTGCTTTGCTACTTTATATATCCGCATCAGGTTTTAAAATGTTCAAGTTGCTATATATTGCCTTGTAAATCTTGTATTACAGTGAAAAAGGCTGTGTATGTAGCAGAACCTTGCAAAGCTGCAATTTCACCGAAAAGACAATTATTACTTCATAGACTGCAAGAGTAAAGCTCAAGTGGTGCAGTATATGAAATCCTAAGGTTAAATTATGGACTTTGCCGTAATGTTACTCTGGACTTTATACTTCTGCTGCTGATGTAAGACGTGCAGCTTTATCAAGACAGGAGCCTATTGAAAACCTTTATCATAGTTTGGCATAAAAGCTTACACAGAGTATATGTATACAGCATGAAGGCTCGAGATCGTAGAGGAAGCAGAAGAATACTGAGTTCATTCAGTACTTTCTGCTTTGTGAATGAAGATGTTCGGAGCCAAGCTGCCTGCCAGTGTATTGCTAGTTTACAGTATTTGAAAATCAAGATTATTTTAAACTTATTATGCTAGACAGCAGCCCTAGAAAACATTGAATTAAATGATTGTATGGCAGTTTTAATAGCTAAGTATTAGGATCCACAACAGTTATCACGTAACATGCTGGTCCTGCAGTGGAGCCAGCATCCACCTTAAGCCTATGGGAACGTTTTCACCATCTTCAGTGAGTTTTGGATGATAGGGGATTCAAAATTCACATAAAGAAAGCACCCTGGCATTAATTCTGGTTGTTTGGGGAAAGAAGGAGTGGGGGAAATCCTGCCACCAGAAGGAACAAACATTTTGATGGGTATTTGAGATCCAGAAGAGATTGTGTGTATGATATGACCCCCTCAAAAGGAGGGCAAATTTGGAGAGAGGGCTAAGAAGACCAATTGCACCCAGTCCCATAGATATAAAGCATTTGAGATGGGACTCTTTGGGGTGCTGTCTGGAGTGAGGAGCAGCAAGGTCAAAGCTTGCTAAATTGCCAGGGTTGCACAGCTGGACTGAGCTCAGCTCTGAAGAGGGCTGGAGCTTTCCCTCCTTTCCTTTGGATTCTGACTTGTGGCCTCTTGGCATAAAAGAGATTTGCAAGACAAGTACAGAACAAATGCTCTAGAGTGTGTCTTGAAGACATAACTTCTATTGGACTTATCTCAGTTAAAATGATTTAATTTTATTTTTATATCATAAAATAAATCATTTTAATAAAAAAAATCCACATTAAAATTTCATATTTAAATTTCATAAACATTTAACTTCAGTTTCTCCATCTATAAACTAAGGGATAATTCTCACTATGCCCATGACAGGAAGATCTGTATGAATGAATTAGCAACACGTGTTGACTGAACTGAAGGAAGTGAGTTAAGTATTATTAAAGAATAAAATCCACAATGGTCAAAGGAGAAAAATTTATTAATAAAAATTAAGTGCATTTTAAATAATTAAGATTTTAATGAAGCCACTTTTAACATAAGTCTTTACAGACAATTAATGCACATAAATCATTTTGCCACCTTCAGTATCTTAAAGTGGTAGTTTTTATGAGATGGGACAACTTGAAAATTTCTATATGTCTTCTGGAAAATTTATTAGGCAGATAGATTATTTAGGGCTGTCAATTATTATAATCTCCCAGTATAATGTGAATTTAATGCCTTTGAAAAAAGATGTCACTTTCTTATGTTGTACAAACTCTGCTCTTGGAAATGCTGCATTACAGATTAGAATAAGCTTAATACATGTGGATTCTGAATCTTAAAACCACTGATTCAGAAGGAATAAGCTGTGTCTGAGGTGTCCCTTGAACTGGTGATGCAGCTTGCACTGACATCTCTCTCCTGTCATTAGGAAGACAACATTAAGTTGTAGTGATTATGCCACTGCTATTAAATTTACTTCCCTTTAAAGGGGATGAAAAAAGGTTCCAAACCTTCTGTACCTGAGACTAAATCCTCAGCTGAAAACAGCAGCAGTCTTTGCACTGCAAGATTTTTTTCGTTGTGTAACAGGTTGTGGAGAATGATGGGTGCAGTTTACAACTTCCTGCAGCTTGTTAGAGAAGGCTATAGATGGAAAATTATTTTGTAATTGAAAATTATTTTCCATTTTCCAGGAAATGTGGCACTTGAACGTGTGAGATGGATAGGAACGAACCTTTGTTTTGTGTGGAGCTGTTGTTTTGATTTATAACTGTAAGATAGCACAGAGGCTTTTTCAGTCTTTAAAGAGGCCAATGTTATAAGTGAGAATACTGACATTTGCAAACTTTTTTATGTGCTGATGCTGCAGGGAGATGCCAAGACCTGCTTTTCTCTCCCCCAGCCATTCCTACCCTCATTCACTTAGCAGAGACTCTGGTGTCCTTCAGCTTAGCAGAAAGAGAAGAAAAACAGCAAAAAGGGAAACAGCACTAATTAAAGCTTAGCCTAAAAAATGTATACGGATTTTAGTGATGTAGCAGCTTTTTAGCCAATCCTGTTTTTCAGGATCCCCTGGATAAGGCAGAGAGGCAGCAAAACCTGCACATGGCAAATGTCTTCCCTGGCTTAGCTGGCGGGACACTGTAATGCCGTGTCCTCACAGCAAGGGCAGCGATACTATAGCACTATGTGGCACTGATATTTCAAATGTCTTCAGACCAAAAAAAAACAACCAAAAAAACCCACACTACAATCACTTCCTTAAAGAAGTAAGTGTGAAGAGAAGAGACGTTAGAGAAGAGGCAGTAAAGGCCAGGCTGGGATCAACCCAAGAGAGAAACTGCTGTATACAGGTTATTGGTTACATTTTGTTCAGCATAGGATAATCTTTACACATGCAGTCTCAAATTATTAACCCTATCTTCACTTGGCAATTTACAAAGTTTTTGAGGCAGAATGGCAACTTGAATGGAAATTCAGAAGTAAAATAGCAATTTAATATCAACCTTCTTTCTAATACTATTACTAGCCTATTTCATGTAATCTGTTTCTTTTCCTGTGCTATTTTTAGAATGCTTAGTAAAGTCAAATGATAAAATACAGGTGCTATTAACAATTTTTAAATTGTATAGTTACACTAATATTACAAGTCATAAAAATATTTGTGTTTAATTTTGTCACTTACATAAAGTTGGGTTTGGAAGTCCACACAGAACAGTTCTGGGAGTGCAGTTACCAGAGTAGTTTGCAGGGGGGCGGTCCTCTCAAACAGGTGTTTGTATGATTGTAGTTCCAGTTGCTTTAGAAAAAGCCAACTTGTTATTTTCAATATCCTACTGCTGCATAATACATCTGGTATAAACGTCTTGTGATAAAAAGTGAGCTAAGGCTGCTGCCTGTTATACTGAAAAAAGATCCGGAAAATGGAACTTTTTCATTATGTATATAATTTGGAAAAAGGAGTTTTAAACAATTTGCTATTTAAAAACTTAGTCTGTTTCTGCTCTTAAACACAGATAGTAATTTTGAGTGATAATTTAGCTGTCCTTATATCTCAAGTGTTGTTAAGTTTTTTATTGCTCTTTTAAATTGTACACTAAATCCCTTTAACAGTCACAGGAGTTATGGACTCTGCTGAATCCTGTATCTCTTGTTGCTTATTAACCTAACACATAATTCTGTGTGTTTATGAAAAAAAGAAACATAAAATCTTCCTTAGTTATCAAAAACGTACAGATTTTGAACAAAACCAAGTGATATTTACTACAGCATCTATGATATCCTATTACAACCTGATATTATATTTTTCCTTAACTCATGGATTAACTTATCCCACATTCAGGTGATGTGTTCTTGGCGGACTGCAGGACCACTGTGAAACTCTTGAGGAATTCATGTGAAATTCAGAGGAGCAAACTTACACCAACACTCCTCTGCTAGGGTGATGGGGGGAAAAAAAAAGGAAAAAAAAAGAAGAGCAGAAATTGTTAGGTCTGAAAACTGCTTTGCTCCCTGTACTTCTGTGGCTATACATTTTGGCGTTTTAGCAACAGTAGCTGCTGTCTGTAGAGCTCCAGTGTTTGTTGTCCTGAAATCCACATCTTTTCCATCAGTTTTTGATACCAGCCACATTGATAAATTATATAAACCAGGTCATTGAACTAGTGCTCCTTAATCCACCAGGCAACAATCCTTCCTCAGCTTCACTTGGATGTTTATACTGTTTCTGTGGTTTTGGATCAGATCCTGTTATTAAAGCAAGTGTATTAATCTTTCCACACTCCACCTTATCTTGAGAAGACATGTGTAGAAGCTTCTCTTGCCACTCACCCGAGGTGTTTCAAGCGTTTCTGGGACTTCACTGCAGTTCACCATTGTGTAACCAAGATCATTATGACTCTTTTTGTTTCTGTATTGCCCCTACACAAACAATTGTTAGCTTGATGCAGAATGAGGCCATTTCCTAATCAGAGAACTTTGCCGAAAATGCCATTTTTTCTCCTGTATTGCTGAATACAGTAACACCACCCCCATTCCATCGTGCTTCAAAACTTCCAGTACAGGACCAGACTCTGTTAACAAGGTGGGGTTTTCCATTACATTTGCAGCTACCGTACCAGGACTGGTACTATTAGTCTCCCCTGTGTGATCGTACTTAATCTCTGTGTCCCAGAGAGTGGAGGGAGCGGATCCCTCTAATGTTTAAGCCTGACTGCTCTTCAGCCAGTGGGGCTGAAGGTGTTTTCCTGTAGCCAGAGATCACATGCACTGGTTTCACTGCTTGGCTCTTGGGATCCTCTCTTCCATTTCTAGCATACAGTTCTGCCAGTCTATGCATAAAGATAGTAAGTGGTTTCTTATTCCATTTGGCTGTATCTTCTTCCAGGCTCTCCATTTTCTTTCCAAACCCTATTCCTGTTCTGCTTCAAATGCCATCTTCATGACTCATCCAGCACTCCTGGAAAAATGAACATAAAAACCTCTGTGTCTTCCTGTAAGCAAGCCCTACACCCACGATTGCAGAGGTCCGCCTCGTCCTCACCTTCCGGAACCTGGGCTTGTTTGCCTTCAGGCCTGTATTAGCATGCATAATAACTGCTTGTATTTATTTGCCTTGTCCTTTTTGATTATGGTCCTTAAGTGCTTTTCCTTCATGGAGACTCTTCAGCCCTCCTAGCCTGCCCTTCCAAATCCACCCAATTTACATTAGCAGGATTCAGAGGTCCCATAATCACTTGCAATGGGTGAGTGAATCCTTCAGTGCTACAGTTTTGAGTATTAGCTCATTATAACTACGGAGTCCAACCTCCCACCAGCATCAGTTTAACAACTACAGACAGTAACTGTTTTCTAACAATATGTGACTCTGGACCCTCGTCTGGTTTTTGTTCTTCCAAGTGAAGCTCCATAGACACTATTCCAGTTGCCTTAACACATCTCACCACTGGCTGTAACCAGGGTAGCCTGTAATTCCCCTTGGCTGGGGTTTCTGGGGGTTCAACACTTGGTGGCTGTACAGGCTGCCTTAGCCACATGATTTTGATCAGTATTGATTAAACGAGGCAGCGCTTCTTAAGCCACCAGCCACCCCATGCAGCTATTGCCATCCAAAAGTCTCAATTCTTTAGCTAAAGCCCAGACCTGAGTGGTATCCAGTTGCATTTCCTACAGCGCCTTTCTCTTGCGCTGTTCCCTGCCCTGCTATATTTGCAATATCTTTATAACTATGGGCTGTACTTGTTCATATGCCTGCATATGCAATGGGACATATGAACTCCGGGGTCTATACTCTACAATTTACTCTCACTTGGAGGAGGCTTAGTTGGACTGGGATCACCCCGAATGTCTCTGTGCCGATCCTCAGGATCTCATTTTGCTGTCTTCCAGTTCGTGCTGCAGCCACTCTACCCATTTTACTTGGTAACTTCTGTTTAAGCTTCTCAGTTGTCTTCATATAGAAGTTGTGTTTCTCACCTTTCTGTCTCCTCTTCTACGGTATCTTCAACACCATTATAACAGCCGCTTTAGCTTGAGCCGACTCACATTTTTCTTCTACCCTCCCCACCACATTGTTTTATATCCAAAACTTCTTTTCTTAGTCTCTCCTCCCATCCTTACCATACTTTTGTTGCTACAGCTGTTTCCAGCCCTTCTGCAGCAAAGGTGCATTCCCTGGCCCTGTATTCCCCAGCGTGATCCCCGTAGCATTTGTTTTCTTCCCCTAATGCCCTGCTCTTATCTTCATGTGCTTGCACGCTCTGCCTGCCTGCTGCCTAACATTCCTTGGAGCCCTGGTCACTCTCTCTGTTAACTCCTCCTTTCCCATAAACAATCCACTCTTTTTCAGGCCTTCAAAAATTCATACAGCATTACTTAAAAGACAATGAAAAGCCTCAGTTGTCCAGGGCTCAGGAACTCACTGTCCTTTCCATGGTCCTAGTGTAGAAACCATGCACCTCTCCTTCAAAGACTACTGCTATATTCCTTGATGGTTTTGAAAAAGCTGCGATCCTTTCACTGTCCTGCTTCGGCATACATGGGTTATGACCTTTTTACCATCCTGGTATTCAAGTGTTCTTGTTCACTGTATGTGACAATGATATGATTTCTATTCCTGCTCCACTCAGACTCTCACAGTCTTGCTCTCATAGCTTTGGTTGTTGAGTTGTCTGCATTCTCCATCAATCCATTACAAGAAAAACGCCTTATGCTGCTTGCAGGACGCACCTGGTGCAGAGTGGACTAAAGAGAATAAGACTGACTTTGTTACTACTTCTCACTAAAAAAAATTGCAAAAAGCTGCTAGCACTTCCCTCGTGCTAGGCAATTCTTGGGAACACTCACATGTGTTTTAATATACACAAAATCGCAGGCAGAACCCGATCAAAGGGGAATCAGTCCTTGCCTGGATGCTCACATGGTAGGTGGACTCTTCTATCTGGCGGTCATTGTGGTGTCTGTGTACTATTTCACTTCATGTTGCTCTTTATATAGTCCATTTTCAAGGAGAAACACTCTTGATCTAGTCTGAACAAGTTTTATGTGCAATTCACTCTGCAAATACAGTAGTGTGTATACAGCTGTATTATGTATCAGTGAAATGTTTTGTGAGGCGGCCTTAGTTTTGCAGCAGCTTTGCAACTTACTCATATAGCAAAGCATTTATTTGCACTAATCTGCTAAGCTCCTGTGAGTCCATGGCAGCTGCATTCTGCAKCAGAAATAGTCGGGGTCAGCAACAGTGATGGGATGTTCAGGTCAATGGAATTTTCTGTACTGGATATTGTCCACTTCTAGCAAAAGTTAAGTGGAACTGAAATGCTTTGTTGGTTCTTTCAGCTGTATCATGACTATTGCAATTGCATTTCTTATTTAAAGCTCTAAGAGATGAACAAGTCTGTCAGGTCACTACAATTATTAAGAAGTTACATTTGACTCTTTCTATAGTAAGGAAAAGCAATACAACCTGCAACTTAGTAAAAGGCTCCAAAGGAAGAAAAAAATTGGGTTTACCTTAAGTTTTGCAGGGAGGGGGTTGCTTTTTAGAGAATCTGGAGGGTGGTTGTGTTTTGATTATTAGTCAGTCCTCCAYAGAGGGCCTGGCTCTGAGTGCTGGGGATTGACTGTGAGAAATTAAATATCATTGTTTTTTTTATTTTGTCTGTGTTTAATTTCCCCATTCAGTTTCATCACGGTTGAGCAAACCTATGGACTTAATGAGTTGTCCATCATTTCCCATGTATGGAAGCAGTGGCAGTTTTTAATAACTTGCTATCATCAGCATCTTTGGCTAACCCTTAGCAAATATAGTCTGCAGTGTGATATGGGTTTTCAGATGTTCCTAACAGAACGGAAATTGTGAAGGCAATGTTTTCAGTTCTCCTGTCAGAACTGCCTTTTTGATAATGAAAATGCACTGGATTTCTTGCATTTATTTTGTATTTTATATATGCTTTGGCCAGCCAAATTGTTTTATGTGTCTCTCCTTTTTTCCTGCCTGTTGCAAGAGTGTGAAATTCTGGAAGTCTTAGGCTATTCCACACCCCCTTCCCCTTGCAACTGGAATGTTTATTATAGCCCACTAGTGATTATTCCTTGCAGGTTTGGCTTGTAGCATCCCCAGGACTTCTACCGGCCTTTCTGGGAGAGGAAGGGACTGTAATACATGCCYCAGCTTACCAGAGCTTTCTGGTTTATGGTGGCCAGCCTGACAGTTAACCCCATTTGATTTAGTATTTCCAAAGAAATAGGGAAGTTGATGCTTATCAGGTGACTCAGACATCTTCATCACTATCCTAGTTACAAAGATTGAAAAAACTGACAATAAAAAAGTTTGCAGTAATGCAAGTGGGTGTGAAAAAATAACATATRTTAAAATTAATACGGTTGACTCCTTAGCTTTTTTGTGTTGACTAATTTGTGAGGTTGCCCATTTAATCTGACAGTCCCTTATGATTTCAAAGCTCTTAGGCTCAGGAATAATGCAGTACTGCTGTTGGAGAAAGCTGTTACTGGAAGGGTCAAGAAATGGTCTCTGACCACCCTTGCGTTGTTGGCAGGTTCATCTGGAATCTCCCTCAATCTTTTGAGCAAGACAAGAGAGGCAGAAAAGACTAGCACAGCTCACTCCTTCGGGAGGCTGTGCTCCATTCTGTCGCTGCTCAAGACAGAAAGCCTCTTTCTACTGAACCTTCCTTATAAAGGTTAAGGTTATAAAGTTATGAGGTGCCCTGTGATTTGGCACTGAGATATCACAAGAAATATGAGCGCTTACATTATTATTGTTGCTCTTCCTCTGAATTTTTTTTTTGATCCACATATCCATTGTTTTACATAATTGGATTGCATTCATTTTGAAGATGGCTTTGAAAATTTTTAGAATTTATCATATGCATGATCACACATGCATCTAGCAACATGACTGAAATCTGTTTCCCCCTTTCCCCAGACTACACATTTTTAACGTGATGCTTAAACACAAATGACTATCAACATTGAGAAGTGTGGTTTGGATTAGCTGGCACCTCATTCTTCCGTTTGATTTTGGATGCAATTCTGAGAACTGAAAGTATCCTGTCGTTATGCATCTACGTAAAAAGCCAATAACTCAAAAAGGTGCTAGCAGTTTGAGTAGGGGGTGTGTGCTGTAATGATAAAGATGAATTTACCTGACAGCATTACCACAACTGAAACAGTTTTCATTTTGCTATTAGAATAAGATTGGMCAGATTATTGCTGCCTTTGAAACATGCTCACTCTGCTCCCCCCAGTACCACAGCTAAAAAAACAAATTCTACAAACAGTCATTATCTGAAATGTATGAATTTCAGATAGCATTTAGATCAAGGAATCATTAAAAAAAMCACCACCAACAAATCCTTATTTAAAATGTGGCGATGTGTTTCCTGGTTTTGGTAGCCTATTAATTCTCTTAGTTCATGCACGGAATACTTTTAATATCTTTTATTTTGCTTTATTGAAAAGTGCTCTTTTAAAGGAAAAGGAAATGCATATTCAGTTATAATGTCACCTATCTATTCTTAAGAAATATCTTTTGGTTAATATTTGTAGACAGACAGTACTCTCTGTATAAAAGCCCCCAGCCCAGCCCATTTGTCAGTAAAGACTTGCAAGAAGATGAATTGCTTTAGTGTAAGGGCATAGGGTGCATTGACAGCTGATGAGAAACAGGAGGTAGGTTCTCTGGTTTTCTCTTCTGCGACCTAACTATTGAAYTGCTGCAATGTTTCTTGAACTTAATT
This sequence comes from Apteryx rowi, assembly GCF_003343035.1. Lineage (NCBI taxonomy): Eukaryota > Metazoa > Chordata > Aves > Apterygiformes > Apterygidae > Apteryx > Apteryx rowi. The sequence continues at coordinate 243,168 of NW_020448775.1, forward strand.
GGAAAGCAAAAATGTCTAATTTAAAAGGAATAAATGAAAGACTCCAATTATCTGAAAGACCAGCAGACACAAAATGTTCAAGTTCCTAAGAGTCTGTGCTTTCATTTGGAAATGTTTGTGCCCTGAGTTCAAAGAAGACAACTTTTAGGTTTATGACAATTCCTTTGTGTACCTCAAGTCAACTCTTTAGGTCTAAAAATGCTATTTTTCATCTTTGTTGAAAACAAATATCTCTGTACTAGTTAAATTACTAGTATACTAGAATGATAGTGAATACAGAGTTTATAGGTTTGTATTTATGAATAGCCGATGTCCTTGCCTCAAATGGCCTTTCTCATTGTTTTATAGCAAATATTGTGGATCTCTGAGGATGATGCAATTTTAGTAAGGACTTTGTTTCTTCACAGCTGCTGCTAGGTAAAGAAAGGCAGGAGTGTGTAGCACTTTAAATATAGTGGTTTAACACAAATTATGTATTGGGCCAGTTAACAGTTAATGGTGGATGATTTAGAACGGTATAAAATAAAAAAAAGTTCTTTGCAGTCTAGATTTTATTCTTGTACCTTGATGATATTCAGTTTAAGCAAACAAATTTACATTTTAAAAATCAGTTTAAAAATTAATTTTTAAATTAAAATTTGAATTTAAGATTAAATATTTAAAGTGCTTTTTTTGAAAACAGGTTGTAGTTTGATTCTGACCTGGATAAAATATTTTTTCCTTTTTGCATTGGGAATATGCACTTAAACCAATGATATATTCTATCACTTTATCAAATATACAGCTGTACATGTGTTAAATGCACTGTGAGCCTCTGTTCACTGTGGAGCTGTACGCTGCCATCATTGACTAAGTTTATTAGGAGTACTAGAGCTTGAACTCTTCTAATCATTCATTTTATCTTTTTTTAAATAAACCTAAAATCTCACACTTCATCTTTAAGGGCAAGAAGGAGGACCCAGGAAACTACAGGCCAATCAGCCTCACCTCCATCCCTGGAAAGGTGATGGAGCAGCTCATCCTGGAGGCCATCTCCAAGCATGTGGAGGACAAGAARGYGRTCAGGAGTAGTCAGCATGGCTTCACCAAGGGGAAATCATGCTTAACCAATCCGATAGCCTTCTATGATGGAATGACTGGCTGGGTAGATGAGGGGAGAGCAGTGGATGTTGTCTACCTTGACGTCAGCAAGGCTTTTGACACTGTCTCCCATAACATCCCCATAGACAAGCTCAGGAAGTGTGGGCTGGATGAGTGGACAGTGAATTGGTGGATTGAGAACTGGCTGAATGGCAGAGCTCAGAGGGTTGTGATCA